>NW_019154098.1:1096536-1146223 GCF_002288905.1 Enhydra lutris kenyoni
CCCCCCCCCGCGGCCGCCCCGTCTCACGCGCCTCGCCCACCCCCGCGGCCGCCCCATCTCACGCGCCCCCGCCCCCCGCGGCCGCCCCGTCTCAGGCGCCCGGCGGCAGACGAGCGTGCGAACGTCTGTTCCACACGTGTTCCCACCGACAACAGAAATCTCCCTGCTTGGCCGAGGTTGCCGACCCCGGGGCTCCTCGTTCTCATCTTCTCCTCCCGCCCGGGCCCGCGGAGCGGCGTTAGCAGCGCCCGCGGGCTGCCCTCGCAGCGGGCCCAGAGCCCCACCCTCCGCGGCTCGCACTCTAGAGACAGCCACCGCCTCCCCGGGGACCAGCCCCGTGCGGCCGTCGCCCCGCCCCCGGCGCGCTGGCGCCACTTGCCGGCGCTCCCTTCTGACGTCGTCCCGCTCCTAGCTCGGCGCTCGCCGGGCCCCGCCTTTCCGCGGGCGTTGCCAGGGCGACGGCGCGTCCCTCGCGGCCCCGCCAACGCCCGGGCCTGGCTGCAGTGCGCAGTCTCGGCGCTTCGGCGGGCCCTGCCCCGCCCCGCCCTCGGTCCGGCCCCGCCCCGCCCGCGGGGGCGGGGGAAGCAGTCGCGCCGCGATGACGTCGCGGGGGCCTGGCCCGGCGTCGCGGACTCCGGAGATGGAGGAAAAGGAGCAATTACGGCGACAAATCCGTCTCCTGCAGGGTGGGTCGGGCCGGGCCCGGGTCGCGAGTCCTTCTCTTTCCCGGCACCTCACGGCGGGCCCCTGCCGGCCTCCCCGAAGCGGGTCGCCCTCCGCCTGCGGTCTCGACGGCCCGGCCGGGTCGGGTAGGGAGGGCGGCAGGGGACCTGGACGGGCATCCGGGCCGGCCGGGCTCAGCCCCTTGCCCGGGCTTCGCCCGACGGCTAGTGCGGGCCCTTCAGGCGCTGCGGTGGGTGGCGGCGGGGCCGTCGCTTAGTAACCGACCGGAGGCGACCCCCCCCCCCGCCCCGCGGGCCGGCGCCCTCTCGCTCTCGGGGCCACACAGTGGGGCGGGAGGCTCGTCCTCGGGGCGGCGGGCGGAACCCTGGACGTCTCGTCCGGCTGCTGCCCTCCACACAGCACACTTCGCGGTCCGACTCCTCGGCCTCAGGTTCGCAGCTCTCCCGTCTTTGGACCCGACGTGCGGTTCTGTCCTTGAAAAATTTCCCGTTCAAAGTTACCCCCTACTGGGAAGACGTAAGGAGCGGGAGAGCGTGCAGGGGGATGGTCGGCCGGGGGAGACTTCTGGGGCTCCTGTCCTGCTTGCGACGGGGTGTCCCCGGGTCAGGGCACGGCTGGCTTTGGGCCTGGGGACAGGACTTGTGCGGGCGAGTGTGTAACTGGAGGCCAGCTTGGGTTCGTTGGTGGAGTTCTAAGCCCCTGGGCCGCTCCCTCCTGCGCCAGCCGGGACGACTGTCCAGGGGCTTCCTTGGAAGGTCTGTGTGGTGGTGGCAGCCCACTGCTGCGGCCCTTCTCTCTTCAGAGGACAACAGTGTGACACTTGTCAACCGTGGGCGCTCACAGGTGTCCGCTGCCTCGTGCTCGTTGTCCTGTCTGCCCAGCAGGGAGACTGTTAAGGTGCGCTCCTGGCCGCGTTCCTCCTGTGGGCCCCCAGAGGGCTGCCGGGGCTGACGGGCTCCCTTGCTGGGGCATTCAGCACGGGACCCTGCCGGTCTCTTCACACCGAGCGACACGTCCCCTCGAAGGATTGTGGAACCAGGATAGTGACACTCCTGGCAACTTAGGGGTGTCGTGCTGCAGGGACAGACAACCAGAGAGAGGACTGAAGTCGAGCCGGTGGGAGAAGGCTCTCGGGATCAGTGGGCCGAGGGAATGTCCATGGTCTCAGGCTCCCGGGGCCGCCTCGCCCGTGCTGTGGCCTGGCGGCGGCTCAGGAGTGAGGTGGGGTCCGTGGGGCGTTTTGCGGATGCGCTTCTGGGGGGACTGTCGTTGAATTTACGTTCACCCTGTGGCTAACGGGGCCTCTGGTTCTGCCTCCTCAGGTCTGATCGATGACTACAAAAACCTTCATGGCGGTGGCTCTGCCCCGGGCGCCTCAGCCGCTTCCCGGTGGCAACCACCTGCTTACGGCAGCAGCCGGGCCTTCGGCGCCGGCTACCCTCGCCCAAGCCGGAGGGGCTTCTCTCCGAACCGCGGGCCCGCCTGGCGCAAGAAGTACTCTCTTGTGAATCGGCCCCCAGCGTCCTCGGACCGGCCTGGTGACGGGGCTGTGCAGCTGCCCCTCAGGGCGGGGGACAGCCAGGGTCCCGACCCCCAGCAGTACGTCCTGGAGAGGCAGGTGCAGCTGAGTTCGGATCAGAACATGGTCATCAAAATCAAACCGCCATCAAAACCGGGTTCGGCTAATGCCGTGGGCGTCTCTCGGGGCTCCTTGGAAGAATTTGAGGGCCCTCCCTGGAGCAACCACAGGCCTCAGGAGGGGGAGGGCGAGCCCCCGGGTGCACAGCGTCAACCCCCAAAGCCAGGAAGAGTCAAGGGGAGCTGCAGTGCCGAGGACCCCCTGCCAGTCTGCCAGAAGGAGCCTGGCAAGCCTCGGGTGGTGAAGTCTGCGGGCAGCATGAGTGACAGCCCCTCGGAGCCCCGGCGCACGGTCAGTGAGAGCGCAGTTGCCGTCAAGGCCCGCTTCCCATCCTCCACCCTGCCCCACCGCGGCGGCCTGGCTGTGGGCCGGAAGCTGGGCTCACACTCTGCGTCCAGCTGTGTCGCACACCTCCTTGGAGATGGGAGAGTGAGTGCCGGCCACGCAGATCAGCCGGCTTCCTCTGACATGGGGGCCGGCCCAGCTAGACCAGCTTCTGGACCCAGGCAGGCCTCGCTGCCCGTGCCCTGCCGCACCAACAAGTTCCGGAAGAACAACTACAAGTGGGTGGCTGCGCCAGCAAAGAGCGCCCGGGCCCCTCGGAGGGCCCTCAGCCCCAGAGCGGCCTCAGAGCTCGTGTGCAAGGCCCCCTGTGGCACAGCAGCACAGGAGAAGCCACAGCTCAGAGCCGATCCGGATGCCAAGCCCAGGAGGTCGGCGGCGTCCTCCACGGCCGGGGCCTCCCCCAGCAAGTACAAGTGGAAAGCATCCAGCCCCTCGGCCTCCTCGTCCTCCTCCTTCCGTTGGCAGTCGGAAGCTGGCAGCAAGGACCACGCCTCCCAGCTCTCTCCGGTCCCGTCTCGGTCCCCACCAGGGGACAGAGCAGCTGTGGGCCCCAGCAGTTTGAAGCCCCCCTTCGGTGAGACCCCGCTCTCGGCTTACAAAGTGAGGAGCCGCACCAAGATCGTCCGGAGGCGGGCCGGTGCCAGGTGGGTGCCCTGCCGCCACCCCAGGCCCCATGCGGGCAGGACCAGCGAGGCTGGGGTTACTGCTCTCCCTCATAGTTCAGTAGCGGGGGCCCAGCCGGCGGGGACGGGTGGAGGTGGGTGCCGACACGCCCAGCCTCTCTCCTGGTGAGAGACTGGAGGCTGCTGGCGCAGCTTTTAAAGCTCGGGGTCCACAGGGTTTGTGGGTGATGGCTTTCCATCCAGCACAGACCCAGGGTGCACCAGGGAGGAAGTCTGTCCCCTTGGTGGCTGCCAAGTGGCCAGGTGAGTTCCTGTCTCACTGAGTAGGTGTCACTTCCCTGGCCCTCCAGCCTTATGGACTGTGAGGAGGCTGAGCAGTGGCGCTGGGGCTGGGGTTCGGGGCTGGGGCCCGGGGCTGGGGCCTGGGGCCGGGGCTGGGCTCCGGGGCTTAGTCCTGCAGCTGTTCACTTCGAGGGCAGAGTTGCTCTCGCTGGGAGTCCGGCTCTGGAGGTTCTTCTTGCCGTCTGACCTAGGTCTTGGCCCTGCTCTTCCAGACAGGTGCGAGGTTACTTGGGCTCCCCCGCCTTTTCTGGACGGCGGCCCACCTGCGTTTCAGCTGGTGTGGAAGGGGGAGCCATGGGAAGCAGCCCTTTCCGCCGAGATGGCGAGAGGCCGGGGCAGCTCTTCCTCCTCTGTGGCTCCCTGGGGCCTCCCCCAGCCCCACTGGAGAGTTCATCTGGCCTGGGGAGCCCGGGGAGACGTGGAGCACATGCGCCAGGTGGGGGTCAAGGGTTGGGGCCACCCTCCCTCTGCCCCGGCTCCAGGCTCTGTACGGGAGGAGCAGGGCGACAGCTCTCCGACGGCAGCATTCTGTGGAAGGCTGGTTCCCGCAGGGGCGGGCTGCCTCCCGGGCTGGCTTCCTGGTGCCGGGGTCTGGGTGGGCCGGGGGGCGGGAGGACGGCCTTAGTGGGGCCCATTGGGAGTTGCCGCTTTTTCTCTCCGCAGCCTTCCCGGGGACAAGAAAAGCAGCCCCCCACCTGCTGCCACTGCCAAGAGCCAGTTCAGCCTGCGGCGGAGGCAGGCCCTCCGGGGCAAGAGCAGCCCCGTGCCGAGGAGGACCCCCAGCAAGGGGCTGATGCAGGTCACCAGGCACCGGCTGTGCTGCCCGCCTCCAGGCCGGGCCCACCTCCCTGGCAAGGAAGGTACGACCGGGAGGAGGGGTTCTGGAGGGCTCGCCCTTGCTGCGCCCGGTCTGTGAGCCTCGCCTCTCCCTCCGTCTGCGCTGGCTCTGCTGGCCCATCAGGCACCACCGGCAGCGCCCGAGGTCAGCGCTCCAGCCCGAGAACGTGCGGCCCGCTGGGCAGGGGGGCAGCTCGGGCTGGAGAGCAGAGGGGAAGGCCTGGGCCGCTGTATCCTGCACTCTGGGTGGGGGAGGTACGTCTGGGCAGGTGTGTGGTGGCCTTTTTAGCAGGTCTCTTTGGTAGACCTCGTCACGTTCCTCTTGGTGGAAGGAGCCAGAAAGTGGGTGAGAGGGCGGGAGCCTCACGGGCCTGCAGGGGGAGGAGGGGTGGTGTATGCTGCCCCGGGCTCCCCTATCCTAGGCCTCTGCCGCCTGTCCTGGGCCGACCGGCCTACCCTCCTCTCCCTGTGGGTTGCTGCCTCTTCCCTGGGAACCCTGAGCTGGCCTGGGAGGAGTCCGCGTTGTCCCCTTCCTGAGTTGCTGGTGTCTAGTGAAGGGTCAAGGGCAGGGGGGACATTGTGGGTTGTGGTCCCCCCCTGGAGCAGCCGTGGCAGCACACTGGGGGAGCTGGCACGCCTCGGTGGTCTCGGGATCGGGAAGAGGGGGGATCACCCGTGACGCTGTGTCCTGGAGAGCCTGGGCTGCTCTGGGTGGACCGTGTCCCGTGGTAGCCCTGTTTTCTCCCCTTTGAGCGTCTGGCGGATGCGTGGCGGCGGCTCCCTAGGCCGGTGCGCGTGGAGTCTGGAGGTGATGGGGTTTCCCTGGCACTCGCAGCCCGATGGCTGTTCCATGCCGGGTGTCTGGGGAGCCCCTGGAGGGGCCATCGGGGCTTCGGACTCTGCTCCGGGAGGAGGCGGTGCCTGGGCCGAGCCGAGCGCCTGAGTGGGAGCCGGTGGCAGGAGAGCGGGGCACAGGGGCCACGGGAGGGTGTGGAAGTGAGGCTGAAGGTTGCTGGCCCCCCACCTGACTTTTGGCTGCCGCAGCAAGTGCGGACCCCATCCCGGGTGGATGGAGTAAAGGGAGCCCCACGGCGTTCCTGGTGGCCACGGCGAGGGGGCTGCGTTGAGGCTCTGGCTACGGAGCTGACGGGGAGCGGGCAGAAGGCCGTGGAGGGACCGATGGCCAGGCTGTCGTGGGACAGACGGAGGAGGACAGGTTGAGAGCGCCCTTGCTTTGGGAGGCTGGCAGCGGGTGGCTGCGCACCCGGGGGAGGTTGGGGCCGCCGGGAGAGAGATCAGAGGTGGGGCCCGGGGGCGTCCAGGCCTGTGCAGGGGTTCACGGCTCCACCCAGCTCCTGTGTCTCAGGGGGCAGAGAGGTCGAGTGAGTGGAGGAGAAGGTGCCGACAGGGATCTGTCCCCACAGAGAAGCCATCGTATGGGGACAACCACTTGCTGGTGGTGATGGGCCTCAGGCCTGGCTGTGGCAGGCGGTGTATCCACGGGCCCCTTTGTATCCTGCTCCAGGTGCGGGGGCTCCAGGGGGCACGGGGCTCTCCTGAGACCTATGTCCAAGCCCACGGGGCCCCGAGGCATTTCCGCCTTGACTTGGCACAGGGAGAGTGGGTCAGGGCAGACGGAGATCGGTGGCTAAGCCGGATGCCCCAAGATGGTGGTATTTCAGTGACATTTGAGTTACAGGGGTGTGCTGTGAGGATATGGTGCGAGGACATGTGTGAGGATGTGTGCGAGGCGGCTTGGGGAAGGAGTGTCCCAGGCGGAGGCTGCTTGCCTGGAGGCCGGGGGGCTCCAGAGCACAGGATTCCCGGAGGACCACGGGCAGCTGCTGGGCACGGAAGCAAGTGCTTGTAGAGCAGGTGCCGAGCTGGGCGCTGAGGGGGGCGGGGTTACCTCAGATCGGTCCCTGCCAGGGACTCCTGGTCCTGATGCTGGGGTGGCACCGAGGGGCTGGCGGGGCGTCCCCGATGGGCACACTTGGCCCATGCTCTTGGTGCTGCCGCCCTCCAGGAGTTGAGCTGAGCTGGCCTTGACTGTGGCCTGGCCAGGCGTGTCCTGTCCCTGCCCCCAGGGAACCTGGTCTGGGGACAGACAGGCCTGACCACGGCGGTCCCCTGTGGCAGGCAGCCCTGAGGAAGGAGCGCCATTCGGTTGGAGAAATTTTGTGCGGACGGCCTGCCGCTGAGGCCTCCTTTCCAGAAGGGGCAACGCATGGACAAGCCCGGGACCCTCCGGGCACAGCTGCGCTTCCCTGCGCGGCGGGACTGCTGTGCTCCCGCCCACTGTGCTGGGGCCGCTGGAGGCCCGGCTTACGGCAGGAGCTGCTGGCTACGGGCCACCGGGGAGAGCAGGACCCTGGCCACACGGGGCTGGCACCCTCACATAGGGACGCAGGTCACGGTGCCCTAGGACCCTCGCTGGCAGCCAGGTGGATGACGGCCCAGAGAGTTAAGGGGCCAGTGGGGATGCTGCACCTGCAGATTAAGGGGGGGCCGCGGAAGGCGGTGTGCGTCCGGCCCACTTGCTGTGTACCGTGCGCCTCGGGCCTGGGGTGACGGGCTCACGCGGGCCCGGAGCAGTCCGGCTGCGGCACCCTGCAGAGGCTGCCTGCTGCTGGGGCGGAGGGCGGCAGGGCGGTTGCTGCTGGGTGGCGGGAGTCCCTGCCTGCGTACTTCTCTGGACTAGGAGGTGAGCGGTTGAGCTTGGGGTTATGGAGGGATGTGACAGCCGTGGCATAGGCGCCCCGGGAGCACCGCGGAGAGGGTGGGGAGAGGCCTGTGGGGGGAAGGGCTTGGAGGAGGCTGCCTCTCACTCATCTGCTTCCCCATCCTCTCCATCCGTCCGTCCATCCGTCCGTCCACCCTCCACCCCCCAGTGTGCATCTGCCCGCCTGGGTACCCCATACTTGTTCCTCATCTGTTCGCCCCTCGTCTGTCTCTCGCCCGTCTGTCCTCCACCTACCACCGTCCATTCCCCGTCACCCTCCGTTCATTTGTCCCCTGCCTGCCCTCTGTTCTGCTGTCCAGCCAGCAGGCAGGTGCGGAGCGGCCGTGGTGCAGCGAGGTGGGCCGCCCTGCGGGTCGTGCGCCTGCGGGGCCGCGTTGCAGTGTCAGGACGGCTACTCCGGTCCTCATAAACAAGCCGCGGGTGCTCCTGGGTGGGGGGGCGATGCGCCCTGAGGAAAGAAAACGGGTCCCATAGTGGAGAGCTGTGCGGGGGGCAGGATGCTTTAGGCAGCCTGTTGGTGTCCAAGGAGATGACCGCCAGACGGAGGCCTGCGGGGGTGGGGAAGAGTGGACAGCGCGCCAGCCCGCCACTGAGGGGCTCAGGTGGGACGCGCTCTGCCACGTGGCAGGAGCAGAGGGAGGTCCTCTGTGGCAGGCCCGGGGCTGGGGGCTGAAGCCAGAGGGAGGGCGGGCCTGGACAAGGCAGGGGTCCAGGAAGAGCCTCCGGCAAGGTCTTGAATGCTGGGCCAAGGAGCGGGGTCCTCATTCTCAGAAGTGGCCGGGGACCTCGTGGCCGATGTGCGGGCACGCTGGGACGCTGGGTGGCAGGTGCATCGCAGCACGCTGGGACGCTGGGCATGAGGCCCCAGACACACCAGCCTGAGAGCCCGGGACTGGCGGAGGCGGCTGTGGCAGGGCTGGGAGCGAGGACGAGTGTTCGCTGGGCTGAGGGCGGCTACGGAGTGGGCGGCCAGCTTCCCCAAGCGGCTCATTCGCAGGGCCCACCGGCTTCCCTCCCCGCCTTCCTCCTCTCCCTGCTCCACGTTCTGGCCCCCAGGCTCTGGGTTTGAGCCTCCTGGGCAGACCTCAGCCAGCTGCCGGTGGCTTTCGGCTGGTTCTGTGGACATTTACGGTGCAGACCCAGGCCTCCGGGGCTCCGGGCCGGCCGGGGGTGCCTCCCCGCGGTGGACTGGCTGCTTCCAGGCTTCTCTTCCCCGGTTCCTCTGACAGATCATTGGTCCAGGTCCGGACTTCCGTGAAAGCCCTATAGGGGAGGGACCCAACCCCCAGTGGGCTCCTGCCTGGCGGAGGGGAGGGGGAGGGGCAGGGCCCGCCCTCAGCCCCGCCGCCAGTGGCCAGCAGAGGGCGCACTCGCCCCTCTTTATCTCTCAGCCCACCTCTTTCTGGTAATTGATTGCCTAATTTCCTCTTTATGTGAAAGAAAGCAGGTATCAAGTAATTTGCGGCAATAACCTGCTAATGCTGGGCCAGTATCGAAACTCCCTTGTTCATTTCAAGTGGCAGATAAAACACTAATACATAATTATCCTTGCAAATTGGATTGTTTTAAATAACCAAAAGGCTGTGGCCAGGAGAGAGCGATCCCATCTCCCTGGAGCTCCTGTTCCCGTGTAATTGCCGCGCTCAATCAATTTCCCTGGCGTTAGAAATTCCATCACAATCAACATTAAGCTTTATTCATTGTGATGGCTAAGAGCCGGGCCATTTCTCCTCTTTTTCTTAACTGGCAAAATTAATCAGGGAAAAGATTTTAAACATTTACCCGTGCGAAAGAGGTCAGCTCTGCCACTATATTGCTCAGCAGATAAGGGGGCTAATAAAAAGAAAATTGAATTACTAATGATCACCAGGAACAGAGTATATAAAACCTGGCAATCGCCGGTTCAGGAAAAGGGAGAATCAATTTTCTTGGGACAAGGTGCGCTCATTTTTTATTTTGGCGCATATTATCAGCAATTTAATCTGAGAGCGCGTAAACAGGAGGAAACAGTTAGGGAATAATGAGCCCGGAGGTGCAAAGTGCCGCAGGATATATGCTGTACACGATTTATTTGGCACAACAGATAATCGCTTTAATTGAATTCAAAACTGCATTGTTCAGCAGCTGTGTGGCCGCTGGTGCCTTGCGCCTGGGGACTGAGCGTTCTGAAGCTCCGGCCTCACTCCTCCTCCTGCTTCCCCTCCTCTGCTTCCTCTCCCCAGCTCCCCTGCCCTGAGACCTTCCTGCCCACTCCACCCAGAGTCAGACTTTGGCTGGGGGGTAGGGCAGGTGGTCACTTGGGGACACTATGTGACCCCCCCGTGCGTCCTGTCTCTGCCTCTAGCCGTCTTCCCTTCACTTTGCTCCTGGTGGTGAGTCTCTTGGCGGCAGGGCGAATCAAGAGATGATACCCGAGAAAGGGCCTCAGAGAGCTTTGTTTGCTGAGGGCTGGTGGGGTCTACCACATTGTGGCTGCATAGAGACCCTGCTCGATCTGTCTCAGGGCCGACAGACGCTGGAGAAAGCGCAGAGAAGAAGCTTTTCATAGACCTCAGAACTGGTTTCCAATTCACCACCATGTCACTGTGGCAGTTAGTGGTCCCAGCTCATGTTGGCAGCGTACGCGGCTCCCGTTGGCTCTCGCTCCATGCAGGGCCCAGGGCCGGGGCTCGGGCCACCCTGAGGTGGCAGCCTTCCTGTACGCAGAGTGGGCGCTGACCCGCGCATGTGCACCTGTGCCCCAGGCTGGGGGGCTCCACGGCGGCCATGGGCTATGGGATTCCTACCTGCCACCTGGACGTGGTGGCCTTTGTGTGCCTAGGAGAAGCCGCGGTTGGATGGGCGCGTGTCACCTCCCAGACGTCACTTGGGTGGGAGAGCCCCTCTGGCTCACCTGCCCGGGACAGTGGCAGCCCGCCCTCCTCCCCTCCCCTGCCTCATCTTGAGCCTGGGGGCTGGCCTAGCGTCCCCGAGACGGCACAGATGAGCGGCTGGTGCAGTGGCTGAGAGTGGGGGGTCTAGGAGGTTGCTCTGGTGGGACCGCAGGAAGAGCCCACTTATCACGGTGGCCTTGGGCAGACCTGGGGGTGGCTAAGTCTCTCACTCGAGCCAGACCTTGTGCTGCCACTTGGCCTCTGGGTGAGAGCTTGCCGCCCATCGCTTAGGCCGCCGTATTGGCCATGTAGCCCGGGGAGGCTGCCCTCCCCTCTGTGGCGTGTCCCCTCGGCCTAGGTCACTGGCGGAAAAGGCAGCTGTGCTCTTGGGCCTTGTGTGGGTCTCACCGGGTCTTCACTGTGCGGTCCCAGGGACAGTCCCCTGGTGGTGGTATGTAGCGAGAGGCTCCTTTGGGGGGGATCGCCCAGTGTTGGGGGGCCCCTGCCACTCTAGCCAGAAGTGGGACACCTAAGGGAGACCTGGGGGCTCTGTAGGTGAAGCGCCTGACTCTTGGTTTCAGCTCAGGTCACAACCTTGGGGTCGTAGGATGCAACTCCCTCCTTGGACTTTGCGCTCAGCATGGAGCCTGCTTGTTCCTCTCCCTCTGCTTCTCCCTCAGTGTCCGCGTGCGTGTGCTGTCTTTCTCCTCTTCAGAATAAATAAGTCTTTTTTATCTTAAGATTTTATTTTACATAGAGAGAGTAAACGAAATGTGAGCAGGGCTGAGGAGCAGAGGGAGAGGGAGAAGCAGGCTCCCCGCTGAGCAGGGAGCCTTCACGGGGCTTCTCCCAGGACCCCGAGATCGTGACCTGAGCCAAAGGCAGATGCTTCACCCACTGAGCCGCCCAGGCGCCCCTAAATAAAATCTTTAAGAGAAAGACGTGGGACACCCATTCCCTGTGTCCCAAGTTTCTCCAAGGAAGTACTCAGGGAGCTTCTCCCCATGTGAGCTCCTCTTGGACCCCCCACCTCCCTCCTGTACCTGGGTCCCTCCCCAGGCCGCTTGGCTGGCTGTGGTGCCTCCCCCAGCCCCAGAGCGGAGCCCCACAGTGCTTGCTCTGCGGGGGGTTTCCCCATCCCCCGCACCCATCCCTGGGCTGTCTCGCTCCTTGTCCGCCTGCTCCTGGCTCCTTAGGCCAGTCTCCTGGCGCGCGGTCCTGGGGCTTGAAGGGCCCACGTTGGGGCTGTCCCCTTGTTTCTGGAGAGGTCAGAGCAGGCCCACCCTCAGATCCTGGGCGTTGACGCCCCGCTGGGTGTGTGCGGTTTGTGCAGGGACATTGGTGGGGTTCTTGCTGGGCACGCGTCCGCACGGGGCTTGGGCTGCCCCTGCTGCCGGCTCTGTCCTCTAGCTGCCCCTCGAGCAGCTGCTGGGGGCGGGTCAGGCCGCAGCGCTGCAGCGTCGGTCTCGGGAGGCAGCCCCAGAACCCGCTGCTTGGCGGGGGCTCGTGGGAGGTCTGCACTGGCCTCAAGGCCCCAGGCAGGGGGGGTGCTGAGAGGAACAGAGCAGAGCCTCAGGCCTGGCCCTGGGCCTCTGCTGGAGGGAGGCCCATCCTCACCCCAGGCGCTTGCAGGGCACTCTAGGCTGGCTGCGGGGTGGGGGGCGCAGCTGGGAGTGGCTGCACCCCTGGGCTGGACCCTCTGCGCAGGTGGCCTCCCTGGGGGGTGCTGACCGTCATGGAGTGCGGGCTGTGCGCTGTTGCGTGACTCCAGTGCACGGTGCCCGGGGAGCCCAGAAACCTGATGGTGAGGCGCATCACTGCCTGCCCAGGGCCAGCCTCTGCGGCATGACGCAGGGCTGGTCTCGGGACCTTCCTGCACTGGCTGGCTGTCCAGGCCACTGGCTGTAGCCTCGTGGGTGAGCGGGAGACTTGCAGGGGACACCAGGGACGCCTCCCTTGGAACCCAAGTTGCGGGCAGGGGTGTACGGTAATTCTGGCCGCAGGCCCAGGAGGACCCTGAGTTCCCTAGGGCTGGTGCCATCACGGCGGGAGTGGGGCGGGGCGGGGCGTCGGGGGTGGGGGCAGGCCTGGGGGACTTCCACGAGGCGCGTCCCTCCCGTGCCCTGGGTGCTGGGAAGCCAGCGTGCGTGCTGTGGCCTTGCTGAGGGGCCCCAGCCGGGAGCCTCACTCACTTCCAGTTTCCTCACCTGTGACAGGGCCGCTGTGCTGACCGCAGGAACCGGGTGGCCGCGGGCTTGGGCCAGGACGGCTGCCAGACAGTCCCGCCGCAGAGGGCTCTGCCCTCTGGAGCTCACTTGGGTGGTTTCACCAGGGGCCACGTGTCCAGAGCAGTCAGTTCCGCAGTCCCGCGCTCGTAAGGGAACAGAAGGCGCTGAGCCCCTTGAGCCCCACGTGAGTTACCGGGCACATCGGCCTCGATCGTGCTTTGTCCGTGGTTAAGAGCTACTCCACGAGGCCTGGCGTGGGACGGCACGTGTGCGTGCTTGCGCGTGGCATTCCCGTGGCCCCGGGCGGGTTCGGCGCCTCTAGGAAAGTCGTGACCGCCCCTGAGCTGGGGGCTCACGAGTGGTATCCTGAAGTGAAGCCTGCCTGGCGGGGGAAGGGAGTGACGCCCTCAGGATGGAGTTTGGCCTGTGGAACGGGAGCAGCCCTCTGTGGGCCTGGGTCTCCCCAGGTTGGGGACAGCTTGGGCCGTGCCGTGGGCCTGGTGGTCTGGGATTGCTGAGGCTGGAGCAACCCCACATCTGGCGTGAGGGTCCCTCTCAGCCAGGGCCGCGGGTGCCCTCCCATCCGTGGGCGCTGGGGCACAAGACGAAGGCGCAGCCTCCCTCTCGGCCTTGGGGCTCTTGCCGCCGCCCTCCGGCTGCTCTGTCCGTCCAGCTTTCCCAGGCCTAAACCTGCACCTCTGGGGCACGGCGCCGGCCTCAGTGGGGCCACCTGATGAGAGGGTGTGGGTTCGCCTGCCTCCAAGGGCAGGGGTGTGCGGCCTTCTGGGCCTCTGGAACTTGGCACCTCTCTCCACGGCTGTCAGAATGTTCTAGGCTCCTCTCCCAGGCCTGGGGTCCCGCGCCTCCTGTTGCAGTAGCGTCCACCCCAGCTCCGGTCCTGCCATGGTACCCTTGCCGTGGGCACCTGCAGTGGCAATGGGCCCTCGGCGTGCTCTGTGCTGGGGCAGCCCTCCAGGGCAGGGCTAGAGGTAGCCAGAAGTCCACGTGGATGTGGGTCCCCATCAGGGGTCCCCGTGTTCCCACCTGACCGGCCGTTTCCCGTGCTGCATGTGTGCTGGCATGCTGGGCCGCGGTCATAGTGGGAAGGAAGTGCTGGTTCCCATTGGCTCGTGCCGCAGGGCAGGGGACGGGGCAGGATCAGGGAAGGAAGCCTTGTGTGAGAGCTGACAGCTCAGCTGGTGCCTCCCGGCCCCGCCCGTGGGGCCCATGGTCTTCCTGTTACTCACTCCTCTGTGCCCTTTCTGCCCCCAATAAGCGAATGTCACTGAGGGTCACTGCGCCCTACGCATTGCTACGTATGTGCCAGCGAGGGCCCACAGTGTGGGGATGAGAGGGAGCGACAGCAGCACAGATGTGACTCTTTGTGGCAGAAGGAAGACGGAGAGGGACTGGCCCACTGGCAGGGAGCAGGGTGGGGGCGCCCGCTTGGCCAGGGCTTCCAAAGGGCCAGAGATTGGCGAGGAATCTGGGGACGCAGTGCGGGGTGCCCCCAGCAGTGAGCCCAGAGCGCCCAGGGCAGGTGGCGGAACACGGGCTTTCCTTCCCCTGGACGAGCCTAGACCAAAGGGACGTGGGGAGGCCCACAGGCAGCAGGAGGCCCGCAGCCATCGGCCGCTTCCAGCCCTGGGACTGCCGGTTGCGAGGCCCTTGTCCCTTTGGCTTCATCAGCGGAGTGTGAGGACCGTCTTGCTGCCTTACCTCCGTCTGCTGCCGGGCTCCTCCTGCCTGGATGGGCGTGCGCAGCGCAGACTGGAGCCGTCCCGGGCGCTGGGCTCACACGGAGGCTGCCAAGGGAGGGCACAGGGCCAAGTTCAGTTTGCTGAGTGTGGGCTGTCTGGGCTGGGCCTGGGGTGATCCGACTCCCAGAGGCAGAAAGTGAGGCTAGGGAGCCACGGGGCCTTCCTTGCTGTGGGTGGCAGCCTGCACCTGACTGTGGGCCCAGGCCCCTGCTGTGGCCTACAGGCCACACCTCCAGGACGTGGCGATGCTCTGGGCTCCATGCCAGCCACGGAGCAAATGCTAGGCCTCTCCGCAAAGCGGGGCCAGGGCTGGAGGAGGCCAACGGTCCAGGAGGGGATGCAGGCACAGGGGCTGCTGTGTGACCAGCAAAGTCCAGTGCCTCCCCCCCTCCTTGCCGCCAGCCCCCAGCCCCCAGCCCCAGCTCTACTCTCGTCTGCAGGCCCTGCCCTGGGTCCTTGGTAAGAATCTGGTGCAGGCTGGCGGCCAGGCTGTGCCGGGATCCCCGCGCAGCGACCAGGAGCAAAGCGGACGCATTCCTTGTAGCTGCGGGTGGACAAGGGCGCGGAGGTGGGTGGGGTGGCCCTGAGGGGCCTGGGCGTCTGGTTCACCGGTTCGTTGCCAGTGGCCTCTCAGTGCCCCTCTTGTCCTGGGCTCTCTGGAGTGGCAGACTCCTGTCTTGAGGACTGAGGGTTTAAACCCAGCCCTGGGAGGGCAGGGGGCTGTGGACGCTGCCTGCTGTCTGTGGCTCCCTGTGGCATTTATGGCTGGAACCTGGGCTCTGGGCTGGGGGGTATGACCCAGCTGGCCCCTTGGCACCTCCTGGCCCAGGCGTGTGTGTGACAGAGGAGGAGCAAGACTGTGACTTTGGAGCCCCCAGGAGCACTGCCGGGGGAGCAGTGACGCGGGAGCATCATCCTCTTGGAGCAGCATCCGTCTCTGGCCCTGGGACAGTGGTTCCAGGGAGGGGTGCTGGGAGCTGCCTGGGAGGAGGTGCTCCTGGGGCCTGAGCCTCCGGTGGAGTTCTCCCTGCTGGGGACGGCTGGGTGGAGGAGGAGGACACCGGGAGGGACACGGTATTCCCAGGCTGGGCCTTCTGGTCCTCTGGAGGGGGACAAGAGCTGAGTTGGTGGGGGACGGCAGTCCTGGCATCTTTCCCTTTCTGGGGGCTCTGCGGCCGGAGGGTTGTGTCTTTGGTGCGTGGGCCCGTGGCAGGGGCAGGGTGAGGCGGCTGTGGCTTCCGAGGGTCCCGCATGGAGGCCCCTCCCCCGCCTACCTCAGCCTGGCCCTGTGCCCACCGGCAGCGAGCTAGCGGTGTAGCCCTGAGTCAGGCCCGAGCGGCCCTCGAGGTTCCTCTGCTTGGCGTGGGGCTCCAAGGGGCCGCGGTGGGCATCTCGCCAAGGAGGCCTGGAATGTGTCTCTCCTTTGGGGTTCTCTGTGGCCTCCTCTCCTTACTCCTGTGCTTTAAAGGGGAAAGGTGCCACGTTGGGGGGGGCACACCATGTTGTTCCCTTGGCTTGTAAAGGAGGGAGTGGCCAGAGGGCTGCAGAGTCCCCCCAGCCCTCTAGCTGTCCTGGGCACCAGTGCTGGTAGGCATGTGTTCCCTTGGGGGCCTTGTACAGGTCCTCCCAGGGGATAGCAGGTGGGGAGCAGAGGGTAGGGGTGAGGGTTGCCGTTCTGAGTCAGAGCCACCCCCACGGACCACAGCAGGCCCTGCTCAGGTGCTTGCACGGGTGGCCCAGGTCTCTTGAAAAATAGGCAGTTGGGGTCCCTGGGTGGCTCAGTGGGTTAAGCCTCTGCTTTCAGCTCAGGTCGTGATCTCAGGGCCTGGGGTCGAGCCCCGGCTTGGCCTCTGTGCTCGGCAGGAAGCCTGCTTCCCCCTCTCTCTCTGCCTGCCTCTCTGCCTATTTGAGATCTCTGTCTGGCAAATAAATAAAATCTTTTTTAAAGAGCAACAGGCAGTTGTCTGTTACAAGTTTGTCCTAAACATAGCTGTATCCCGCAAGTTAGCGATTCCTGTTTCTCTCCAAATTTTTTTCTAATTTTTCCCTGACCCGCGGGTGTTCTGTGTCATTCCCAAACCTGTGAGTGCTTCGGAGGAGTTTGTGGCTGCTGCTCTGTAGCCTCAGCCCAGCCTGCTCGCCACTGGGAGCTCAGGCCCTCGGGGCGCGCAGAGACGGGCGCCGGGCCCCGCGTGCTCAGTTCCAGGCAGTGTGTGCTGTGGAGGTCGCGGGGTTGCTGCTGCTGCGTGTGGGGCTCGGGAAGGCACCTGGCGCTCACCGTGTGGCTCCTGCCCCTACCGGCCCAGCTGGCGGGGCCGGGGGTGGTCTCGCCCCCGTGTGGTCATGGCCGGAGGCGTGCTGGTGGGGGCCTGCTGTCTCCGCGGTCCGTTCCGCAGGGCGCAGTTGGCGGCCACCGTACCGAGGGCACGCGAGTTCAGACGGGCAGGTCTACCTGGCGGATGCAGCCTCTTAAGGTTGTGAAATGTTCGTTATTTCCAGTAACGCTTCTTGCCTCGAAGGCTGCTTTCTGTGACGCTGGCATCGCGCCCTGGCCCCGTCCCGGCGGGTACCGGGAGACGCGCGCGCTCAGATGCGTAAGTGTTGATTGTACCCGACGCGGTCGCACGGTGCTTTCAGCTTCTCCGTTTCGTTCAGAGACGACTTCTGTGCAGCGCGTAGCTTTACCCGCAGCCGGAAATTGCCTTTCTAGAGAAAGACCGAGCGCGTTCACGCTTCCTGTAATTACTAACGTGTTTTGGTTAAATCTCCTGACTTCCCACAGGCTTTCTGTCCGTCCCGCTCTCTCTTCGTCTGCTTCTCTCTCCGAGTGCTTCTCTCTCCGTCTGCTACGTGGCTTCACCCCGGCAGGGAGCCCCGTGCGGGGCCTGAGCTGAGCTCCGGAGCTGCCCAGGTGCCCCGTTCTTCATTTCTCTACATTTTTTTTATCCCATTTTCCCCTCAATGCGCGCACTAGACATTCTTCTGTCCTTTCTCACCACGGAGGTTGCGCCGCGTGCTGTGCTTACTCTCGCAGATGCCAGGACCCGCCAGCTCTGTCCCCTCCCACGTCCTGTGCTGCACCTACCCTGCCCTGAGCTTCCCTGCGCTTCAGCCTTCTCCAGCTGGGTTACAGACGCTGCGTCCACCCAGATCGCCCTGTGCGTTTTCCTGTCTCTTGTTTTCCCTCTTTCTGATCGAAGAACGTCTCTTAATGCCTTCTTTAACGTTGCAGGTGTGCTGGGGACCTTTTCTCTCCGTGTCCTTGCGGAACCATGTGGACACAGATGGAGCCCCTTAGGATGGGCCTCCCTGACCCGCTGGGTCTGTCCTGCTGGGGTCCTGCAGGTGGCTTTGCCAAGGGACGGATACCTGGGGTGTCACAGAAAGGGTGGGTTCAGCTGTCCCCTGCAGCGAGCCTCTTCAGCTGTCCGAGCTTCTGGGCAGACGTTGCAATCCCGGCAACGGTGCCTGAGGCCCTGGGCCCTGCGCGTTCAGTCTTCCTGCTTCCTCCACCGCATTCCTGGGTGCTTGGGAGGTGCTAGCGGCTTCCCTTGAGCCCCAAGGTCCTTGGCCATGACCTGTTTACTGTGAGGGCCCTTGCTCCAGGCCACCTGCTGTGGCCTTCAGGGGTGGGGGGGTGGGGGGGTGGCAGCGGGCAGAGCATTTTCCAGGTGGAGCCCAGGCTCGGTTGTGAGGGCCCGAGATGGAGCCGCCTGGCACTGTGCGTGCGGCCCGGGTCTCTCCTGCTCACTCTGGTAGCCTTTCAAGGAGGAGATTTGGTGCGAGTGCGTAGAACAAATGGAATTTGCAGAGGAACCTACAGCCGCACGCAGCGACCGTAAGCCCCGAAGTCTGTCGCTGTTAAGTGTCCAGTGATTTCTTGGTTTGCCTGAACGCCTCCCAGGCCCGGCAGGATGGAGACCCAGGCTCGGATAAGCCCCAGGGCCCTGTGCCCTTCTGGTGTCTCTGGCCCAGGGGTCCCCAGGGCTCTGTGTGCTGCCAGGGTCTTATCCCTGGCCCACGTGTCCCCTCCCAGCTCATTCACGTTCTGGGGTGTGGTAGGGACCTGACAGCTGTGTGGCCTCTTCTGCCTGCCCTGCCCATCTGTGGCCGTCCAGTGCCCTGGGGCCTCCGTGCAGAGCTCCCCCCCGCAGCCCCCCAGGCTGCTGTCCCTGCCCCCCCCGCCACCACCCCCACCCGTCCAGGCAGGCCTGTTTGTTGTCGCTCTGCGGGGCCCCCACTTCCCGAATTCATTCTGGAGCTGCTGTGCTTCCTTTGTGCTGTGCCTTCCGAGCCGCTCGGATCCGTGATGGGCTCCGGCAGCGCCTCTCCTAACTGCCCTTTCCGCATCAGCGGCGGAGCGAGGAAGTGGCAGGGCGTGTGCAGAGGCGCGGCGGGGCGCTGCAGTCTCGGGAGCACTCTCCGTGGTGTGAGCTGTGCCCTCAGCAAGGCGGCCGTGGGAAGGGCTGTGGCTGTGGGACAGCAGAGGGCCCGCCTGAGCTGGGCGGGGGCGGTGAGCCCTCCCCTGGCCCTGGGACCGTACAAAGCCGGACATAAGTCGGCGTGCGGACGGGGCTCTGTTTTGGGCCAAGACTTCTTATAGAGGGAAAGGGGACCCCTGTTTCCAAGGTGCCTCCAGGGCAGGGCACACAGTGCACTGAGGGTTCCTGTGTGCCTGGTGGGCTCTGACTTGTCACGGCCAGGCCTTGGCTCAGTAGACCGCCGGCTTTGCCTGCCAGCTCTGGGCTGTGGGCCGCGGTGGGAAAGGCCAGGGTGACCAGGTGCCCTGATTTTTGTCCCCTGGCCAGGTGTTCCTCGGGGCCTCCTGTGGTGCCCTGCCCCTGCCTGGCTCTGGGGAGCAGAGACATGGTCCTCGGTCCCCTCGGTCCCCGGCTTCTTTGGGCAGGGCACAAGCCCGAAGGAAGAGCACCCCCATCCCACTGCCTAGCCCGCCCCTCGTGGGGACTGGGGTTCCGCCCTGGGTGCCGTCTGCCTGCACCGTCGTGGTCGTTGTCCTTAGAGGTGCAGGAGCAGCGAGCAAGAAGGGCTGGGCTGGGCCGTGCTAAGTGACAGGCTCTTGCAAAGACCAAAGGGCAGTAAGTTTGCAGTGAGTTAAAGGAAACGCGACACTCGTCAGAGAGAGGCACCTGTGGGCCCCTTAAGGGGGATGGCATGTTCCGGGAGCGCTGGATTTAGCCGCAGGGATTGGGGCTCTGCTGAGATGAGGTCATGGAGTTTTCTCCAGGGTTCCAAGTTTTACTGCTATTCCTCCGCCCTCCCTGGCCCCCAGGAAGCTGGGGGAACAGTGGGAAGGGCACATGCTGCGCCTGGGGGCACGCCCCCTCCAGGCTGATGCCCTCCACAAGTCGTGCCTAACTGGGACCCGAGACAGCAGCTCAGACCTGCAGGGCCCGTGGCCGCCACTGATGGCCTCCGCGGGTGAGTGTGGCGTGTCTGTGCCGCCCGCGGGCTGTCTTCCCTGCTCAGGGCTGAGAGCCGGCTCCCACCTCCCAGGCCCGTGTCTGGGTGGAGGCGGCCCTGTGCGTGCCTGGGGGGGCGGTGTGGTCATGAACCTGGTGGTTGGGCAGCTGCTTCCTCTCTTGGGGCCAGGGGCGTGGCGACACCGGGTCCTCGTGTGTCTGGGGAGATGGCAAGATGGGAGGAGGAGGGCAGGGAGTCTGTGAGGGGCCGTGGGAACTGCACCCCCCGGGGTCCGCACCTGCCAGAGGCAGAAGACCCCCCGGGCTCCGCAGGGCATGGGCCCGGTGGTGGTGTTCGCCTTGGATCATCGCCGGGGGCGCCGGGTTGGCCGGCAGGGGCTGGCGTGTCTGGGGGCATGGGGCTTACCTCCAGGTGTCTACTGAAGAGGGACAGGCCTGGGGCTTTGGAAAACACCAGCTCCCCAGCGCCAGGCCCCACCTCGGAATCCGGGCAAGAACGACTCTGGGAGGCTTGCTCTGTGTCTGGGTGTCGCTTGAGTTGGGAGGTCTGGGGGAGCTGGGACAGGCCCTGGGCCTGAGCCCCTTGCCCTGTGTCTGGGGGTGCCCGGCCAAAGCCCAAAGCCTGGGCCCGTCACAAAGTTGCTCTCGTCACTGCATTCCCGTCCCTGCTGAGTCTGCGCCCTGGCGGCCGGCCACACTGCAGACTGCTGCCTTGTCTGCAAACACGGCCTGGGGGGATGTACCCCACCGCTCTGCAGGGGTGTACCCTAGCGCTTGGGAGCGCGTGAGCCCAGCCCCTGTGAGGACACCGTGCGGACGCTCGGGGAGCGGCAGCTGTCCGGGAGTGTGTGGGGGCAGCATGTGGTGGGACGTCTGTCCACCTGTCACTGCGGCTGCCTGCCCTGCCCGCCCAGCCCTGCATGCACGGTCCCTCCTCGGACCTCTCTGCTCCCTCCCTGCTCCCCCTCCTTCCTGTCCACAGATGGCTGATGCCTGTGCCTGTAGCCCCCCTGCAGCTGCGGCCTGCCCTTCTGTGGGCTCCTGCTGGGGAGCCGTGGGCTCTGGGGCTTCTGCCCTGTGCGGAGGGCCCCGGGGGCAGAGGTGGGCCATCTTCGAGCGTGCCAGGGCGCGGCCTGCCAGGCTGGTACCCTTCCCCTAGAGCTGGTCCAGCAAAGGCCAGCCTGGCAGCCTGGGTTCTAGGACCGGCATGCGTGGTTTTCTGTGAGCGACCCACTGCTCATTCTAGAGGTCTTTTCCAGGCTGCCTGGCAGGCATCTCCCTTTAGCCTGGGCTCAGAGGAAGCAGTGGGGTGACCCGAGAAAAGGCCCTACTGTGGCGACTGGGACACTGTGCCCTGGCCGGAGGCCTTGGGCTCCCCTGGGCGCCTGGACCGCAGGCCATCTGGCAGCTCCCCAGCACCCATGGACTCTGGCCAGGCCTTGCCTAGGTGATGTCAGGCTGGGAGAGGGGCCCCGGGGCTCCCCTGGGCAGTTCCCTGCGAAGGCTGCAGCCCGCGCACGTCGTACCCGTGGGGCTGTGCCGGCCACCCTGCGGGCTGGGGTTGCTGTGTCTGTGGGGGGAGCTGCCCCTGTGTGCCCCCACCCCTGAGGGAGAGGACGGGGGTCAGACGGGAGGAGGCAGGCTCTACACGGGCCCTTCCTTTCCCGGGGGCTGTATGGCTCCAGTGGCATCGCCGTTGGCGTCACCGTCCGCACTGCTCTGCGCCTTGCCTGCCCCCGGCCCCCAGGACAGGGAACTGGCCCTTTCCGCATCGCGGCCGAGAGTACGGGGTTGTCTGGGAGTGGTGGGCACGTCCAGCCCCTTCCTCTGTTCCGTGGCCGACTGTGTCCCCTTGGCTGTATCGGCCCTGCTTGCGTGGCCTTGGAGCTGTCAGGGAGTGCGGGCGTGGCCTCACCTTTCACGGGGGACTTGGCCCCCCGAACATCGCTCCTCAGAGCCTCCGGACTCCTGGGGCTTCAGCCTGGCTGAGAGGGTGTGAATGACCTTGTACCTTTCAGGCTGTCTCTGCTGGCCTTCTTGGCCCTGGGTGGGCCAGGCCCGCAAGCGGAAGTGGCTGCAGAGATGACAGGGCACTGGCCGTTTCGTGAGGGCAGAGAGCACGCGCTGGGGGCCCGCGTGCCATTACGTGCTGGCCGGCACCCGGTCTGCCTGGCGCTTAGGGCTGAGGCTCGGGCCCCTGCATTGGGCACGTGAGCCCTAGCCAGGGCACAGGCAGGAGGCGTTGGGCTGGGACCCTGGGGCTGCTCCAGGGCCTCTGCTGCTGGGCTGGCTTCAGGTCCTGTCCCCGGGCAGGGGTAGGGAGCCAGGCTGAGCATGGTGCTTGGGGAGGAGGTGCTGGGGTCAGCTGTTTACCCGCACGGGGCCTGGTGGGCGGCCCCCAGCTCTGTGCTTGGTCCCGTCTAGGTCACAGGAGGATGGGCTGCCGGCACCGGGTCCTGCCAGGCAAGGAGGACTGCAGTGGGTACAGGGAAAGCAGTTGGCATCAGGCAGGCGCAACTGTGGGGTCATTTGGGCCCTGTGTCAGGCACGGAACGGGGCTGTCTCGAGAGGAGTTCCAGTACTTCCTGTGGTCCTGGCCCCCAGATCCCCTGCAGCTCGGGGCGGGGGCAGGACTTGTGCGGGCTGGGCCCTGGCAGGGACCCCGCAGGCTCTCAAGGTCGGGCTTGTAGGTGCTGCTGCTGCCTCTTCTGATGTATGCCCTGGGGGGGCCCTTCCTGGCAGAGGCTGTGGGAGGGTTGGGCTCGCTGTGCTCCCTGCCGTTTCCCTAGGGCATAGCGGGTCTTGCCAGAAATCTGCTGAATGAACGAATGAGCAAGTTCCTGCCAGAGTTTTCTGCAGGGACAGGACGGTGTTGGCCCTTCCCGGGGACGGCCTTCCATCAGAGGCTGGCCTGCGTGAGGGGCAGAGCGCCGGGGTCCGCACCTCCTATCGGCCCTCCCTGTGCCTAGTCCGCTCCTTTTTGGGCTCTTCCCTGGTCTTCAGTCGCTTCTGGAGCTTCGTGTCGCCCGTGTTCTCTCCTGAAGGCGTTCTGTGGCCTGGGTCACTCGGTCCCCGGCGAGTAGTGTGTGGACATCAGGCCACATAAGTGGGAGCTGTGGGGTAGGCTGGTGTGGCTCGGTCTCTGGCTGTGGCCGACTGACCCCAAGTACCATGAGCCGAAGTGAATCCGGTGGGGGTGTGCGGGCGGTAGCAGCCGCCTCAGCTCAGGACGGTCGAGGGGTCCCCAGGGTCACCGAGGTCAGGGCTGGGGTCTGAGCACAGGAGGGTGCAGGCCTGTCTCGTGACACGTGGTAAGGGCAGGAGGCGTGGGCTGGGTCCCCTGGGCACGAGCTCCTTCTCTGTGAGGCTGAAGCCCAGCCCTAGGACCCAGCGTGCAGTATGGTGGGTCCCTGTGTCCTGATGGGTCCAGTTGCTCCCTGACGCCCGTGTGCACCCCGCACACCTGTGCGCTCCCCACACGCTGCCCTGGGGTGCCGCAGTCCCTCCAGGGCCTGCTGAGTCCAAGGAGGGTCGGCCCTCAGTGCGGGAGGTGGTCTCGAGGTGCTGGAACCCGGGCAGCCGCAGGCAGGTGAAGGGACAGACGCCCGGTCCCAGGACATCCTGGCCGAGCTGCTCGGCCCAAGGTCAGCCGGGGCGACTCAGGGAGCGAGCCGCCTGGGTCTGCCGGGGGCAGGGCGGGCAGTGGACAAGGCCGACCCTGCTCCCCGGCATGCTTCTGAGCCGTGCTCCTCGTCTGTGAAGGAGGGCCCCGGTGGGTGGGGTGTCTTCATGGTGCAGGGCTGCCCCCTCACTTGGAGTTTCTGGCCTGGAGGTTCTCTCCCTGCCTGGATTCCCCTAGTTGCCTGCCACACGCGGCCTTGACCTTCCCGGTGTGGGGAAGGGGAGCTTCCTGAGCTCCCGGGGCTGGCTGGGCGGGCTTCCCTGCCCTCTGGGCCATGCCCGTGGGTGGGTGGGTGGGTGGTGAGAAGGGCTCTCTTTCCCCCTTCCTCCCGTAGCAGCATGGTTAAAAGGGGAGGGACGACCCCCCCCCCATAATCTATAGCGACTGTCACGGAGCAAACTACTGCCATCTCATACAGACGGGTCAGGTGTCGGCGCGATCGATGGCTCGCGCACCATAATTATAGGAACGAGCGGCTCGAGTTGCTTGAGTGAGTGTGAGAAGAGTAGGGTCTCAATCTTCTCTCTAATAGGGCCCTGACAGTCCGTGGCGGCGTTGGCGCCGCGTCTTGGGCTGACAGTGTCGTCATTAAACGGCAGGTAGTGTGCGGCGACGGCGAACGCGGCCCGCGGGGGACAGGCAGCCGACCGTGGTTGTCTGTCATCAGTGAGCTGCCCGCGCTCTTCAGGCTGCCGTGCCGCTGGCTGCCGGCTGACGTATGGCCTGTCGGGCTGCCTCTGTGATTTGATAATCGGTAACTTTGTCAGGGCCGATCCCTGGCGCGGCGGTGACAGTGCTGCAGGAGGGCGGGTGGCCAGCACCTGCGGGCCACGGGGCGCAGGTGGGACGCTAGTGGGGCGGGGCGGGCTGCTGCCCATCGGACCCCCCTAGGTTCTGGGGTCCTCCTGCGCCTCTGTCCCGGCGGTGTGCGCGCTCGCGTCCGCCTGGTCTCCCCACGCTGGGAGGCCCTGCCTGAGGGATCCTGGCATTTCTGCAGGCTGGTCTCTGAGCAGAGGGGAGCCAGAGCCCTCCTGAGAGCTTCCCAGCGAGCCCGTGGGAGCGCTGACCTCCTGTGGCCTCGGCGTGCAGAGCAGGGGCATCCTGGGTGCCTGGGAGCCTCTCCAGCTGCCTTTTCTCCTTGTTCGTGGCCACCGCTGGAGACGAGGGCCAGACTCTCTCATTGCAGCCGGGCTTTTCCAGCATTCGAAGGGCTGGGAACCATCAAGCACAGGAAAAGTGGAGTGATTTATTAGACTCATAAAAATTCATACTTTGTGACCGCAGTCATCGCATTCCTAAAGCTTGGTGGAGCTCTGTGCGTGGCAGCTCCTGCCGTGAACGCGGGGCCAGGGTGTCCGCCGCCTTCTGCCTGGGCCGCTGTCACGCCTCGCTGGGAGAGCCGGGGCCCCGCAGGCACATGAGCACCTGCTCACAAGGCGGGGGCTGGTCGTGCTGCCGCCGCGCATCCACGGGTGGGAGCCCGAGGGACGGGCCCTGTCTCCTGTGTGCTCTGTGCACCTCCCTGCACTAGCTGCCTGGGCTGGGACTGTCCGGGGCCGGGGGGACAGCAGGCTTGGCCAGGCGGACAGGGCACCGTGCAAGAGGGTGCCCACCTGGAGGCACGTTTGGAGCGTCTTCACAGGATGGGGGAACGTGGACTCCTGGCAGCCGTGTTTCTGGCTGGTGTCCGTGGGAGCTGAGCCTCTGTCTGTTCTGTCCATCCTCCGGGACCCTGCGCGGAGGCGCCTTGGCTCCCCAGCCTGGGCTCTGTCCCGCGTCTGTGCATTGAGAGTCCGACATGCCCCGTTGGCTCTGCCATGCACCGGGCATCGTGTGCTCTTTGTGGAGGGCGTGAGGGCACAGAGGCCCCCAGCTTCGTACGGGGATGTCCCATCCTGAGTACTTGGGTTCTCCCCTGCAGACAGCAAAGGGGCCGGGGGGGGGCAGGGGCGGGGGCTGGGGGAGAGGGGCCGGGAGCCTCTTATGGACACTGCTTTTGTCTGCGTCCACACAGGCCGCGGGGGTGCCCGGTGCCTGCCAGTGCCCGCCTCCCGGCTGTGCGGACGCCTGCGGGCATGTGGCTTCGCGCCTGACGGGTGGGAAGTCGTGTTCATCAGCGCTCATCTCCCATCCCCTCGCTGTGGCCCTCGCTGACTCTGCGAAGGCGGCTGGGAGGCCGTGCGGCCGGGAGTGCGTCCGTGTTCCTGCTCGGGGCCTGGTAGGGAGCGGCCGGCAGCGGGCGGGGAGCCTGGGGCACTCGCTCAGCCGCCGGCCGTGTCTGAGGCCGCAGTGGGGGTTCTGCAGAGGTCCCCTGAGCCCCCCAGAGCCCAGGCGAGGGTTGTGCATTTGTGCGGTGGGCGGCACACGCCGAAGCCGAGCCTGGCTGCGGGGGGGCCTAGACGGGTGCACAGGGGATGCTCACCAGAGGGACAGAGGCCGGCCATCTCCCTGCTTCTCGTCTCACCGCGGAGCAGTGTGGGGACGGAGCTTGGGGAGGCCGGTGCGGGGCCTCCGCTGGCGCTCAACGGGCTGCTGGGTCTGTGGGGCGGCCCGGACGCCACCTGGTAGGCCTGGGTGTAGGCAGGCAGGTGTAGGTGCGGACCCAGGCGTCCTGCTGCTGCCCCAAGTGCGCCAAACTACGTACTCAGAAGGCGAAGACCACGGACTAGAGATGAAGACGGAAGCCAGCCGGGTGCTGATCCTGAGTACCAGAGGGAGCGGCCGGAAGAACCGTCTCCAGGGAAGCTGCCCTGGGCGGAGGCCACTCGGGAGACAGGGAGGAAACCCTGCGGCGGGGAGCTGCAGACGGCCAGGAAGAGGTTCCCGCGCCGTTTCGCTCCCGGCCTTTGAGCCCATGTGCTCTCGGGTGGGTTCCCTCGCCTGTGAGCCCGGGGTGCTTGTGCAGCTCACCTCCGGGGCTGAGAGGTACTCTGGGGACCTGACCGGCACCTGCTTCCTGGGGACTGCGGGACAAGGCTGGGACGGTCGGGGCCAGGAGGCCTTCCCTGTCTGCTGTTCACACAGCCAAGTCCTCTGGGGAACTTCCCTTGGGGGTTGCTGGGTCCGCCTGGCTTCCTTAGCAGACGTCTTCCTCAGGAGCTGGCCACAGATGCGGGGCAGGGTGAGCCCAGGCCGGGTGGAGAGCCATGTGGGGGGCACAGGCTCTGTTTTCTTTCTTCTGGAAGCTTGGCTGCCCACCAGGCTGAAGCGGCAGAAGGCCCCGGGGCTGTTCCTCTGACACGTGATCACTAAGCGCGGCTCCTGTCTGGTCGCCTGTGCGCACCACATCAGCCCTGTCCCGCAACAGCTCCATCCCCGTGGGAATGGGACCCAGCTTGGTGGGCTCTGTCCACGGCCTCGACGGTCCTGCCAGGAGCAGGCTGAGCGGCCTGGTCTGCAGGAAGAACCCAGTGGGCTTCCCGGGGCTGAGCAGCCTGCGCGGGTGCCTGGGGCCGTTTGCTGCATCTTTGCCGTGCGGTAGGGCTGGGGCACTGGGAGGGAGAGATGGCCAGGTTGTCCCTCAGGGTCCTGGCAGAGCCCTGTTGCTCGCCCCAAGCCAGGGCAGGTGGTGTTGGCTGGGCCCCCAACCTCACCAGCGTCCGTAGAAACCAGGCTTTTGGTGTCCTTCTCCAGGCTGCCATTCTAGCTGCCAGTCTCCCAGGAGCACGGAGGTGTGGCCCATTTGAGGCCCCCGGCCCTGCGTCTGGACACATCCATCCTGGCTAAGTGCAGAACCGAAGGGCCTGGGGGTGGTGGTGTGAGAGCCCCGGTGGGTTTGCTGGGGGCTGGCAGCCAGGCCGCGTGAGCAGGAAACGACCTCGCCCGGCGTACACACACTGGTGCCGCAGGCGGGGTGGTCTGGGCTGGGGGCACCGCTGTCAGAGTGGGGTGCAGAGTTGCTGGGGCGGCCCCCAGGCCAGCGGCTCCTGCAGAGACTGGGGAGAAACTGGCCTGAGCCTCCGTGGGCCGGGGAGGGGGAGGGTGATCCAGGGACACCCCTCCCCAGCATCTGAGGACCAGAGCCTGCACCGCACGCGGGGCTTCCCTCTCCCTTCCTCCTGCAGACGGCGTCTGTCCACGGAGTCGCTCCTTGTGGCCTCGGGGCCTGCCCACCCCTCCGAAGGGTCTCAGGCCCATTTCACCCCCAGATGCCACTCTGGCGTCACCTTCTCCAGGCTCCCAGGGCTCACTGAGGGGACAGCTCAGATGAGGGCTGCTTTGGGAAATGCCCGGGTGGACGGGCAGTGTCTAGAGAGGACAGGCACCCCTCACTGTTTCCTCTGGGACTGACAGCCCTTCCCCTGGGCCGTGGCCCGGGCTGCTGCGCCTCTAGGAGCTGCTCTGGTGCCTCACGCTCCGCCGAGAGGTGCAGGACATCTGTGCCCCTGTGGGCAGAGCCTCTCCCGCCCCAGGGAAGACAGAGCGTCCCGCTGACTTGCGCTCTGGCTCTAGTGGTGGCCACGGCGTTCCCGCCAGGCTCAAGGCCCGGAGACAGCTCAGATGCATGGGAGGGTTTGGGGTGTGAGAATAGCGCTCCCTGTGGAAGGCTTCTCTGTGCTCCCCTGTCGTCGGGAGGGGCTGCCCCACCGAGCCCCCACCCTGGCCTGCCTCGCCAGCGTCCTGCAAGGCTGCTCTGGTGCAAGGTTCCGTGTCCACTGCATGGCTCTCCTGCAGCTGGGGGTTGGGGCACTCCGGGGCACCTCCTGCTACCGAGAAGACCAGGGGCCTCTGGGCTGACCTGCGCCTCCGTCCCCTCCCCCGCCAGGTAAGCGTGGGAAGGGAAGGGCCTGGCTCTCTGGGGACCCTTTCTCAGCTCAGGGTCTGTGGGCTGCTTGTCGCCTGCACGCTGTCTGGACCCACCTGTCCTGCTTGGCCCAGCCTGTCCCCATGTCTGTCCGTGTCACTGTCCCTGGGGTGACACAGAGTCTGGGAGCAAGGTGAGGCCTCGGCCGCAGGTGTGAGCCTTGTGCCACCCTTGAGGCAGTGCAGGGCAGGGCTGACCCCGTGCTAGCCAGCTCCTCCCTGGGTTCCAGTAGCCCCCGGAGGCCCCTCCCCATGTCTACCAGGAGAAGCCAGAGCACTGGCCGCCTAGAGCCTATGGCCATGCTGTCCCCTCTCTTTGACCCCGCTCAGGGTCCTCGTCCCCCGCCCAGGCTGGTGGACTCACTGCTGGGGGTGCTTCCCGGCAGTCCCGCCTGTGGGGTGCACCTGTTTGCACATGGGGGGGCTTCCCGTGTGGTCGCAGCTGGCAGCGGGAGGCTGGTCTGGGAGTCTTGCTCTTGCTGGAGAATGGGGTTGTGGCCAGGGCCTGCCCTGAAGGCCGTGGGCGCCGAGGCACAGGCACAGGCCTTGCAGAGAGGGGATCTGGGGGTGCGCCCCGCACCATCAGCCTTCAGCGTGCAGGGGCCTCCTGCCCTCTCTCTGAGGTGCACGAGCAGCCTCACGGCCAGGTGTTGGCCCGCGTCTTTGCCCAGGAGGAGACGGGGCTGGTTCCCACGGCTCAACACCCTGCCTAACCCTGTCCCCTCTCATCTGCCTGATGCCAGAGCTCCCCCTCCCGGGGTCGAGGACTCCAGGGTCAGATCCTGGGCCAGGCCACAGCTGGCGCCTCCTCCGGAACTGTCTGGGAGGAAGACCTTTCCGACCACGGAAGAGCGCGTCTGGGCGTGTGGAGGCCTGTGATTGGTACCCACAGGCCCTGGGTGGCCAGGGGCCCCTGCGCCCATCCCAGTGAGGGGCACGGGTGGCTGGCGGGACGGGGACAGGCCTGCTGCGGCCTGAGCCGATGAGGAGTGGAGGATGGTTTAGGAGCAGAAGAGCAGCCGCTGTGGCTCCTGAACTGCAGAGCCGCAGTGGGTCTTCAGCCAGCGAAAGGTGCGGGCCGTTTGGGGGTGCTGACGTGTCCGCGTCGCCATCTGGGGAGCAGAGCCAGCAGTGGGCACGAGAGGTGGGTCTCAGCGAATTGTGCCCTGGGGAGCCAGGGCCGGTGGGAGGCCCACCACCGCAGCCTCCCCGGCAGCCGGGCTCCCCATCCCCAGTCGGGGGGCTCTCTCCCCCCACCACGTTGCTGTGGCCCTGAGAAGCTGGGGGTCTGGGGCCTGGCCTGGTGCCCCTCCTTGAGGAGCACAGCTGGGTTTCTGGGCAGATTGGCTGCTCCGTGCACGGGTCTCCAGTTCTGCCCTGCGGGCACAGGTGGCTCATGTGGCTGATTCTGGTGAATTCTGTGTTCGGGTACTGGTCACTGGCTTTCTGCTCAGCGGTCCCATCCCCTGGTTGGCATGAAGGGCCAGAGGCGGCCATGCCCTTGGGCTGTACCTCCACCAGCAACACCCCAGCTGCCTCATGCTGCCTGGCCCCCAGAGCCTTAGGGGAGAGGCTTCTGGAACAGGGTGGAAAGCCCGGCTGTGAACTGATCAGCCGCCTTCCTGTGGCGTCCTCAGCCTCTTGCCCAGTTGGCCTCTTTCTGGAGGCCCCGGTGCCCCCATCTGTGGCCTATTGCTGGCGGCGGGGTAGGGAAGCTGTGGGGCTGGGACACGTGGTCCCTGCCCCCCTCTCCCCCCACCAGGCCTTTCCCGAGGGAGCCAGACGCGGACAGCCGGGTGTTGCAGGGGACACAGTGGCCCTGGGTGGGCCGGGCCTATTCTGGATACCCTGCCCACCAGCTGGTCGCATCTTTGCATATCTTTGCACAGAGCTTTTATTTTTTCCTTATTCGTTAAACAATTGTGAAATTAGCAACTCATTTTCTACCTAGTTATTGCCCTTTGAAGTTCCATAAAAATCTGACCTCTGTCTCAACTCCTGCTCTGCAGTAACAGAGAGAGCCGTGACCTCCGTGGGCTGGGCTCTGCCATCTGTAGTGGCTTCTCGGGCGGGGGGGGGGGGGCGGGGGCGAGCGGGGGCCGGGGATTGCTGCCCATGGGCCGGGCCTCGGTCCTCCTTTCTCTGCCGCCCGCCTGGTGCCCGCGGCTCTGGGAGGGACTGGTGAGGGACTGGCCAGGGGCTGGCGTGCTCCCTGCTTCCGCAGCTGGATCACGGAGGGCTGCACACGCGGGGCTCGGCACTCGGGTCCCAGGCGCTGTGGACCTCGGCGGCCTCCCCCTACCCCGGCAGCGGGCCTGCCTGTGTGTGCTGTACTTGTCCTGGGCCCAGGAAGGCCCCTGGCGGCCTGGGCGTCTCCCCCACCCCCGCAGGGCCCCTGAGCGGGGGAACACGGGGAGGCCAGCCCCGGGGCCGGCTGCAGGCACGCAGGCTCTGCTGATAGATGGGCTCATATCCCACTCAGATATGATGCCAGCAGTTTTTTTGTAGTTCGTCTTCCATTGCGGTAGTAAAGTTTTTAATTAGGAAAGCTAATGAGATCGATTAGTCATTAGAAGTGACCTCTGCACGGCAGGGCGGAGAGGGCTGTGTGTGTGGGCCTGATAACGCGGCGCCCGGGCCTCGTTGGCAATAAAGGCGCGAAGGGTTTGATTTGAGTGAAATGTGCCACGGGGAATACATCATGCGGAGAAAAAAAATTACAACCCTGGGAGTCTGTAATGAAGGGAATTAAACCCACATCCTATCTCAATAACATGATTATCTACACAAACCCTCCGCCAGCCAGGAGGAATGGCAGGCTACTGGGGCTGCCTTCCCAGCCACAGGGTCGGGGCAGGGCCTGGGTGCCTGCGGCTCGGGGACACCGCCTCCCGGCCTGGCTGTGCAGGCCCTCCAGCTCCGGAGCGGGACACCCCCGCTCCCTCCTGCCCCAGCTTCCTGGTCCCCGAACGCCGGGTGCGACTTCAGGATCCCTACGTCCATTGGCCATGCGGGCATACTGCCCATCTCCCTCTGTGCCCTCGGCAGGGATGCCCCAGACAGTCTTCCCGGGGTCACGGTCATGAGCACTTCCACTGCCTGTGTCCAGCACTGCTTGTCGGGGAGAGACGGGGAGCAGGAGTGGCCTGCAGGCCATAGTGGAGGCAGGGCATGGGTAGGTGTGCCCCCTCTCCCCTCCACCTCCACCTGGTGGAGGCCTGACGGTTGCCAATGTGAGGGAGCTGACACCAGCGGGCCTTTTAAGAGGAGGTCTGCCTTATGACTTTGTGCTTTCCTAGAAATGGTAATGGAGTACTAATAAGTAAAATGCAGTAAGTTAAGCAAAAAATTGGCTTCACAATAGGCCTGCACTGTGCAGGAAGGCATTCTACGCGCTGCTGCCTGTTAGCTTGAATGCAGAGCCTGGGCCTTTGGGCATGGGGTCTGGGGGCTTCCTGGAGGAGGTGGCAGGGTAGTGCATTTGGAAGAGGGGAGCAGAGCTGGGCTGGGCTCAGGGTTCCCTGTGCTCAGGAGGAATGGGATGAGGGTGGTGAGGCAACCGTGCCCCCAAGCAGGAATCTGGCCACAGAGGGCTGCGTGGTGCTAGTGGGGGGGGGGCACCTCACATCCCAGAGCAGGGGGGGTGTGGCTGCCCTGGGAGGCCCCTCCGCCGGGGTCAGGGACTGTAGGCATGTGTGCCGTCCAGATGCAAGGGCTGTGGGAGCAGGGAGGCTGTGGGCCTGGGGGACTTAAAGGAAGTCTGTTAGCTGGACAAGGTGTTACTGATTTTGTTTGGTCTATCCTCGCCTGCAAGACCGTGAACATTCAGTTCAGCAAATGTCTGTCTACTGACGCCTGCTGTACGCCAGGCTCTCCCCTGTGTCCCAGGAGTGCGTGGGGTGGCCAGAGCGAGAGGTCTGCCCACTGTGGCCGCTCAGCAAGGCCAGCTGTCCCTGGGGACACCGTGTTGCCTTTGCTTTTCCCTTCTCTCCATGAGTTCCCAGAGCTGCTGCTTTTGGAGGGAGACAGAATGAAAGAGAGACAGAGGCAGGGACAGAGGCGAGTGGGGGAGGGACCTGTCCTGTCGCTGGGGTGTCTGGCCCAGCCTCGCCTGCGTGTGTCGTGGCTCCCTTTGGTGGGCGGCAGCCGCACGGGGACAGAGCTCTGCCCTGCTCCGCGCACTCTGGGCCTCGAAGCCCCATGTCCGAGGGGCGTCCACACTCTCCTTGTCTGGGGGCACTCGGGAGGCTGTGAACCACGCTGTGTCCTGGCCTGGCCGTGTGGGTGCATGGGAACCCTGGCAGAGGGTGGGGGGACACTGCAGGAGGGGCTCTTCCGACATCTGGACCAGGAGGCAGGGTACCAGTCACCAGGCAGTCACCGGCCGTGGCGGGCAGTGGCACCTATAGGTGGGAGGGTGCCGTGGGCTCCAGCGGGCTGGGCAAGCCTGGAGAGGTCTGTGGGCCACGGTGCGGATGTGGGGCCTGGCTGCGGGCGAGAGGTCTGTCGGGTCCAGGGCTCCCAGGGATGAATTCTAGATGCCGTCTGTAGACCCATAAGGGCTCCTTGTGGGCTGGTGACGGGGAGGTTCCCAGTCCGGCTCGGGATTTGTGGGTGCTGGGAGGGTGCCTCTTGGGGCCCAGGGGAGCAGACAGAGGTTGTGGTGCGCTGGCCTTGCTGTCAGAGGAGTGGAGGGGCTGCCACGGGGCACAGTTGGGGGTGGATCTGGGGATTTGGGGCTGTCACGTGTCTGCCCTGCGCCCTCTCCTGGGTAGTCCTGGACCCTGGGCGCACTTCTTCCAAAGGGTCACGGGCCGGCTCTGGTGCTGATGCTCCAGCAGCGAGACCATGTGTGTTTTCCTGGTGGCCTCGTGGCGCGCACGCCCCCCCCCACCACGGCCCGGCTGCCTGGGGGTGGCGTCGCGGTCAGTTCCTTGTGTGGGTGTCTCTGTGGGTGGGAGTCCCGGTCTGGTGGCCTCCCTTCCCGGCCATGCTCCCGGGCGCTGGGCGGCCAGGTGGGATGGAGCCAGGCGGAGCCCTCAGGGTGCTGGGTCCCAGCGCGTGTCCCACATGGTAGCTTCCCGGAGAGGCCATGGGCCGGGCGGGAGCGGCTTCAGCGCCTGCGTCCGTGCTGCGTTCGCTTTAATTATCTGGGCAGTTAGAGCCGTAGATTATGAGAGCCGGGCAATTAGGTACATTCCTCGAAGCTGTGGAGAAATTGCCGGCTATCAAGTGGAGGGGAACTCGGGCAAAACAGATCCCTGGTAATTGCAAGAAACATTCAGCAAGAAAAGAGCTGTGGCGCTCATCACCCCGCAAGGTGTTATGAAAACAGTGGTGATTAAATACATAAATCTCTGTGAGCATGGGGGGGTGCCCGGAGAGGGTGGTGAGCACTCTGCACCCCTGGCCTCCCGGACCCGCCTGCGGTGCACCCCCCCCCCCCCCCCCCCCCCCCCTCACAAGAAGCTCTGGGGACTGGGGCCTGCCCGTGCTGCCGCCCCTTTTGGCTGGCCTGGGAGGCCTGGCTGCTGCCTTCCCTGCCCTGTCACCTCGGGGGCCTGGGCCCAGCTCTCCTGCAGCCCTGGGGATGCATGTGCACCTCGAGGGGAGGGCCCGGGGGAGGCGAGAGGAGGGACTGCTCACCTCCTCTGATCTGCTCTGTGTGGGTTTTCTCCACAGCGTCTGGTCCGCACACCCTGCGGAGCCCTCCCGCCGGCAGAGAGATCAAGACCCGCTACCGCATTGTCAAGAAGACGCCGGCGTCCCCTCTCAGCGCCCCCCAGGCTCCCCCGTCCCTGCCCTCCTGGCGAGCACGGCGGCTCTCCCTATCCAGGTAGGAGGCTCTCATCCAGGCTGCCACGGGCCCGGGGCCTGCTGGGGCCGAGCTTGCCACGCGGAATTGCTGGGCCCACAGTTTGCTAGCGGAGGAACGGGCTCGTTTTTCCGTTCAGTGGTCTCTGTCCCGGACATACAGCTGGCCTGTGTGGGCTGCGTGCACGAATGCGTGAGCCGCCCACCGTCGTCAGGAAGCTGCCAGCTGGCGGGCGATGACCGAGGGAACAGCCACCGTCCAGACTGGCGAGGTCATGCCGAGCTGCACCTGGGCGTCCTTCACGGGGAGACTTCCGGTCAGAGTCTGGGCCCCGAGTAGTGCCCCGGAAGCGGGGAGCTGCAGTGCAGGGCCGGAGGTGAGGCTGTGGGCCCCTCCATGCTGCCCCGTGCGCAGCGGCCCTGCTCTAGGCTGCTTCTGGTTGACCGCGTGCAGGCCGGGGCAGGCCCCCTTCTTTTCTGGGTGCCCCAAGCCCGGAAACGAGAGGGCTCGTAGGGGCAGCAACATTAGGGAACCAAAGCTGGGGGCTCTCTCTTGAGCCTGCTCAGCCTTGTGGCCTCAGGAGATACAGTGTGGGGTGCAGCCCCTCCTTCAGTGACAGGGTGACAGCTCTGGCGGGTGCGGGGGAAACCAGGCAGTGGCAGACCCTCCCTCTGTCCTCTCACCACCCCCACCGGGAGCCTGCTTCCTCGGGGAGCAGTGTGGAGCTCCTTCTCCTGGCTTCCGCGGCGCTCGAGGGCGCGTAACTTCCGGCTAGAGGCTGGGGGGCAAGGGATCGTTGTGCTCCGAGGGGCTGGACCACCTCCGGTCCCGGGCAGGGGCCATCCCACTAGCCTGCTCTGAGCCTTCCCCACCTGTGGCTGCCGGGCTCTAGGGCTATGAAAGGAGGAGCCGCCTGCCGGCCCACGGCTCATGTCCTGGCAGGACACCCGGGCAGGCAGCAGCACCCACCACCCTCCTCCCTTACCATGAGGCTGCATTGAACTTGGCCCTGCTGCCAGTTTTTCTAGAGACAAGAGCTGCAAGTATATTTTAAATTAATTTTACTGCACTTTTTGTAATATTTTTGTTTTAAATAGATTTATAAGTATCTTGGGGGCTATTTCTACAAATTTATGAAGATAATTTTCACTCTCTCGATAAGATTAAATTTACACCTGCTATTTCCATATTAATTCACAGTGCTAAGTGGGTCTAATTTTCTTCCGTTCTCCTATCTAGTGAGCATGGCCTTTCCTAATGCAATTTCCCCCTCACTAAATCACTGTGATCGGGAGTCATGATTGAGCTAAATTAACTTAAATTAATTTACTTAATAAGAGCCCCAGATCATCGTGAATGAGGTTCAGATTTATTGATTCCTGCTCGTGCCTCCCCTCCTGCAGTCCGCGTTCCGGCCCCACATCCAGCCCCTTCGAGGCCCCGCCTCTCCCCGGGGGTGTGGCTGGGGGCTGAGGGGAGCTCTGTCTCGGAGTGCCACCGAGGCCCCTGCTTTGGGCTCCGCTGGGCCAGTGCTGAGCTGGCTGCACCCCGCGGGGGTCACCGAGCAGAAACAGGAGCCAGGCCCTTGGGGGCGAGGGCTGATGGGTGGGGGGGTGGTGGCCGGGTGCGCCGCTGTGCGGTAGCCCCTTGCACAGCCGGACATCAAGCCCATTAGGTAGAGAACAGCCCAGTCAGCCCAGGACGGGCCTCGGGTCAGGTAGGTGTGGGTGCCCCAGGCCAGGCCGCGAGTGGACAGGCCCAGATCCAGCTGCCAGCCCTGCACGGCCACCGTGCCCTGTGAGCTCCTCACCCTAGCGGAGACGGCCCTGGGCCAGCTGCCTTGCAGGGAGGGCCGTGGCTGTCTGGGTGCCCTGGCACAGGGGCCCACCTGGGGGTCTGGTGGGTGGGAACAGTTAGGGCGCCGTCCTGGCTGGCTCCGTGCAGCCCTCCCCCAGGCCGTGCTGGGGGCCACGCGGCTCGGGTCCCATAGCCCTGGCTTGTGCGGGACGGCTGCAGGCTCAGGCCAGGTCCCCAGGTGCTGCAGGCCTTTGAACCCACCCTGTGCTGGCAGGCATGGCCGAGCCCACCCTCCGGTGGCTGCACGTCAGCTGAGGCTGCGTGTGGAGGCTTTGCTCACTGGGTCTCTGTCTGCCCTGACCATGTTGCCTCAGGCATGTCAGACATGGCCTGAGTTCAGAGCCCTGGATTCCTGGGACGCCGGGCCGCTGGGCTCGGTGGGCTTGCCAGGCCTGCAGGCTGAGGGGGTGGCTGCTGAGGGCTGAGTGGCTCAGGGTCCCAAATGTGTCTGCCGGTGGACTGGGCTTCCTTTGCCCAAGGTCACCTGGACCCTGGGGGGCTGTATTCTCAGCAGAGCGGCTGCTGCCGGTGCCTGCCGGTGCCTGCCGGTGCTCTGGGCTGCACATGCCTGGGCTTGGCTTGTTGAGGCAGCAGAAAAGGCCCGTCTCCGGGGCCGGCGGCCCGTGTGGGGCCCACCTTCCTGCCGCCTTCAGCTCCGTCAGTGGGCCCCATGGCTTTGTGTGGCCAACTGGCCTTGGCTGTGGCTTTGACCTCTGCCTTGGGCATCTGTGGGCTCTTCAGCTTTTCCTTGGGCAGAAGGAGGGGTTGAGCTGGTGGTGGGGCCCCGGGCAGTGTGGGATCAGGGCTGTGGTGGTGAGAAAGCACGTAGCCAGCCTGAGCCCATGGGCCATGAGCCGTCTTGGGGCCTCCTGCTCTGTACCCACCTCAGAGGAGAATACCCCTGGGGGGTGCGGCAGACAGGCCCCAGCAGTCCTAGAAGGTGGAAAATAAGGCTGGTGACCCAGGAGCCAGGAGTGCCACCGCTGGCCCCAGATCACACCCTCCTGCAGACACTCGCTGCCTCCCCGGGGAGCCTGCGGGGCGCCGGGGAGTAGCACAGGCTGTGTGACCTGGGGCAGGCAGGAAGGCCGGGGGCAGGGCTCTCGGCCCAGGGAAGCCAGGCATCCTGAGCACTGTCCTGAAGCTAATGGCCAGCGGCCAAGGCCAGTGCCTGCCGTGCTTGTTCCAAGGGATGGCACCGCTCATTGTGGTGGGGGGGATGACTGCACTCGGTCCTGCGCCACCGGGGGCCTGGTGTTAGTTAGCATGACTATGGAGACCACGGGGCTGGTGCCACCCTTGACCCTGGAGGCTGGGTCCAGGATCCATGACTCCCTCTGCCAGTGGAGTTGGGGAAGAGCAGCCCTTCCTGGCGAGGACTCTTAGCTGCATCGGGGGGCTGTGTCTGTGGTGCCCGCCAGTCCCCCTCCCCCCGGGCTGGCAGGCTCCTGGCCTCGGGCCGCCTGGATGCGGGACAGTGGCTGATGGCCCTGGAGGCTATGGGCCACATCGGTTCGGGACCCGCAGACGGCCGAGCTGGGCCCCTCGGACCATGTACTGCTGGTGCCCAGAACCAGCCCCGGGGTGTGGGGTGCCCTGGGGGGCGGCAGTGGGTCCTGGAGCGCCCCGGGGGGGCTGAGGCTCACACTGAGCATGGGTTTCGTGCTCTTGTTCTCAGATTTGCGGATTTGCCTGTGCCCTCAGCGGCGGCTCCCAGCGAGGTCATTAATCTGAACTGAAGCTGAAATGTGACTTATATCCCTAAAGTGCCTGTCGCTTTTTTTCTCTTTCCAAATTCATTTGACGTGACAGCGCGGAGCAGGCGGGAGCCGCTGCACTCACGCGGCCGAGGCTGGAGGCCGCGTGGTCCCGGCTACAAATGGTGCTGTCAGCACCGCGCGGGCTGCCTCGCTCCGGGCTGTTTTATTTTTGTGTCTGTGCAGTAAATCTTAAGTAATCTCCGGCTGGTTTGACGAGCTTCGGGCTGCGATTTTGAAGGCTCTGAAATGCTTTTCCCAAGTGACGTCTCATTAAAGAGGAGTCGAGCTGGAGGAGGGGCTGCGTCCTCTGGGGGCCGGCTGTGGGGTCCCCTGTGCTCCCCCCATGCCCAGCCGCGGCCACGCTCCGCTGTCCGCCTGCCCCGGGACCGGGCTGTCGGGCACAGCTCTGAGGCCTGCGTCTGGGGTCGGGGTGGCGGCGCCACGGGCTCCCGGCCTGGCTGCAGAGAGCCGCGTTCTCACCACCGCCCCACGAGGCAGAGACCGCGCTCGAGGGTCTGCACCGTCCTCTGGGGCAGCAGTCCGTCGTGGGGCCCCATCCTCGCAACTGTAGCCCTGAGCCCCTCCCACAGGCGCGCCTCCCGACACCGCCCCACTGCGGGGCTCGAGGTTTGATTCTTTCGGGGAATGCCTGCCCCTCCCCAGACCTGCCCTCACTGGGCCCATGGACCTGGGGCTCCCACAGCCTCCCGACCTGCCCCGAAGGCTGTGGCAGTGAGAGGAGCTCTGCGGGAGTCCCCCCTCAGGGGCGTGCCCCCTCCACGTCACGGCCATACCCCAGGCCTGGCTCTGGCGAGGGCCCTGCTTGGTGGTATGCCCATGGGTCCCTCCTTCTCAGCCCAGGCCAGGACCTGTGACGGGGCTAATAGCCTGGGACTAGGCGACAGGGCTCCCCCGCAGGCAGAGGGGTGCCACTGTCCAGTGCTGGGCCCACTTGGCCCAGAGTGCTCCCCTCCAGCTGGAGGCAGGCACCTCCATGGGGTGGTCAGGGCTGGGAAGGGTGCACAGGGCCACAGGACACCCAGAGAAGGCCTCTCTAGGAGTGGGGCGGCTGTGGTCGGTGTGGGCCGAGCTGCAGGGGCTTTTCGTGGGGACCTGGGGAGGGAGCCCAGAACATTTTGCTCAGAGGGCAGAGGCCGCCGGAGGGTGGTGTTGAAGTTGGGCCCTGAGCCCTGCTGCTGGGCTGGTAGGGGTGTGGGGCGCGTTAGGGAGTCTGCGGCCCTTCCGCCTGGCAAACCCCTTTCCCAGGCTGCGACTGCCGTGTTCAGGCCCAGGGCATGTGCCGTGGCCAACCTTGATCTTGACCTTGCTGGCATGTCCCTGGGGGTGCCTGCCTGCCCTGCCTTCCCTCTGATGTGGAGCCTGGGAAGCCTTCACCGTGCCCGGCTCCCCCAGATGCCCTGTGAAGGCAGCCTCTGTCCCAGCAGCTGGAGAAGGGTGCCAGGCCAGGCACGGCTCCCACTGTCCGTGAATGTGCCAGGAGACCGTGGCCAGGGCAGCAAGACTTTGAGTTGGTTCTGTCACAAGTAGAAGTGTCCCCATCAAGGGAAGAGAGCTGTCCGGCTGCTTTCCCACAGGAGCCAGCTGGGGTCTGGGTGTGGGACGCCTACTCCAGGTGTGGCCTGCTCTGTGCCGCGGGCCGTCAGGGCGGTCCTGCTTTTCTGTCAGATGCAGGGAAGGCCTGGCCTGGATGCTTCTGGGGTTCTGCCCAGCTGGGTATGCCCGTGGGAGGGACAGCGTTTTTCCAGAGGGTGAGAGCAGCTCGGGAGGATCCCCCGACGTGTGCCGCGGGGACTGCTCTCTGCCCCGCATGGGCTCTCCCTGCTGGACTCGGGTGTGGGTATGTGCCTGCTCGTCCTGCCAGGCTGCATGTGCCTCACCCCCAGCAATGGCCTGTTCCCCGGGCGCTGGGCAGGCGCTGTGGCCCGCTCTTCTGCTCGACGGTGCCTGAAGAGCCCACAGGCCCCTGGTCCTCTCCACCCAGGGAGGAGAGTGTGGGGGCATCGCCGTCCACATCTGGGGTTCCCAGTACTGACTGGGATGGCTAGGCCTGTGGGGGGGTGACCCCCACTCACCTCCGTGTCCGCGGTCCCCTCAGAGGGCAGCGGGGAGAGTGAGGTGAGAGCCACCCACTGGATATGGACCATGTAGGTGGCTTGTTGGTGTCTGGGCCAGGGGCACTCGGTGCAAAGGGGCGCCTGACCACACCAACAGGGGCTTCTAAGCCCCGAATGCGGTGGGAAGATGGCCTTGGACCCAGGCCAGATTGGGGCTGGTTTGAGTCCTGGCTCTTAACTGGGTGGTACTTGAGCCGTCTCCCTCCCTGGTTCCTGGCGGAACTGGGTGGGGGCACCCAGGCCGGCCTCCAGTCCGAGGTTCATGGAGGCTGTCCCGGGTCAGGTTGCCACCTGTCCGGAAGCTGTGGCCCGGTAGGGAACAGACCCTGAGCAGGCAGTGGCAGAATGTCCCCGGGCCAGCGTGCTGACGCACGTGGCAGCCTGGGATGTGTGCGTGCCACCCAGGCCTGGCTGCAGTGAACGGGAGGTGGCGGGCTCACAGCCGGCGGAGGAAATGGCACCCCCGCATGAAGCCTGAGCAGGAGGCCCGGCAGGCTCAAGGACGGCGGCTTGACTGGGCCTCGGGCGGCAGGGCCTAACCGTACCCCGGAGCCCGGTGGGCAGCCTCGCCTCGGCAGGGCAGGGCAGGCAGCGGGTGACCCTGGCTCTGCTCCTGCCCTGGGGCGTCTGGCCACCCAGGACCGTGCTGGCCCTGGTGCGGCACGTGTTGCCGGCGCGTGTCTCCAGCCAGCCTGGCGGGCAGCCGTGGCCTGGGTGCCGCCTTGCCGGAGGCGGATGTGCTCTGGGGCTGGCGCCCAGGTTACTTTCTTGCATTTAGTTTTTTTCAGTAACTTCATTTCGATATATTTTTGTACGTAGAGAAAAGTTGCAAAATCTGTGTTCCTCACCACAGTTCCTGGAGTGCTCACGCTTTGCCCCATTCGCCGTAGCATTCTCTCCCTCCCTTCGTGGACAACCGTCCATGGAGGAGCTGGAGACTCGGTGCCCCTTGACTGGCCACTGAGGTGCGGTCCCCAGCCTGGGGAGGGCCTCCTGGGGGCAGAGCGGGCTGTGCATCCCGTGGCATTTGGGCGTTGCGTCTTGTCAGAGTCCTGGAGTCCGGCCCTCACCTGGCTCCATCTTTCGTGACCCTGATGATTCGGAGAACGGGGGCCGGGTGCTTCCTGCGGCGTCCCGGGCTTGGAGGCCACTGTGAGCGCGAGGAGGCTCTGATGTGCTTTCAACAGGAATGTCGCCGCAGCGCTGGGTGGCCCCTCCGTGCGGCCCCGGGGCCTGGCGTCCGGCTGCCTGGTGCTGGTGTGAGCCTGAGTGTCTGGCTGGTGGCCGGACGCTCACTCCAGGTGTTGGCAGAGAGGCCTGTCGACCCAGCGCCGAGCGTCGCGTTCCTGCTTCACCTGCGCCTTCCAGACGCTTCACGATTTCTGCCCGTGTCCCCTTTTGTACCAGCTGGAGGGTGTCCTGCCAGGAATCCCTGTCCCTTCTCCCCCACTGCTGCGCATGCTCATTTATCTGTTTCTAACAGTGTGGACTCCAGATTCCTACTGGGAATGCTGAGACCCGACAGTCTGTAATTGGTTCTCATAGCGATTCACGTTGACCCTCAGTTTGTCCCATGTGGCCCGTGGAAGCCCCTTTGAGGAGCCTGGGTCCTTGCCATGTGGCTCCCCCGTGGCTTCCAGGCTCACCAGGAACGCGCCCTGCCCCAGCCCGGGGCTGGCCACCTGCCTGCAGAACCCAGCTCCTGGTAGCGCAGGGGCTCTTGGCGGCTCACGGCCCCCCACTGCGAGGGTGTCGTGGCCCTGGGGGCACGGGGGTGCGTGGAAGGGGAGTCTCAGCAGGAGGACCCTCTTGATTCCGAGTCTGCACACACCACTGTCTGGGCGGGCTCTGGCGCGCGCGCTCACACTGCCGGTTCCGCTCAGTGCCAGGCTCCCTCCTGCTTCCCCGGCGGCCTGCTTAGGGCTCTTAGGCGATGGGGTCACCTGCTCCCAGGGTCACCTGCTCCCTTATTCTCAGGATGTGCACTCGCTAGAGCTCCCCATTTGTTTACAGGTCTTTTTAAGCTAAAGTTTACATCCAGTGAGATGCAGGAGTCCAAGCGTACGGAGCTTAGACTTTTTAAATTTTTTTTTTTTATTTGTCATAGAGAGAGAAAGAGAGAGAGAGTGCAAGCACAGGCAGACAGAATGGCAGGCAGAGGCAGAGGGAGAAGCAGGCTCCCCGCTGAGCAAGGAGCCCGATGTGGGACTCGATCCCAGCACTCTGGGATCATGACCTGAGTCGAAGGCAGCCGCTTAACCAACTGAGCCACCCAGGCGTCCCCGGAGCTTAGACTTTTGACCAATGACGCGCCTGTGTCGGTCGGATGCCGGTCAGGGTCAGGACTCCTGCCACCTTGAGTGCCTTTGCGCGCTCCCCGTCGCCAGCCCACACCCAGGATCCCAGGACGCCTGTTCTGACCCTGCCCCGCTGCCCCGCGCGACTTGCAGGGCTGGAGCTGAGATCCCCCACGCGTCCCTCTGCCGCCCTCCCCTCCCCGGCTCTGGCCCATGGCCCCCACGTGCCGTGAGTGCCAGGACTTCACTTTTTTTTTAATAAGAACTTATTTATTTATTTGACAGAGATCACAAGCAGGCAGAGAGGCAGGCAAAGGGGGAAGCAGGCTCCCCGCTGAGCAGAGAGCCTGATGCGGGGCTCAATCCCAGGACCCTGAGATCGTGACCTGGACTGAAGGCAGAGGCTTAACCCACTGAGCCCCCCAGGCGCCCCCGGACTTCACTTTTGACTGCCGATTGTCTTTGGTTAGTAGCTCTCCTGTCTGTGGACGCGGGAGGGAGTCCTGCTCTGGAGAACGGTGGACGAAGGCTGTTGGCTCTTCCCGCCCGGCCCCATGGAGACCTGTATCCTCATCCCGTGTGCGCCCAGCAGGGGCCCGGGGGGACACGAAAAAGTGGGCCATCCCACTTCTTCCCAGAGCGGAGGTGCCGTTTCTGTCCCCATGACGGTGCTTGGTGTTATGGTCTTTCTGATTTTCATATTTTCCGTGTGTGGGCATCTCACCGTGGTTCACTCTGCGTGTCCCTGAGGGGCCACGCTGGGAGCACCCATTCATAGGCTTACTTAAGGCCGTATGGGCTCGTTGGCCCGTTTTTAAGTTGGTCTGTGCTTTGTTCTCAAGCTACAGGAGCACAAGGAACTCGTGTGTCCCTGCTTGGTTGTGGTCTTGCTTCCCATCCAGGAGTCTCTGGGGGGCTGAACCCTGTGGCTGCCGGCTGCCAGTCTCCGCCCCTTGTTCAGAGGGCCGAGTTTAGTAGGACAGTCCCCCTTCCCAGGGGACTCTCTCTTGGCTCTGGTCCCTGTCAGCACCGCAGCACCCCTGTCCCAGAAGTGCCCCCAGGACCCCTGTTGGCTGTGGTGTCCCTGGGGGACCCAGAGCTCCCCAGGGAAAGCCTGGCCTTTCTAGGTGTCTGTGGTCCTCTGCAGGGCAGGGCAGGCTCCTGCTTTATGCTTTCTGATGGGGCGCATCTGCCGGACCCCCTCTTCCACCCCCACTCACATACGTCCCTTACTGGCCCAGGGCCCTGGCCTTTCCCTCCCCCCGTGGGGGACACCCCTTAGCTGTCGCCTGTCCTATCCCATTGTAAGGTCAAGAAGTGAGAGCAGGAGGTGAGCCTGGGGGTGGCAGGGCAGTTGCCGACTTGGAGCCGAGTCTCCTCTGGGCCTCCGTGCTGGGGGGCCCCAGGCAGGGTTCCGGGGGAGAGCCTGTGGGGGTGACCCGGGCCCCGCCTCTTCCCTGAGCACTGCTGAAGCAGGTCTCCTCCGGCAGGTTTTTTAGAATTTTATTTTATGAGAACAGGCGGTTACAGCTCCCCAAGTGCCGTAAAAGTTAATGTGATGGCCTCCCTGCGCCTCTGCTCATTTTTATAATTTTTTATTTTATGAAACAGGACAGGGAGCTTAGTGACTTATTACTATTCATTTCGTTTCAACGCAGTAAATATTGATTCAGTTGGGGGTTTTCAATTTAAACCACTCGGCGATTATATAAAATATTACTGGCCTCTGAAATTATGCTTACCGATCCCTTCGGCTGCTCATTAAGGAAGGAGTGCAATTGTAGGTCCCTTTGCCTTCATCATTCTAATAAATGGGCTGAGGTGCGTTTCTGCTCGGGAGGTGCTGCGGAGAGTGCTGGCGGGGGCCTGACAGCAAGGATGCAACTCTTAATTTGGAAGTCGGTTCAAAGCATGCCTGCCTGATTTATTTGTTTCTGTGTCTGTTTGAAGCAAGGGGCCCTTACCGCTGTCAGCAGCCCCGTGGCAGCGGGGCTGAGCCGTCCTCCTGAGGCTGGAACACCTGCCCAAGCTCCTTGGCAGAGTGTGGGGAGGGGCCGGGGCTCAGGTGGGAATGTAGGGCCTTGCCCCCTCCATGGAAGGTAAGGGAGGGGGACCAGCCTGGCCCCAGCCCCATCGGCCCTGATGCTTACTGTCAAAGACGCCTTGGGGCGCCTGGGGGCTCAGTGGGTTAAGCCTCTGCCTTCGGCCCAGGTCATGATCTCGGGGTCCTGGGATCGAGCCCCACATCGGGTTCTTTGCTTGGCGGGGAGCCTGCTTCCCCCTCTTTCTCTGCCTGCCTCTCTGCCTGCTTGTGATCTCTGTCTATCAAATAAATAAATAAAATATTAAAAAAAAAAAAAAAAGAAAGACACCTCATCTTCCCCTGGGACCTCATGCCAAAGAGGTGGACCTTTTCTGGGCAGGGCTGGTAGTCGGCCCCTTGCTGGCCACAATGGCCTGGGACGCAGGATCCCGAGAAGGGAGGAGAGGGCCTGTGGGTGCCGGGGTCTGGCTGGTACACAAGCTGAGATGGCCTTCCTGCCGTCTGCCCCATGGGGGGTGGCCCACGGCAGCCCCGTCTGGCATCAGGCCCTCAGGACCCCAGCAGCAGACCAGCTGGTCCCTCTGGCTCCAGGGTCTCTTCACACGTTTGGTCCCTGTCCCCACCAGTGTGTGGTCCCTGTCCCCACCAGTGTGGACATCTCTAGGGCGGCCCCATGAAATGATGGAGGCCAGTGAGAGGGTCCAGAGTGAGGATGCAGAGCCCCCAGGGGAGACCGCGCTTGGCTGGGCCCCCACCATGCTGCGTGGCCCTGTGCTCAGGCAGGAGGTGCACCTCAGCCACGCTCCCAACTGCTTCCTCCTTGGCTTTCCCAGGCAGGGGCTTGGGGAGGGGGGGCATTGGCCTCAGTGGAGGATGTTGGCATGGGGGGTGCCGGATGGGACTGAACTGCCATCTCCCTGTCAGTTTGAGCCTCTGGCCTGCCCTCCCGAGTGATCACACGGCCCCTGTGACCATATGGCGTTTGTGTCACTATTTCCTCCCTGGCCATGGGGACTGCTGGCATCTGGCCTGACAGGCATTGTGGCCAGAGTACTTGGGGTGAGACTCTGTTTTCTGACGCGGTACCTGGGCTCTGTCTGTGGATATTGTGGGAAGGGAGGGGCTCCAGGACAGGCCTGATGCGGAGGCCCTTGTGGGAAGGGAGGGGGGCAGACATCAGAGCCTCCTCCCCTTTGCTCCATCTCGGGCTGGGATCTGCCCATCATGTTGGGCTGATCACCTCTCTCTCTGGGCCCATGGGAAGCTGTTCCCTTGTATCTATGTCCCAGAGGCCATCCTGCTAGGTAGGTGGCCCTGCTGGGGCTAGAGCCCCAAGTGGAAAGGCCTGGGAAGGCCAGTGTGCTGTGCTGTGAATCCCTTCTGGGAAGGTCTCTGGCCCATACTGGCCTCATGTATGTGGCTGTGTCTCTGACCCGCTCGCCTCCAACTGCTCTGTCTTCAGTCTGTGGCCTTCCTTTGTCACTGCTTCCATGTGTCTGCGTCCTTCCCATTGCTGCTGCCTTTGTCCCCGTTTCTCCACGGACGAGTGTGTGTCTCGGTCCTGCTCCTGTCGCCTGGCGCTTTGTCTCTTGGTGTGGGTGCCGCACCCTGGTGCTGTGGGCACGCCGTGGGTTCCCGGAGCAGGGCTCCTTCCTTGGCTGGGAAGCCAGGACAGGTGGGTACCCTGGGCTGTCCAGCCTCCATGCACACGGGCCTCGCGGTGGTCACGAGCCAGGTCCAGCCTCTCTGGCAGCCTCCCTGCCTCCCCATCACCTTGCCAGCCCTGAAGGATCTGCCTCTCCCCAGCCACCTCCCGTCCCTACGGTGCGAGGGCCCTGGGCCACCTGACCCTGGACGGCTGTGCCCGCCAGCTCACTCCCGCTTTGCCTGGGCCAGCCTGTCCCACCTGCTCTAGTGTCCTGAGTCTTGATCCGTGTGACATGTGGATGGCTTCTTTGCCCTTTGCGAGTTGGCTGAGTGGCTGAGTCCCGTGAAGCAGCTTTCAAACCAGCGTACTGGGGAAGCAAGGGGAAAGGGGTCAGGCTGGCAGGCGCCTCTCCCAGGCCTCACCTGTGGGTGCAGACCTCGGGGGACAGGACCTTGTGAGATGCCACTGTCGCAGCACAGACCGTAAGCCTGGTGTGGCCTCCGGGGGCCGGTGGTAACAGTACAGTGGCTCTCGGAGTGGGAGACCCCTTGGCCGAGGCTGGTTCTCAGGAGAGAATGAGAGAGCGCGTCCCGTTGGTTTGCTGGAGGGAAGTTTCATTCTGGAAATAGCAGGACCTTTGGGAAGGAAGCCTCAGAAAGTCCTCTTAGGTCTGTCCCCGTGGAACCCCGGGAAGATCACCCTCAGGCCGTGCCTGAGCCCCCTGGCCACGCCTGGCCAGCACCAAGGGCCCTCCTGTGACGGGACTGGTGACCCGTGATGTCCCTGGAGATGAGGGCAGGGGAAGCTGAAAACACCGCCTCTGACAGGAGGAAATAAAACGTCTGTGTCGCCTGGCGGTACCTGGGTACGTTACACGCTCAAATGGCACTTTAAATACCACTTTTGTCCCGGTTTTAGAGGCAGCAGTAAAGCGTTGCTCCGATGATCGATATCATACTTCACTCCTTGCATCTGTCAGCCCTTCAGCCTGCTCTGACCCCAAACCACAGGTCCCCTCTCGGAGCTGGGCTGGGGCCGCTGCAGGCCGCTGAGGGATATGAGGTTCTGGGGAGCCCCGCAGCGGCTGGGGACCACCGCTAAAGAAAGAGCCCCGGAAGCGAGGCCTCACTCTGGCCCCCAGCTGCCACCTCGTCCCTGGGCCCCACTTTGTGGCACCAGCATCCACCCTGCCCTGTGTCCCCCACAGGGGCGCCCAGAGAGATGCTGGGCCTAGGGACAGGTGTCTTCGCCCTGCTGTGGTCCTGGCAGGGAGCCTCACCCCTCCCCCACCCCTGCCTACCTTCCTACTGTACTCACCCGCCCCGCCCCGCCCTGTGTGGCCCTCTGGGAGCCGCTCCTTCCTGGGGCCTTCCCTTGCCCTTCTGGGCTCTGACCGGTCAGAGCTGCTGAGCCGGGCTGCAGCCCGTCCCACGCCGGGGGCCATCCACCTCCTCCATCTCCCGCCTTGTACCCTTCCAAGGCTGCCCACGGGCCCCTGTGCCACTTCATGTGCAGACCGGCAGGGGGGCGGGGGTCTTCAGGAATCGTGGGGATGGCTGACAGGTTATTTTATTTTTATTATTTTTTTAATTTATTTGACAGAGATCACAAGTAGGCAGAGAGGCAGGCAGAGAGAGAGAGGGAGAAGCAGGCTCCCCGCTGAGCAGAGAGCCCAATGTGGGGCTCAATCCCAGGACCCCGGGATCATGACCTGAGCTGGAGGCAGAGGCTTTAACCCACTGAGCCACCCAGGCGCCCCTGACAGGTCATTTTAAATGCTGTGTCTCAGGGGGGTGAGGACTACAGTTGCAGAGACCATCTTGTGTTGGGGACAGGCCCAGTGATCCCTGCCTGCTGGGTAGCCACTGTAGCTGGGGGGCACCCCTACCCAGCTTCTGCTGAGCCTGGCTCTTCCAGGCCCACACCCCTCCCCACTGCCCCAGCACCAGCAGGCAGGTGCACAGTGGTTTGATTTTCCTGTGACTTTCCTCCAAGTCAGCAAGGTTTCCCCGGTGCCCCGCCCACTCCCCAGAGTAAGGAGCCCCGGTTTAATTTGCGGTTAGATGTCTGTTAAGATTGCGTCCACTTCCCAAGTCAGCAGTTAATTGGCAAGGCACTTGATTTAACAGCGTGGGAGCCTCCACCGGAAAAATGGCTTGAATAAATCACCGCCTGACGCCAGAAAATAGATATAATCTCAGCATTAACTACATTAATAGTAGCAGGAGCCGAATTAAGAAAGCCATAAAGCATGGGCGGGGGGCATAAATTAGGGCCCAGCTCTGTCCCGAGGCGTGCCTCTGCTTGGGGGCGGGGCAGGAGGGGAGGCGGTCCAGTCTCCGCTCCGCCCCGCCCCTGGCCCCGCCCCCTCCGCCCCACCAGCTCCCGGGTGGGGCGGGGCCGCTCGGTCTGGAGGCTTAGCTGCCCCCGCAGTGCCCCGTGGGGGTCTGAGGAATTGGGCGCCTGGCCCACGCACGCACCCCCACCCCCCTTCCCCATCCCCACCCCCGCCCCCACCCCAGGCCTGGCTCTGCCTGAGTCCGTGCCCCAGGGTGCTGGCCAGGGCGCTAGTGTGAGTCAAGGACAGGAGAACAGGAGCTCCCTCCCTGAGGCAGACTGCGGACTGGAAGGCTTCTTGGAGGAGGCCCGCACAACTCCGGGAGGATCGGGAGGGTCGTATCCCTCAGGCAAGGCAGTTCAGGGTGCGCTCATCCCCCCTACTATTTTGTCTACCCCAGTTCCGCTGACCCCACCCTTCTCAGGGGCAGCCCCACTGCCACAGCCTGTCCCACACTTGAGTGGAGGAGGATGCTATCCAGATCATTGATTTACTTAGGCATTTACCTGTCAGAGAGCGCGTGCATAAGCAGGCAGAGCGGCAGGCAGAGGCGGGAGAGAAGCAGGCTCCCCACTGAGCAGGGAGCCCGCGCCAGGACTGGATCCCAGGACCCCGGGATCGTGACCAGAGCCGAAGGCAGCGGCCTGACGACTGAGCCACCCAGGCACCCCGGGATGCTGTTCAGTTTTAATTTCAGTTTCATTCCCATTATTGGTCAAGTTCAACATTCTTTATGTTCATGTTCATTTGCCTCTGGCCTGTTTCTTACAAGTTTGCAGGACTCGCAGGTGTTCAGGGTGTGGCCCTTTGTGTTCCCAAGATGATCCAACGTTCGTTCCTCAGTTTCCTCAGTTTGAATCGGCCTTCTGGCCTTCCCGTTATGGTTATGAGGGTTTCTAGCAGATCTTTTTGCTTTTCTGAGTACTTAAATCTGTCACTCTCCTAAGAGTTAGTTGATGTGCTTGGAACAGCCCTCTCCAGCCCGAGGTTATAGGAGTTCAGGTAGATTTCCTTCTGGTGCTGCGGTTTCAAATTGTACATTTAAAGCTTTAATCTAGGAGCTCCTGGGGGGCTCAGTGGGTTAAGCCTCTGCCTTTGGCTCAGGTCGTGATCTCAGGGTCCTGGGATCGAGCCCCGCATCGGGCTCTCTGCTCAGCGGGGAGCCTGCTTCCCCCTCTCTCTCTGCCTGCCTCTCTGCCTACTTGTGATCTCTGTCTGTCAAATAAATAAATAAAATCTTAAAAAAATTAAAAAAATACTTTAATCTACCTGGAATTTCTTTAGAGATATGGTATAAGATTAAAGTTCAAGTTTAATTTCTTTCTCCTTTTTTTTTTTTTTTTAAAGATTTTATTTATTTATTTGACAGAGAGATCACAAGTAGGGAGAGAGGCAGGCAGAGAGAGAGAGAGGAGGAAGCAGGCTCCCTGCCAAGCAGAGAGCCCGATGCGGGGCTCGATCCCAGGACTCTGAGATCATGACCTGAGCCTAAGGCAGCGGCTTAACCCACTGAGCCAGCCAGGCGCCCCTTTCTCTCTCCTTTTTAAAAATATTTTATTTATCTGACAGAGACAGAGATCACAAGCAGGCAGAGAGGCAGGCAGAGAGAGAGGGGGAAGCAGGCTCCCCACTGAGCAGAGAGCCCGTTGCGGGGCTCGATCCCAGGACCCTGAGATCATGCCCTGGGCTGAAGGCAGAGGCTTAACCCACTGAGCCACCCAGATGCCCCTAATTTCTCTCTCTCTCTTTTTTTTTTTTTAAAGATTTTATTTATTTATTTGACAGAGATCACA
>NW_019154098.1:1146323-1201627 GCF_002288905.1 Enhydra lutris kenyoni
GGAAGCAGGCTCCCCGCTGAGCAGAGAGCCCGATGTGGGGCTCGATCCCAGGACCCTGGGATCATGACCTGAACCGAAGGCAGAGGCTTAACCCACTGAGCCACCCAGGCGCCCCTCTCTCGCTTTTTTTTAAAGACTTTATTTATTTGACAGTGAGCGAGAGAGGGAACACAAGTAGGGAGGAGAGGGGGAAGCAGGCTCCCCACGGAGCAGGGAGCCTGCGCTGGGGACCCCGGGATCATGACCTGAGCCCAAGGCAGGCGCTTAACTACTGAGCCTCCAGGCGCCCCCCGTCTTGTTTAATAGTTATCTGATTGTCTCAAGGCCATCCGTTGCCTCTTAGGGTTTTGCCATTGTTTGAAAATGTCGCTTTTATCTTGTACAAATGCTTGTTCCTGAACTTGGCTTTCTGCACAGGTGTTCCTCTTGTGTTTGTATCTTCAGTGGTCAGAACTGTAGACTTCTTACCCTGGGTACAGCCCCCCAGGTCAGGCAGGGGTGTGCACTTCCTGCCCTGCCTCCAGGTCCCACTCACGCCCCTCCACACCCCATCTCACCCCGCAGTTGACCGCTCCGGCCTTTCTCCATCTCCGCAGGCTCCACCTCGAGGTTCTCGATCTTCAGGGAACAGAATCATGCAGGAGGCACTGTTCGCTGTCTGACGTCATTCGCCCACCGTGTGTTACACTGAGTTGTCCCGACAGACTCAGGAGCTGCGGCCCTGACCCCCTTGTGGCTGCACGTGGCGTTGGGGGCCTTTCGAGAAATAATCAAGGTTAAATGAAGTCACGGGGTGGGGAGGGGGCTACTCTGATAGGACTGGAGTCCTTACAGGTAGACGAAGAGACCCCAGAGCTGGCTCTCTGCTGGTGTGCGGAAGGCGGCCTGTGTGACGACACAGTGAGGACGTGGGGCCTTCCCTGCAACCAGGGGGCTGGACTTGGGGCCCCCAGAACTGGACGAAAATGGGTTCCTCTGTGTGAGCCACCCAGTCTGTGGCGCTGTCCGGCAACCCAGGCCAGCTGAGACCCTGTTCTCAGGTCCACGTGCAGCACTGTGGGTAGCGACGGCGTGTTCTTTTCCCTCGAGTACGTGGACGCGGCGCAGTTGGTCGCAAGTGCAGTGACACGTTCGCGTCACCTTTCGAGTCTTTGCTGCACCTGGTCTTGTTGGGCCTGTCGCCGACTGACCCAGAACCCTGGGTTCTGTGGACTTGCTCCGGGGCAGGGTGGGGGGCGTCCTGCGCTGCGGTAGGTCAGGATCGGCTCCGGCGGCCGTCCTCGTCTGCGCACTCGGCAGGAGGAGAGCGCTCCGGCCCCCATGGCTTTGGCGGCACCCGCGGCGCCGTCTTCCCGCGGCTTCCCACGGCTGCAGGGTGCACTGGTGCTTCACCCAAGCCTGGTTTGTCGATGGGAGCCAGGGCAGGGAGGGACGGGGTGGGGAGAGCCTCTAGCAGACTCCACGCCCAACACGCAGCTGATGCGGGGCTTGGCCCCGTGATCCCGGGATCGTGACCTGAGCCGAAACCAAGGGTCGGACGCTCAGCCGACGGAGCCCCCAGGCGGCCCAGGGACACGTTCAGTGAAGTGGGCACTCGGTCTAGCCGGCGTCCAGGGACTGGACATGCCGCTGCGTCCTTACGGCCGCCTGTCTTCATCTCCCCCGAGCACTGTTTTCCCAGATGAATGTTAGAAGCGCTGGCTCAGTTTCTCGGCCTTTCCGGCCGGTCAGCCTCCGAACCAGCCGTACTGAATCCTACTCCCCTGCCCTGCCCGCTGCCGCTGGCCGGTCGCACGTCTGTCCTGCGCTCCGCGCTGCGTGGCCAGCTGCCGGGTTCCCTCGGTCTGGTGGCTGGCGCTGAGTTCTGCCCCTCTGTTGGCTCCTCCTGTGCGTGGAGTTCTGGGGGCGAGGACCATTTCAGGGCTGGGGGAATGGTCCGCCAGGCCTCCACGTGAACAGTGAATGGGGAGAGGAAGGGAGGGAGGGACAGAGGAGAGACAGAGAAGCCGGTGGGAGAGACAGACATGGGGGATGGGCAAGGGAACAGAGGAAGGGCCAACCCTGCCCCTCACGGGCCAAGGCCGTCCTGGGCTGACAACCCAGTCCAGAGGGTGACACGGGGACACAGGGGATGGAGGGCCCCGCCCCAGCCTGCCCAGCCTGAGCGCCTGCCCTCCACCCCCCACGAGCTGGACTTGGTGGAGCACGGGGGTCCGCTGAGGCCCGGTGACGCGTGGCTTCTGCCGCTGACACACAGAGACCCGTAGCAGCAGCTGAAGTGCGTTTTCAAAGTGTCAGTTTATGGAGAATTTTACTTTCCGTCTTGTTGTTTATTAGGCTCTTAAAGGGAAAGCTTGTAATGCATCCATTGATCGAAATACCGATTGAGTAGCTGCGAGCACATGAAGCAGTCCCAGCCCCTCGTAACGCAGCGGCTGCCTGTGTAACGGGGGTGGCACGATTAGTGTCGCCCACCAGCTGTGGACTGGCCGGGTGCCCTGCATCGCTTGGGTTTGCTCCTGGGGAGCTGCGGGACAGGGGCAGCCTCAGCGCTGAAGCCTTCGGGTGACCCCCAGGTCAGCCCAGGAGCCGTGGGAGTCGGGCCCCCCCGCCACCCCTCCAGGGCCACAGTCAGGTGATCGGCCTCCACTGTGGGCCAGCTCCCCTCCGGGCATATCCTGCCCCTACTGCCTGGCCCGGGTCACACAAGGTCCCCTGGGCCTCTGCTCCTGCCCAGGCCCATCGCCCCTGTCTGCTGCGAGATGGGTCCTGGAAGGCCAAGCTGTTGGCCTGGCCCTGCACCAGGGTGGCCTGAGGGCACGTGGGCAGGTCAGCACCCTGAGCCAGCTGTGGGGTGTGCGGCCCCTGCTGGGCCTGGAGCCCCGCTCTGACTCACTGGGAGCTGGGGGGGTCGCTGGAGCAGCCGCACCTCATTTGGGAAGAACCGTTGTGCCGTTGGAGGAGGGTCTATGGAGGGCAGCCAGCCAGTCGCCGCGAGGCCTGTGCCGTCCACTAGGTCCCTGGCCGCTGAGTCCTGCTGAGCCCCTTCCCCGAGGCCCGCACCTCGGTCATCCTCTCCCTTCCTGCCCGGCCGGTCCTGCACAGGCCTCTCCCCCCAGAGCTCTGCTCACAGCCCCCCACCCCCGCAGCCGCTTCAAGCGGGGTCCAGTGCGGGGGCCGCTCCCACCCTGTGCACCGGGCGGAGGCGGCGCCCGTCAGCGTCCGCGGAAAGTCCACTTAAGCACTTTGCAGCCTGTCACGGTGTCGGCGGAGCCTGACCTACTTGGACTCGCTGTGCCGAGCCGCCTCCCCCGGCCCCCGGCTTCTGCTGACGACGCACTCCCCGCTCGCCTCGAAGCTTCCCACAGCCGCGCTCCATTTCCTGAAAAATGCTTCCCCACTTGTTTTCTCTCTCCCCACACAGCCTGCCCGCCTCCTGCACGGTCACTGCGGGCTGGGACAGCCTGCCCTGGAGGCCGCTGGGTCCTCGGCCAGGCACGGACAGCCCCGCCCCCAGCCAGCGAGGATGGGAGGTCGAGTTCTGGCCCAGAGCCAGGTCCAGCCCCTCCACTAGCAACCCACGGCCTTAGCCCTCCGCTGCCCCCTCCTCTGCCCTCCCAGCCCTGGGCAGCGGCCACAGCCTCCCGACTCCAGTCCACCCACCCACCATGCTCACGTCCAAGGCTCGGGGCCCCTGGGTGCTTCCTCCAGCATTGCCAGCTGTGCGTTCAGGCCCGGTCTCTCTGCCCAGCACACGTGTCCTTTCTGCGTCTCTCACCTGGCCTGAACTCCAAGGGGCCTGCAGGGCATGGGACTCCGGCCCCTAGCTCCTGCTGCCCACAGCAACATGGCTCTTGCGGGGCGGGGGGTCACTGCGAGCCATCGGGGGGTCAGGGGGAAGGCTTCCTGAGGACCCAGCCTCGGAGCTTGGTTGCAGGGGTGACCCTGACAGCAGCTGTCCAGTGTGCGTGTACAGAGGCCCAGGCAAGGCCCGGCAGGACACACACCACACTCACGCTCCACAGCACTTTCCAGGAAGCGGAACTGCCCAGCATGGCTGGAGTCCTGGCTGGTGGGGGCATGTGGGGACCGTGGTCCATGTGGACCAGACAGCCCTAACTGCAGGGTCTCCTGACAGACCTTCCCCACGAGGGTCATGGGGGCTGCTGCACGGGGTCAGTGGAATGGGGACAGAACTTGATCACACAAGCTGTTTCCAAACCAGCTGGTTTGGTGGGATGGGGGTGCAGATGCCCCGAGGAAGCTGTAAATCAGGGTGGGGACCCCCAGCCTGCGTCTGGGGAGAGAGTGGGCCAGCGTCGGTGAGGTAGGTCTCCTTGGTGACTGTGGTCACTGGCTGGGTAGGGGTCCAGGGAGGAGGAGTCCGTGTGGAAGGTGGGGAACAGACAGTGGGGATATCCAGGGTCCAGGAGCCTCCCCGAGGGGGTTGGGAAGAATCCATCAGCAAAAACACCTCTGTGTGCCTGGCAAGTTCCCTCCGGTGATTTTCTGTCCGGGCACAGGACCTCTGTCCTGCACGCAGATCTGTGCCTAGCCTTCATGTGGCCCCTTGGCCTGGCCCTGTCCCCAGGAGGAGGGCCTGTCCCACCCTCTCTGGGTCCACGTGGCCTGGGAAAGGCTGCCGTAGGCCCATGTGCTCTGTGCTGTTTCCTCAGGAAAACCCAAGGTCTGAGTGAGTCCAGATGGGGGCTGGGGCCGTCCAGATCCACTGTGGCCGTGCAGGGTGGCCGGAGGTGGGATCCACTTAAGGTGCCGTTGGACCTGCCAAGGAGGTCTGGGCATCTGGGCACCGCCCCCTGTTTGGGACTTGCCCCTCTCCCACTTACACCTGAGTCTGCTCTCAGTCGGGAGTGAACCACCCCCTGGGCCTTCACCCGACCTGGCCTGGGCAGGCTGCCTGTGCACCACCCCTGTGTCTGGGGTGCAGAGGGCAGCACCCCCGTAGGGCTTTGGGAGGGGCTGCTCTTTATCCAGTCCTGTGACCAGGGAGGGCAGGGCGTTTGTGCTCGCGTGTGCACCTGTGTTTGGGAGCTGGTGCCCTGTCCGACCCCTTGTGTGCACCCGCCCACGGGTGGTGCCGCCACCGACGCCTGCGACGGGCCCGCCTCACCCCGCAGCCTGAGCCCCAGACCCGTGGCCAGGGGCACCCCGTGTACAGGAGTGGGGGCCCTGTGGACCTGGTGTGGGCAGTGGCCATGGGATGCTCGCAGGGGCGGGAGTGTTCGTGTCCAGGGTTGGCCCTCCAAGCCCTTGGAGGGCGGGGGCGCCCTGGCAGACGGGGTGAGCGGCCCTGCAGGCCGAGCAGGGCACACACCACGCTCATGCCTGGCTTCTCGGGGCAGTCCTCCCTCGGCCTTGCCCAGACCCTCACCTCCCTTCCTCTTGGGCACCTTGGCCCGAGGACCGTCCGCACCTGGCACGGCAGAGCACCTTGCCGGCCTCCGCGTCCTCGGGCTGGCACTTGCCAGCTGCTCCCCAGGCCCCAGACACGTGGACGGCTTTTCTTCTTAAACCGACTTTTGTGGTGTGTGTGTCTGTCTCCCCATTACCACTGCTATTCATTTAAAATGTTATCTCCCCCCCACCCGTTCCTTGTGCCCCCCGGGGGAGTGAGGGGGCCCAGCCCTCACCCTGGTGTAGTCAAGGTTATGGTGATAAATCCTGGGGCATTGTCACTTCTATTCGGAGTAAATTGGCTGGCCGCTTTCGGGCTGAAGGAAAGATAATTTGCTGTAGTATTTCAAATGGATTAGAAATGGATTTGAAGGGAAAGTTCATGCCTCCCATTACAAAGGCGAGAAAGAGAACTATCTTAAGGCACGGTTCCCTCCCTGGCCTTCATTATCCACGCTTAATACCTTTCCTATTTTCCAGCGTTAATGAAATTTCCTGGCGGCGTGGGCCTGCCGGACGGATGGGAGAAGCCTTTAGATCTGAGGCTCCTGTTGTAGAAAAGGAATTACAGGGCCCTCGCCGCGAGGGCAGGAGCGTTCTCCGGGTCCTTGGCCCGGCTATTATCTCATTAATTTTATCCCCTCTTCTCAATGCAGTTGGTTTCCAAAGCCTGTCCTCTCCATTAGGGTAACAATTTACCGGAGTGCTGTGACACCCACGGCAATGAGAAGCTACAAGGCAGCCCCTTGCCCGCCCGGCGCCCGCCCGGCCACAGGTCCTGAGTCAGTGAGCGGGCCCGGCAGGGGTGAGGGCAGGGCTGAGGTGGTCTGTGCAGCCGCAGGCTGCTGGGCTGACTCTCCCCGGGCAGGTGGGCCCTTCCGCAGCCCCACACCCTTGGGCACGCAGCGTCCCTCGGCCTGCGGGGTCCCTCGGCTGGGTGTGTGTGCATAGGCCGCAAACCCTGGGCCGGGGACGTGAGAACGGAAGAAGTGCTAGGCCTCCCGGCTGCCCCCGTCGCCTCTCCGGTGGCTGACTCTCACCCTGTAATTGCCTTAGAACCCAGGGGTATGGTTTTTGGTGGAAGAAGCGTGGGATCTATTAGTGCTGTGCGTCCGCAGAAGTAGCCGCAGGACCCAACAACGCGCAGGGGGAGAGGGTGGCGGAAGATGTGGCCAGAAAGTCAGTCACAAAAGGTGCTTCTCCGAGGGAGGGCATTGGGTGTGTCTGGCCCTGGCGTCTAGCCTGGGAGCCAGGAGGGCGTCCCTGGGGCTCACTCTTCAGGGTGAGCCGGTAAGGGCTCCAGACCGAGGTTCCGTGGGATGGGCTTGGATGGGAGCCCCCTCGGGGCCAGAACGAAATCTCTCCTGAAGCTTCTAGCTGCTTCCGAAGCAAGATCCTGCCGGCCTCCGTGGGTCCCTGTCTGGGCCTGGCCGCCTCTTTCTGCAGCTTCACCCTGTGTGGTTGCCCCTGGGAGTGGTGGTCTGACCCCGTCTGGCCTCAGCCGGGGCACGTGCCCTGAGGTGAGCTTCCTCACCCCTCGAAGGGCTGGGTTTCTGGGGATGTGGGGTCCTGAGATGCTGGGCCCAGGTGCATGAGTGGGCGCAGGTCTGGTTGCCCACCCGTCCCTCGTGGTTTATAGCATCGGGAGGCTTGGGTGGCCGTAGTGCAGATGGGGGTTGGCTGAGGGTGGTGGCCCGGGGGGGGGGGGGGCGTGCCCCGAGGGAAGAGGCAGCTAAGAGTGGTGCTCACAGGACCGGCTGTCGCACAGCCTCGGGGCAGGGCCTTTTGGGAGGTCTGGGGCCTGGCCCTGCGGGGTGAGTGTCTGGTGGGCACTGGCCGGGCTTGCTGCCGGTCACGCAGCCTCCAGGCTGAAGGAATGGAGGCTGCCCAGGGCTGGCCCTGGCCCAGGTGGGTGTACAGAGGGGCAGCTGCCTTGTCGGTGGGGAGACCACGGAGGGCTCTGGACACCGCATGGCTGGGGGCTGGGGCTGGAGGGGGCCCGTTGCCCTCTGGCCCAGCGAGCTGTGGTGGCCCCGGCCTTAGGTTCGGCTCTCAGCTCTGGGGATTAGGACTCCGGCCGAGCTGTGCGCTGTGGACGTGAGCACAGCTCCCGCAGAGGGCTCAGGGCTCTGGGGCAGGGCCCCACGGAAGATGGCTCTGCCCGGCCCCGCCTTGGCCTGGCCTCTGAGTGACCCGGAGGACAAAGCATATAGGACACATAGATGCCCCGGGCCCAGGCTGGGCAGAGCTGGGGTCCCAGGGTCTGGGGAAAACCTGGGAGTCTGTCTGCCTCCCCCAGAGGGTCCCCGCCTACCCCACCCTCTTCCTGCCAAGATACAGCCTGTGTGGGGACACCTGGAGCCTGTAAGGGCGTGGACAGCTTGAGCCAGGCTGGCCGGGGTCCCTTGGCAGGACTTTTTCCCGAGATCGGTGTTTGTCAACTTGAATTTTAATGAAAGAAAACTGGGTTAAGTACCGTCGGGCTGCGGCGTCCTCCTCGGCACTCCCCGCCTGGCCTTTGTCTTACACCGCAGCTTTGGGTCCCCTGAGTGCCCAGCTCACTTGTGCACGGTGTTCTCTCTAACGTGCCCTCAGAAGCTTTGCGCTGGCAGGAGTCACCCACAGATCGCAGAGAGACCAAGGCCCGGGGGACCCCGGGGCTAAGTGGGTGGGGGGCAGCTGCACCCCAGAGCAGGAGTGCTCAGCCCTCCGCACTCAGCTCCAGGCAGGTGCGCTGGGGCGGCCCCCGCAGCCTGTGTGCCCGGGTGCCCAGGCCGGCGTCCGCTGCAGATGGGGTGGCCATCCGTGCGCTGTGGGACCATGGGAGAGCCCCGCACGGGCCGGACCACCTTCCCACTTTAGCCAGGTCCCCGCGCTGGTGGTGGTGCTGCTGTGAGGACTGCCCCCTCGCCCTGCCCCTCCTGCTGCCTGGAGGCTCCGGGGCCCACAGGCCCAGACCTGCCAGTGGGCACGGTGTGTGCACTCGGTGGTAACGACATTATGAGCAGAGCCTGGACTAATATGGAATTAAGGTTAATTTGCATAAACAAATTACTGCTGAAATGAGGCCTGAGGGGGTAGGGCCTTGTCCCCTCATTTCGGTGGCCGCCTGCCCATGTGACAGCTGGTGGGGAGCAGGTCAGCCCTGGCCTGGGGTGCTGGCCTAGCACCCCAGGCCTGGGGGCCTGCAGCTGTTGCCCGCGGCAGCCGTGGTGTCTGCAGGGGGCGTGTCTCGAAGCGGGGCATCTGGGCCCCCTCCCGACCCGCTCTGTCCTTGGCTTCCTGGTCTGGCCAGGGTAGGGCCTGGGACCTGGTTGGAGGAGAATGTGGAGGGAGGGAGTGGTCAGGTGGCCACCGGGGCCATCCAGGCACAGGTCTGCCCTCCTGGTCCGGGTCAGCCACTCAGCTCGTCCCACAGGCTGTCCCAGACCTCTTCCAGCCCGTGACTTTAAGGTACCTCCAGTCTTTCCCCCAAAGAGCTTGCCTAGATGGGGGTCTGAGGCCGTGCCCTCCCTCTCTCCATGCTGGGCTCCCACGCGGTGGACAGAGGGGACAGGCAGTAGAGCCTGCTGACCCGAGCGGCCTGGGTGGCGTGCACTGGGGCAGCATGTGGGGGAAGATGTTCCCGGGTGGTGGTGTGGACCACCAGCTGCGGTGTGGACCCTCAGGGGACTTGCCCGTGACGCCCTGCCCGAGGGGCCCGGACAGTCCCGGCCCAGCAGTGTATGTGCTGGAAGGGGGGACGCTTGTCCCCTGCCTATGCCCTTTCTGCTCACCTGTGGGGCGGGGAGGAGGGGAGGGGACAGACCATGGGGCCGTGGGGCCGGACACACCGGGGTCTCCCTGTCTCCGCAGGTCTCTGGTGCTGAACCGCCTGCGCCCCGCTGCGGGGGGCGGGAAGGGCCAGGCCGGCTCCCCTCGGTGGCGGAGCAGAGGCTTCCGCTGCATCGGAGGGGTCCTGTACAGGGTGTCGGCCAACAAGCTCTCCAAGACCTGCGGCCGGCCCGGTGGCGACGGCGGGAACAGGCCACTCCTGCGCACAGGTGAGGCTCCTCGGGACGGGGGGCGCCCTTTACTCCCCGCCTGCGTGTGCCTCACGGACGGCGGCCGAGGCTTGTGGGGCACCGAGACGGGCGGGCATGGGCGAGTGATTGCCTCCCAGACGGGCCTGTCCCAGGCCGGGCATTCGTGGTACCGTCCAGTGCTTCCGGGGCCTCCGAGGCTGTTCCTGCTGGAGCTGACGAGGTGGCTGGAGCAGTGGGGCCCACATGGGGTGGGGATCCACGGCCTCCACATCCCCGAGGGAAGCCCCTGAGTACACGGCCTCGTGCTTGGCTGAGCAGGCCCTGACTTTCCATGTTTCGCTCCTGGATAAAGGAGATGGGCCAGGTATGGTGAGCACGGCTCGCGGCTGAACACCTGGGGCCGTGGCGCCCTTAATCTCATTGGCAACGCCCCCCAACTGTATCTGGAGGCCGTGCTGCCGCCGCGCCCGCGGCCTGGGGAAACAGGCCAAGGAGAAGGAAATGCTGTGGATTTGCTTATTATACAAATTAACTAGAAAATACTTCGGTTTCAGTCCAATTTTACCCCCATCCTTTTCTGCCAAGAAAAAAAGGGTGAGGTGGCAGGCAGTACGGGGACAGCAGAGGCCCAGCGGCTCCCAGCCCCTGCCCTGTCCACACACGGGGGCAGGAGGGAGAGGAGGCCTGGCCCCGGGCAGGGGCGGGACGCTGGGGGCCCTTCCCGGAAGCCCTTGCCCAGCTGTGTCCCCAGGGCCTCTGTCTGTGGGACTACAGGGAGGGAGGCGTGGGTGCCTGGCTGCCTTTTTCCAGACGGGGCGCCCTGGCCAGGGCCCGAAGGCCATGACCCTGCTCTACCTCTGTGCCTCCGTTGCCTGATCCCTTTCGAGGGACTGGGCTGTGTGGTCTGAGGGCCTCCGGAGGCTCTCCTGGTGGAGGAGCAGGTCCAGAGCATCGGCTGGGCCTCTTCACAGGGCCTGCACGAGAGTCACTCTGAGCCTCCGACCCCCGGGGCCCAGCAGGGCTCGGCATCGGTGTTCGTGGTCCTTGAGGCCGCACACAAAGCAGCTGGTCCTTCGCAGAGCTGTCCCTAGCCAGGCTGGTGTCTGGACAGAGCCAGAGAGGGCTCTGGGCCGCCTCTCTGTGGAGTGACGTTCTGCTCGGCCTGACTCAGGAGGCTTCTCTGTGGGTAACACTCACTGGCCCCAGCCTCCCCCTGGGCCTCGTCAGTGAAGGGCCCCAGCTGGCCTTTCCCATCCATCATCCTTTCTGCCCCGGACTGCCACCCCTGACCCCACAGCCGACCCAGCAGGCAGGACTCAGACTTTGTTCCCTGCTATCCTCCTTTGCAAGCTGAATGGAGCTTATGGGGTGGGGGCAGGCATTCTGCTGCCATTGCCTGAGCCAAGCACGTCACAGGGCCACACCCCTTTGAGCTCCCTGCCCTCCAGGTCAGCCCCAGTGATGCCCTGTGCTGCTTACTCACATCAGGTCTGAGGGGCTCCTCCCTGGCCTGTCCAGACGTCACTGGCTGTCCCGGCGTCCACACTGTCTACGTGCAGGGACCCAGAAGTGGGTTACGGCTTGGGGCTCCACTGGCCCTCACCGGCACCCTGTTGCCCATGTGCCCTGGGCTGCGTGGGGGCCCCTCCACATGGACCCCGATGGGCCTTTGGGGTTGGGGCTGGCGCCTGAGGTCCATAGTGGGAGGAGAGGTGCCCGGAGACAGGAAGGGTCAGGTTTGAACCGCTTGGACGCTGCTCGAGGGGAGGGTACAGGCGAGGTGGTAGAGTGGCTGTGAAAGGGGCCAGCGTCAGGGCTGTGGGTCACTCCCTCCCTCTGCGGCACTGGCCTCACGGCACCTGAGCCAGCAGCTGTCCCGTGTCTCCCCGGGGAGGGAGGACGCCTCGCCTAGCCCACTCCCTGCCGGGCTGACCTCCGTGCAGTCGCGCCGTCCCCCTCCAGTGAAGTGTGGCCTCGCCTGGCCTCCAGCCTCGCCTTCCCCAGCCTCCTGGCCTCAGGGCCGCGAGGGAGCAGTGCAGGGATGACAGGCCTCCAGGGCCAGGCAGGTTCCCAGGAGGCCCCACTCCTTGTCGGCTGCTAGGAGACCGTGCGGGGGCCAACCTGGGGCAGGTGCGAGCAAGTAGGTAGGTATGAGCCAGAGCCCGAGTCTGAGCCCAAGCCCAAGAGACCACCTGCTGCCTGCGGCTCCAGCCGCCCAGACCCCTGTGTGGGGGCTGCCTCCTTGCTGTGAGGGAGGTGGGGTGTTCCCAGCTGCAGGAGCGCCACTGACCAGCGGCCTCCTTGAGCCAATAATAATTAAAGGAATAAATTTTCTCCTTTGGTGTCAGTAGAACTTGGACTTCTGGCGGGAGGGTACAGCCCGCTCCCCTCTCCTCCTGGCTTTTCCTCCAGGCTGCTCCCGGCTGTGGGGCTTCTGTGGGGTGGTGTCAGCCCTTGTGTGGGGCCCCCGGGCCATGGGGAGGGGGGTGGCAGGGAGGGAAGCGCGGAGCCTCGTCCACACTCCTCCCCAGGGTCCAAGGTCTGCCCAGCCAAAGGGCCTGACCCTGTGACCTCTCCCCAGGGGCACCCAGGTGTGGGCTTGGCTCATGCTCCTGGTGGGGTGTCATCGGGGTCCCTGCAGCGGAGCAGAAGTCCCGCGTCCATCGCCAGAGCCCCTCCCCGGTCCAGGCTGCATGGTTGGCTCCTGGGTCCCGGAGCGAGGCGGGTCTGTAGTCCCTGCTTCTCACTGGCCGCCACACTCCCCTGAGCAGGTCACGGGCCCCTGTGCCTCATCTCCTCCCGTGTGACCTGCTGACCCCGCCCTGTGTGCGGAGAAGCCACCCAGGAGGGCGTGAGAGGGTTCAAGAGAGACCCCTCCCCCAGCCAGGCGGCCACGGCCCCACCCTGCTGCCTCCCTCCCTTACCAATGCCTCTTCCTGGGACTCCCCCTGCCCAGGGCCATGATTTCCTGGGAAGGGTGAGTCCCGCAGGGGTGTGTGGGGCTGCAGCCCTGCCTGGCCACTCCCTCTGACCCCAGAGCCCCTGCATGGGGCTCCCCAGCCTGGGAAGGGTGAGGCGCTCCCTGGTGAGGACTGGCCGGGTGGGGCGGCGGCAGAGCACATGGTGTCTATTTTGGGAAGATCCCCGGGCAGCATGAGCGCAAGCTCTCCGGCCTGCCGAGGGTTTTCCGCTGAGCCCTGTAGCACCCCTCAGCACCCACGGCCTCCTTCCCAGCCAGCTACTTTATGTGCATTTTTTAACACTGCACCACTGCGGGCGGATGGCTGCCTCCCACTGTGAGCCCTACACCAGCATTTTTTAAGAGCGAACTGTGGAGTCAAGGGGAGTAAACCCGCCCCGCCCCGCCCCGCCCACTCAGAGGCCGGGCCTGGGGGCACAAGTCTGACAAGCAGACACATGTTGACAGCGGTCCCTGGCAGGAGCAGATGGCGCCACAGGGGCTGGATGACAGCCTGGTAGCCGTGCTCTCCGCCACGGTCCGGTGACGCTCTGTCAACCCCGGGCTGTCAGATGTGCAGCACCACGTGCCCGCTGGGCCGACCTCCGGTGTGAACCCCCAATCCGTATCCCCCGCTTGGGAGCCAGGACGTCACTGCGGCCTGGGGCGGCCCAGCTCCTTCCCCGCCCACCCCCTACCCCCTGCACCAAAAAAACCCCTGGCCTGAGCCTGGGCCAGGGCCACTGGCCAGAGCACCTCCTTCCCACTGGAGGTCTCGCTGCTCAGTCCTGGAGACCCCCCGCCTCAGCTCGAGGACATGGAGGCTCAGAGGGGCAGACACTAGCCAGAGGGTGGCGGCCAGGAGAGGGCTTGACGGCAGGCTAGTAGATATGGAGAGGAGTGCCTGAAGGTCCAGCCTGGGGGCATAGGGGAGCTTGGACATGGATGGGCCTCAGAAAGTGTCAGGATGCTCGTGTGACCAAGTCTGGAACTCAGGAGAGGGCACTGAGCTGCCTGGGTCCTGGCAAAGTTCGTCCTGGGGAGGTCGAGGGAGGGGCCTCCAAGTGGCAGGAGGGCCACCGGCCTGGGCCTCCCATGCAACTTGGATGGGGGCGGCTCAGGGCCAGGCAGCTTGGGGACATCCCTTTTTAAGCCTGGGATGCTTTGTCATTGCCTCAGGTCCCTAGAATTTCTGAGTGATGTCACTTCTGCCTCTTACCAGCAGATCCATTTCAGCAGCTGCCTGTGGGAAACTGAATCTGGTCTGAAAACGTTTGCGCGCGCGCGCGTGCGTGCGTGTGTGTGAGAGAGAGAGAGAGAGAGAGAGAGAGAGACGAACCTCCGGCCTCTGTGGCCCTCTGAGCAGCCTCTGGCCCCAACCTGCCCGCCTTGGCCCTGGAGGGCGGTGACCTCGAGCCTGAAAGGAAGGCAGGAGGGTGTGCGATAGTCTGGACTCCCTCCCGCTTCTCAGGCGGGACAGGCATTGCTCACCTTCTCCTTGTCCCCTGCTGCCCGAGCCCCCCCCAGCCCAGCCACCCTGGCTGTGGGCATCCTGTCAGCTGCTTCCTTCTTGTCACCTCTGGTCATTTCCTGAACAGCTCCCCTTTGGGCCACAGTCGGTGACCTCAGAGAGGACTTGGTTGGTCTTTGTGCTTAGGGTTTTGAGGAATGGGCCCCTGCCATGGCCAATGAGGGCCTCAGGGCCAGACGTGCTTCCCTGGGGCCTTTGGAGGCTGAGGGTGGCCCGGGGCTCCCTGGAGAGCCTGGGATCGAGGACCTTGGGCTCCACAGCTGCGTCCCTGTTGTGCTGTTTCTGTCCTATGACCCTGTCAATACAGAAGAGTCCTTCCCCGCCACTAGGAAGCCAGGGAGAGTTCCCTGGGCCCTGCTCCCAGCAGAGGGAGGTGGCCGGGAACCCCTCCCCACCACCCACCACCCGCACCTGCCAGTCCTGGGACCACCTGGGTTGAGGCGAGGCCCCTGGGCGGCTGCCAGATCTGGTCCCTGGACTGGGCGGCCCCGCACCAGGTCGAGTCTGGCAGGGTCTGGGCAGGGTGGGCGACCCCACGCTTACGGGAGGGCACACGGTCTCCCTCGGGCGGGGGGCGGGGGGCAGCGGTGCGTGCGCCGACCGCGGGCACCCCGATGGCTGTGCGGAGCGGCTGGGGGTAGCGGGAGAACCTGGCGTGACGGGGCCCCTTCGCCCACAGGCCGCGGGGACCCTGCCGGCAGCTGCAGCCGCTCCCTGGCCAGGTACGTCCCCCAGGGTTGGGCCCGGGCTCCCGGGTTGGTGGGGTGGGGGTGGGGGTCCCCCGAGGCTGACGAAGCTCCGTCCCTGCCCGCAGCCGCGCCGTGCAGCGCAGCCTGGCCATCGTGCGGCAGGCGAGGCAGCGGCGGCGGAAGCAGCGGCCGGAGTACTGCATGTACTACAACCGCTTCGGCAGGTGCCACCACGGCCAGCGCTGCCCCTACATCCACGACCCCGACAAGGTGGCCGTGTGCACCAGGTGCCCTCCGCCCCCGCACCCCGGGCCAGGGGGGAGGCGGTGGGGGGGCCGCGGGGGCGCTTCGCCCCGCCGGCCGCAGCGCCGCTGACCCTCTTCCCTCTGCGCAGGTTTCTCCGGGGCACGTGCAAGGAGACGGACGGCACGTGCCCCTTCTCCCACCACGTGTCCAAGGAGAAGGTGAGCGCCCCCGCGGCCTCCCGCGGCCCCGCCCCCGTTCTCCCCGGCAGGGGACAGGGCGCCGCCCCCCTCAGCCTCTGTGAGCAAGGGGGACCCTGCACAGGGCGCCCGCCGCGGGGGGCAGAGCCAGGGTGGTGCCGCTCTGGGGCCGCGGCAAGGTTGAGGGAGGCGGGATCGGCCGAGGCTGCTGCTACAACAGCTTTTCCCCTTGAGGAACTTGAAAAGAATCAGCATTTTTCTCCCTAATAGAGCTTTGAAACTCTGTTGTGAGCAATTTGGAAATTCACGTCGAGTTTCGGGTTCATTAGCTCCGGCTCCGAAGCTGGTGCACATTCTGAGCTGTCTAATGTGGGCGCCGCTCTCGCGCCCTGAATTAATGTTATTGTTATTTGTGTGGACGTGGTGGGTGCAAACAAGGTTAATTGAAACGAGAATGCAGTTTCCTCTCGATAACGGCCATGCTGACAGCTAGGAGGAGTTCCGTTTGGTGTAAGAGTTGGCTTTATTATCCCTTTTTATTAGAGCTAATTTGGGCTCTATATCAAAAGCCACATTAAGGGAATTGTCTGCAAGCTCACCAGTGCCAGCCCCAGACGGGCCGGCCCTTCTCCCCTGTGCACTGCAGTTAAAAGACAATTAGAAATAAACTCCTGCACATGAACTCGCCCTTTGTTTCTTCACTTTCCCCTCATCACCGCCCTGGGCTCCCCTCTGCCCTGGTGGGGCTCCTGGCAGGTCTGATAGTGGAGATCCCCCCGCCCCGGGGACCAGGAGCTGCCGTGGGGTGCATGAAGGGCAGGTCTGACAGGCGAGAGGAGGAGAGGCGAGTTCCCAGAGAGGCCCCTATAGGGGTAACAGGCCTGGGGAAGGTGGGAGGCCCCCAGGGGACCGACCGATGGTCAGGGAGGGGCCCCAGAGAGGAGTCGCCTGGCACAGTGGCAACCACAGAGGTCAGGGTGAGCAAGATCAGAGACCCCTCCTTGCTGGCCCTCAGGCCTCAGCTTTCTCTCCTGGTCTAGGGGCCAGGGACTCCCATGCTGCCTAGCCCTGCCCAGGCTGCCTGCTCCATGTCCGCCCCCCCACCCCCGCCCCAGTCTTCCCTGGGCCCACCTGCTGGTGGCCAGGGTGCTGGAGACAGGCCCCCTGCCACGCCTCCACAGTGCCAGCCTGTGGTCCGTGCAGCCCCAGGCTGTTCCACGGCATCTCCCTGCCTAACCACAGCTTTAGGCTTTCCTGGGTGGAATCAGGTCACTAGCCCATGGACACTGCCAGGTGTCCAGGCAGCTGGCAGATCGGCTGAATTTCCAGTCCCTTGTAGGCTGTTGCCCTGCCTAGAGTCACTATGCTCTGTGTCCCCCTTACCCTCCAGCCCCTGCTCCTCCTGGCCCGTCCCACCATGGCCCCACTACCTGGAAATGGAGTACCTGCACCTTAGCCGTCCTGCAGGGATGTCTGGCTGGGCTGCTTGAGGGCACGTGTGCCCTGCCCGTACGGCTTTGCCTTCTGGGGAAGCTGGGGGTCTGTCTTTGGGGTGGGCAGCCCTCACCTGGCTTGGTGCCAGGTGCTCTTGGCTCCTGTTGGCCCCCCTTGCTGGCCAGCAGCACTGTGTGTCCGTTTCTCCCCTGGGGAAGGGTCTGTGTGTGGCTCACACCGGGCCTTGGAGCCCCAGGCCGGTCCTTCCCGTTCAGGTGTTCTAGCTATAAAGCGAGGTGCAGGCTCCTGATGGAGGGTTGGAGGAGGCGGGGCCCGTGCACCGCAGGGAGCCGTGGGGTCTGCTGGCCTCAGCACCGTCCCCTCGCCCCCACAGATGCCTGTGTGCTCCTACTTCCTGAAGGGGATTTGCAGCAACAGCAACTGTCCCTACAGCCACGTCTACGTGTCCCGGAAGGCGGAGGTCTGCACGGACTTTCTCAAAGGCTACTGCCCGCTGGGCGCAAAGGTGAGGGGCGCTGGTGGGTAGTGGGCGGCCCCCGCGGTGGCCAGCTGTGCTCCTCGGCGCCTTCCTTGGAGTCCACAGCACCCCGGGGTGATGAGGGTGGAAGTGGGCTGCTGCAAAGGGAACTAGGGAACTGGGTCGCGAGGGCCACCTGCGAGCGGGCTCGTCATTGCCGCCGGCCGCCCTCTCCTGTCCGAGGGAATGCCGCCGTGCCGGGGAATTCCCAGCAGCTGGGCACACCGGCGCCTTCCCTTCTGAATTACTGTCCTGCTCTCCAGAGGGGACTCTGCTGCCCCTCCTCGTCCCCATGTGGACTTGCGGGGGTGGCGGGGCCCTGGGCTGGGAACCCCTGGACGGGAGCCTGCTCATCAGTGCTGGGGCCTGCAGTCTGGACTGGGGAGACCAGAGCTGGGGTTTCCTGGGGACCCCCAGGGGGCCGGGACAGCCTGAGGCCCTGACAACCCCCTTCCATTTCACACCGTGGGGCCCGTGCCCCTTCCTTCCCCGCACCCTCTCCCTCCTGCCACAAGGCCAGGGGCTGGGCCCGGCCAGGCTCTGCAGACCTGGGGACCCGACCTGGAGCCAGCGGGTCACCTTGAAGGATGCCCAGAGCCCTGGCCAGGGTGGGGGTGGGGGCGGCGGGACCCCCACGGAGGCTGTGCGTGATCACTGTAAGATATCCCGATGTAAATGGAAATATCAAAGTGGCATTTAAGTTCTGCTTCTGTTAGTGGAAGTGCTTACTGCGTCCCTTTCGGCACGTTGGCGCTGCGTGGCCGCGGCGTGATGGATGGCGGCGTGTAATTATATATGGGAAAGCGCTGAGCAGGCCGGATCCGGCGGGAGCGGACACAGCAGCCTGGGCCGGCGAGGGTTAATTTTATTCTCTAAATAATATAAAAAGTGCTGAGTCGTCACCTTGTGCCTGATGTACAAGTCCTCAAACGGGCCCCAGAGAGTTTATAATATTCCACTGAATCAAGTGAAATCGTTAGCCTTGCTTCGTAAAGCCACGGCTTGTTAAAGAGACGGGCTCCCTTTTCCTGTGCGTGATTCAGGCCCGGACGAAATCTCCGCTCCTCTCCCTCTGTGGGGGCCACGTGACTGCTGCAGGACCTGCTGCTCCAGCCCCCCGTGCCCCCGGCCCCCGGCCAGTGTCCTCTCCGTCCCTCAGGAGCATCCGCTCCGTCCCTCAGCTGCTCAGGACCCTTGGGCAAGGACGGCCGTCCTTCCGTGGGATGTCCGCCACCTTGGGGGGCTGACGCTCGGACACCACCGTCCCAGCAAGGGCCGTGCTCCCCGTGCTCCCTCGACGGGATGTCCGCCGGGGTGCCTGCGCTCTGACTGTCTCCTCTCTGGCTAGTGTGTGTTTGAGGGCGGCCCTGGGGGACTCCGGAGGCCCCCATGCTCACCCCATGCTAGTTTTCACAGCCCCCCACAATTCTCACCTGCCCCCTTCTCTTTCACGGCACCCGTTTCTCCCCGTTGAGGCGTGTGCGTGGCTGTGGCCCCGGGCTCCTGCCACAAGTCCCCGTGGCCCTCCGTGTTGGCTGCGGGCGATCGGTGCGCTCCAGCCCCACCCGATGCTGCCGGCCGCCAGCGTGCGGGGCTGGGAGATGCCTGTGTGCGTGCGGGGTCCACGGCTGCCTCCGGATTGAAGCCAGGCGCCCGGCCACCAGCCGTGCTGCAGCCCAGCGCTCTCCCTGCGTGGCCGCTGCTGGCCTCCCCACTCCCCGGCCCCCGCATGGCGGCACAGGGCCTGTGCTGGCTGCTCCGCTCGCTGGTGAGGCTCCCAGCAGTCCACCGCTCCACGGCCCTTCCTGTCCCTTACCTCGTCCTGCTTCACACAAGGTCTCATGTCCTCCAGGCATCACCCTTTGGCTTCAAGGTCACAGGCCAAGTTTCCATCACCTGTTGGCCTTGCCAGTGGTGCTTTTCCTGCGGCTGAAATCCTTCCTGTGTTTGGGGGGCAGAGTCCATCCATGTTCACCCTGCGGTCCTGTTCCCGGACTGGCCCGGTCCTCCTCAGTGCAGCGGGCCCGAGAAGAGGACCCGGGGCAGGGGCTCAGACCCGAGCCCAACCCTGTCCCACCCCATACTCGCTACCTGACCTCTCCAGGCCTCTGCTTCTTGTTCCGTAAAATTAGGCTGATGGGAGTCCGTGCCGCAGTGGGGATGGTGGTGAGGAAGGCGTCCTTTGTCGCCTTTGCAGCAGGCTGGGGCAGGTGTTAGCTGTTGTTGAGTTGGCTGTGGGGTGAAGTCGGACCCCACGTGGGCGTCCTCCATGGAGCGGACGCCCTCCCCCAGACTGTGCATGAGACTGCGCCTTCCCTCTCTGCTTTGGGGGCCCGTGTTAGGGTGCCCGGCTTTATGGGGGCGCCGCTCCTGTGTGTCTGGTTCACCGCCCCGGGGGGGCAGTTGTGCAGCGACCCCCGGCATCCGGCTCTAGAACACGTCTGTCACCCGAGACACGCCTCCGGTCCCTTTGTGGCCGGTCCCACCTGTGCCCACCCCGCCAGCAGTGCCGGCTCACGTGCCGTCCCCGTACACTGGTCTCTTCCGGACGTCTCACAGCAGAAGTCCCGCGACACACAGCCTCTGCTGCCCGCCTCCTCTCTAGCCTGGTTTTGGGGGTCACCGTGTTGCGGTCAAGGTTAGGCCTGTGCCCCTGTGCATGGCGAGTGGTGCTCCGTCGTGTGCAGAGGCCACGTTGTGTCCATCCGTTGGTGGGTGGACGTCCGGGTTGTCCCCGGGGCGGGGCTGCGTGGACGTTTCTGTGTGAGTCCTCATGAGCACAGGCGCTCATCTGCCTCGGGTGGGTGCCTGGGAGTGGGGTTGCCGGGTGCCGGGGAAGGGGGCTGCAGGCCTCCCTGCCTGCTTTCTCATGAGGCCGCGCCACCGAGCCGCGCCGCCGGGGGCGAGTGAGGCGGTCCTGATGTCGCGGGCTCACCAGCACCTCGCTCTGTCCTGCCGACTCAGCCCCCGGCGGCGCGGCGGTCTGGCCGTAGCTTCCCTTTGCGCGCCCTGACAGCTGACGGTGTTGGTGTGGAACACGGTGTGTGCCCGAGAGCTTTATCTCTGTTGCACCGGGTGGTTTTACCGAGGGGCGCCTGTGCGTGCGCGGGGTCGCTTGAGCACCAGATTCTTGGTTTTGGCTCAGGTCAGGATCTCAGGGTTGCGAGATCGAGCCCCCGTGTCAAGCTCTGCGCTCAGTGGGGCGTCTGCTTGAGTTTCTCTCTCTCTCTGCCCCTCCCCCTGCACGCTCTCTCTCTCAAAGAAATCTTTTCTTAAAAAATAAAATCTTTAAAAGAAAACAAAAAAACAGTTTTGTTAAGATAAAATTCACATAGCATACCATTCGCCTGTTTAAGTGTATATAGGGTGATTTTTGGTATATTATATTGTAAAATTTCTTAATTGTGGTAAAATAAGTATAACGCAAAGTTTGCCATTTCCTTTTCTTTTTTAAAGGTTTTATTTATTTGAGAGAGAGAGCGCACGCGCACAAGCAGGGGGAGTGGCAGGCAGAGGGAGAAGCAGGCTTCGCGCCTAGCAGGGAGCCCGACACAGGGCTCGATCCCAGGACCCTGAGATCTTGACCTGAACCAAAGGCAGAGGCTTCACTGACTGAGCCCCCCAGGTGCCCCTTCCTTATATGTTCTAGAAATTAAGCCCTTGTTGGAAGAGGATGTAGGACTCCTTCCTCCCAGTCTGTCTTTTCACTCTCTTGACAGTATACTTTGATGCATGAGAGCTTTTCATGGATTAAGTACAATTTTTCTGTTTTTTTTTTTTTCTTGCATGTACTTTGGCTGTTATATCCAAGAAATACTTGTCCAACCCAATGTTAGCAAAGCTTTTCCCTGTGTTTTCTTATATAAGACTTTAATAGTTTCAGTTCCTAAGTTTAGGTCTTTGGCCCATTTTGAGTCAGTTTTTGTATGTGGTATAAGTTGAGGGCCCAGCGCCTGTCTCCCGCATTGGGCAGTTTGCCCAGCACTGCGAGCTAAGCAGGCTGTCCTTCTCCCACTGAACGGCCACGGCCCCTTTGTGGAAAGTCCGTCCAGCACAGATGGGGTGTTCATTTCTGGGTGCTGCGTCCTGTTCCACTGGTCTCTACGTCTGTCCTTAAGAATTTTGATTACAGTAGCTCCTTAATAAGTTTTGAAATCAGGAACTATAAATCCCTCAATTTTATTTTTCTTTTCAAAGATTATTGTGACTATTCAAGGTCATTGGAGACTCCATATGCATTTTAGGATTCTTTTTAACAAAAGGGGGGGACCTTTGAAATTTTGGTAGGGATTGCACTGAGTCTGTAGGTCCTTCAGGTGGTATTGGGGTCTTGGTAGTAGGAAGTCTTCCAGTCCATGAACATGGGATGTCTTTCCATTCCTTTAGACCTTCATTAATTTCTTTAAGCCGTGTTTTGTAGTTTTTAGTGTGTAAGTCTTTTGCCTCCTTGGCTAAATTTATTCCTGAGTATCTTATAGTTTTTTAATGTTATTGTAAATGGGATTTTTTTTTAATTTCCTTTTTTTATTGTTCTTCCAAAGTGTGTAATAATATGTTGATTTTGTGTGTGTGTGTGTGTTGATTTTATATTCTGGAATTTTGCTGACTGCATATATTAGCTCTAGCAATTCTTTTTGTGGGTTCTTTAGGGTTCTTTAATATATAAGATCATGTTATCTACTAACAGATAATTTTCTTCCTTTTAAGCTTGGATTTTATATATCATTTAAATAATTATTATTTTTCTTTTTTTTTTAAGATTTTATTTATTTATTTGACAGAGAGAGACACAGTGAGAGAGGGAGCACAAGCAGGGGGAGCTGCAGAGGGAGAGAGAGAAGCAGACTCCCCGCTGAGCAGGGAGCCCAATGCAGGGCTCGATCCCAGGACCCTGGGATCATGACCTGAGCTGAAGGCAGATGCTTAATGACTGAGCCCCCCAGGCGCCCCTTAAACTAAGATTTTATATATCTTTTACATGATTATGTAACCTAATTGCTCTGACTAGAATTTCTAGTACTGTGTTGGATCAGAGTGGCAAAAGGGAGCATCCTTGTCTTGTTCTTTGTCTTAGGAGAAGCTGTCAGTCATTCACCGTTGAGTGTGATGTTCGCTGTGGGCTTCTCACATGATTTTTATCCTGTCAAGAATGTCCCTTTCTAGTCCTAGTTGATTGGGTGTTTTTATTACAAAAGGTGTTGAATTTTGTCCAATCTCTTTTGCATCAGTTGAGATGATTGTGTGGTTTTCGTCTCCCTTCCGTCTCTTAAGGCGCCAGCCCGTCCTACTGACCACCTTGAATCACAGTTGTGTTGGTTGATACTTGGATGTTGAATACCCTTGCATCCGAAGAATAAATGCCATGGCTGAATTCAGTTTTCTGGTATTTTGTGGATGATTTTCGCATCTGTATTTGTGATGGATATTGACCTGTGGTGTCTTTTCTTGTAGTATCTTTGTCTGGTTCTGGTGTCAGGGTAAGGCTAGCCTCACATGGTGTTCGGCTGATTGGAGCGAGGAAGGATTCCTTGCTCTGCAGTTTTAGGGAAGAATTTGAGAATTGGTGTTCATTCTTCCCTATGTGTTTAGTAGAATTCACTAGCGAAGTCCTCTGGTCTTGGGCTTCTGTTTATTGGTCAGTCTGATTACTGATTCAGTCCCCTTACGATACAGAGTGCTAGTCCAGAGTTTCTTTTTCTTCTTGAGTCAGTTTTGGTAGGAATTGGTCCATCTCATCTAAGTTGTCAAAATTGTACGTGTAGAGTTGTTTGAAGTGTGCCCTAATTATCCTCCTGACAGCCGCAGGCTCTGTCATGACCTCTGTTTCGTTCCTGATAAAACTTTGTGACTTTTATCTTTTTTCTTTGTTTGTTTTGCTAGAGGTTTGTCCACATTATTGATCTTTTTAAAAGGCCAGTTCTTTGTTTCACTGATTTTTTTCTTTTATTGGTTTTTTTTTTCTTTTTGGTTTTATTGATTTCTGCTCATATCATTACTGTTTCTTTTTGTTGCTTTGGGTTTATTTCGCTCTTTTTCCCCCATAGGGTCTTGAGGTGGGAGTTTAGACTATTGATATGAAAAATTTCCCCTTTTGTATGAATTTAGTTAGCTGGGTCCTACAAATTTTGAGATATATTTTCATTTAGTTCTGGTTGTTTGTTTGTTGACCACCCCCCCCACCCTCCCTTGAAATTTTCTCTTTGATCCACAGACTTTTATTTGATTTCCAAATCTTCGGAGACTTTCTTGTTGTCTTTCTGTCACTGATTTCTGGTTGGAGTCTGTGATGGTGAGGAATATACTTCGTATGATTTTAATTCTTTTAAGTTTCTTGGTCTTTGTTTTATGGTCCAGGATATGCTTGGTATACGTTCTGTGTGCGCACTTGAAAAGAATATATCCTCCACTATTATTGAGTAAAGTGGAGTGTTTTATAAATGTTGATTAGGTTTTGCTGGTTAAAGACATTTCTTGGTTCTTCTGCTTACTTGCCAATTTTCTGTTTAGTTGTTGAATCAGTTGTTGTGAGGGGGCATTGGTCACCACCTGTAATTGCAGATTTGTTTCTTCCTCCATTCCTATTAATCAGTTTTTACTTCATGTATTTCACAGATCTCTTATTTTGTGCATGTTAATTTAGGATTGCTAGGTCTTCTTGATGGATTGATCCCTCCATCATTATAAAATGTACCTCTCTGTCTGTAATTTTCTTTATTCTGAGGTCCACTTTGTGTGGTATTAATGTGCCCACTTCTGCTCGCTTTTGATCAGTGTTGGCTTGACATAACTTCCTTCCTTTTTGCTCTCAGGTTACCTATCGCATTATATTTGAAATACCTTTCTTGTGGACAGCATATAGTTGGGTCATGTTTTAAAATTTACTTTGTCAACCTTTGTCTTCTAATTGATGTATATAGGTCATTTACATCTAATGTAATTATTGCTGTACTAAGGCTTAAGCCTGTAATTTGACTTCTGTCAGTTTCTGTGTTTTGTTAGTTCTTTCTGTTTTTCATTTCTGTCTTTTTATGCATTACTGGAACAATTTTAGAATTTTGATTTATCTGTGCTATTGAGTGTGTGTATCTTTCTTTTTTTTAAAAGATTTTATTTATTTATTTGACAGAGAGAGATCACAATTAGACAAAGAGGCAGGCAGAGAGGGGGAAGCAGGCTCCCCGCTGAGCAGAGAGCCCAACACAGGGCTCGATCCCAGGACCCTGAGATCATGACCTGAGCCAAAGGCAGGGGCTTAACCCACTGAACCACCCAGGCACCCCAAGTGTGTGTATATCTTTTTATAGCTTTTTTAGTGGTTGTACTAAGCATTGTGTTGTACACCCATAACTTGTCGCTGGTGTTCTCATTTACCAGTTCAGGTGAAGTGTAGAAACCTTCCCCTCCTTTGTGTCCCTGTGCCCTTCTCCACCAGTACCTGCCTTACGTATGTCTTCCACAGACATTTAAAACCGCAACAGGCACTGACAGTTTTTTGCATCAATAATTAAACATAATTTAGGAGACTCAAGGAAAGTCTGGTATGTTTACCCATGTTTTGCCACCTCAGTCTGCCTTTCTGTTGTTCCAAGGCTTTGTCTCGTCTTGTTTCCTTTCTGTTTAGAGAACTTACTAGAGCCGCTTTTTAGGGCAGGTCTGCTGGTGACAAATTCTCGTGGTTTTCCTTCATGTGAGAATGTCTGGATTTCCCCACATTCTTGCAGGATATTTCTTTGCTGAACACGGGCTTCTGAGCTCATAGTTCTTCCCTTTCAGCACTTGCACACGTTGTACCCCCTCCTTGGCCTCAGTGGTGCATCAAGAGAAACCCACCGGCGTGTGAACTCCCCCCGCACAGGGAAAGTGGCCTCTCCGGCTGTCTGTAGCTTTTACAAGACGGACTGTGGGGCAGTTTTGGGTGGATTTCTCTGCTTTTTACTGTTTGGGTTCCCTCAACTTCTTGAATCTGTAGGCTTGTGTTTTTTGGCAAGTTGGGGACATTTTCAGCCATGAGTCTCGTGTTCTTTCTCCTCTCAGTCCGCAGCCCTTGAAGGGCTCTCGGTGTCAGAGACTCTGCTTTCTCTCCCAGCAGTCAGATTGGTTAAGGTCTGTTGTTACGTCTTCTGGCCTTCCTCGGGGCCTCCCTCCTGCTGTCGAGCCCATACGCGGAGTGTAGCTCAGTTGTACTTTTCAGTTCTAAAATTTCCATTTGGTCCTATCTTATATTTTCTTTTTCTTGGTTGAGACTTTCTATGTTTTCATTGTTTCCAGCATGTTTTTAATTGCTTGTTGGAACACATTTATGGGGGTACCCAGCGAGCTTAGTTGGTAGAGCGTGAAAGTCCAGATCTTGGGGTTGTGAGTTGGAGCCCCATGGTGGGGGTAGAGATTACTTAAAAATAAAATTACCTAAAAATAAATAAAATAAAATAAACACATTTATGATGCTCCTTTAAAATCTTTGTCCGAGAACTCCCACGCCTCTGCGGCCTCTTGCCGCCAGGCACTGCTCGTCTGGAATTGCATTCAGTGTGAGAGCTATGCCTTTTCCTGGTATGATGAGTCACTTTTTACTGAAACTTGGACAATTTGTATTATTATGAGGGTCTGCATCTTATTCACACCTTCTGTTTCGGCTGGTGTTTGTGTGACACACAGGTGCAGGGGGAGTGAAGGTGGGGTCTTGCCCCTGTCAAGTGGAGATCCAGGTCCCCACGTGGCCTCCGCAGACCCCTGAGGAAGGGTTTTCCTACTCCTCCTGGCTGGGTGGTACTTACTTCCCACAGGCCACTTCCCACTGGGGGCTCCCCTGACTGGGAGAGGAAGGGGCCCCGCATTTCTGTGTCTTCAGGGCCTCCTCTAGCACCAACCCAGCAAGGCAGGTAGGGGCAGCAGGGACCAGGTCTCCCCACGTAGTCTTTGCTGGCCTGGGTGGGGTCAGTGTTTCAGGGTGTCTGGCTGGGCTGCCCCTTACCGGCACCTGTGGACACTTCAGGTTGCTTCTTCAGCAGAAGGAAGTCCCGGGGAACCCCTGCCACACTGGCGTGGAGGTCCCCGATGGACACTAATTGTGGTCATCACCTGTGTGGGGCCCAGTGCCCCTGCTTCACTGCCTCCTCTGGGGGCCTGCTCACTCCACAGAGCCCAGCACGGACAGTGCTCATCGTTGATGGCATTTAACAAACTTGCTGTTTGTAGTAACTGTGGCTTCACTGAAAAGTTGCAAAGCGAGTGGCGAACCCCCACACCCCTCCCTCAGCCCCTGCCGAGAAAGGCCCCCACCAGCAGCCGGCTAAGCACCGGCTAAGCATCGAAGCCGGAAGAGTGCCATGGGTGTGTTCCTGCCAGCCTGACTCCAGGCTCTGTCTGCACTCCGTCCGGTTTGCCGCTAATCTCCACTTTCCGTTCTGGGTGGCCCAAGGATTTGGCTACCATTTTGGAGTGAATGACTGAAGGAGGCCTTGGCCCAGATGACGGCAGGAGTGGACGAAGATGGACATTTCTGGGCGTTGTTCCGACCCCCAGAGGGAGAGTGGTGGGGCACAGTCAGAGGAAGGATGGGGGGTGGGGGAGATGGGACTGTCACCAAGGTGGGGAAGGGGTAGCTTTGGTGTGGGGGCATGGGAAGGAAGTGGGTGGGTCTCTGGGGACAGGGGACACTGATGAACCACCCCGCCAGCTTTGCAGTAGGAGTGGGCCCTGGCCCATAGGAGGGACAGGTGGCGATGGAGCCTGCTGCTGGGCCGTCTGAGGATGGACATGAGCTGGCGAGACCCGGGAGGACTGGGAAGGCCAGGGCCCCTGCGTGGCACCCACGTCGGGGGCTGCTGTGCGTGAGCCAGACGGGACACTTGGGCTCCTGGCTGGGGAAGAGGGCAGTGCTGTGGGGTCAGACGGCCCATCTGAGTCCCGGCAGCCTTGCTGGCCTGCAGTAGGCAGCCAGTGGGGACCCTGGAGCCCCAGAGCGGTGGGTGTGAGCAGGGGTCGGCAGGTAGGTCCTGGCCTCTCAGGGCCTCACTTCTCTGGAAGGTGCTTCCTGGAGGGCAGGCCAGCGTCTCGGCTCCGCCGACAGCCTGTGGGGATCAGGGTGTTGGCCCGTGTCTGTAGCAGGGTGTGGGCCACCGGTCAGGGGCGTGGCAGTCTGCTGTCATAGAGGCTGGGGCTGGTTTCCAGGTGGCTTTTGTCCGTTCACACTTGCGCACCTGTTTTCTTGCCAGCACTTGGTGACAATCTACCTTTCTTTCTCTTTGAACAATTGAAGGACAAAAAGTTACCTCACTGTATTTTTTAATTTCCCTCTACTGGACTTAATGAGGCCAAATGCCTTCCCTGTGTTTTGATCTTTTGGGCCTTTCCTTCTGAAAAATACCTCGGGTTTTGTTGGTTTCTGTAGGTGAGAGAGGGGACAGTTCTGCTGGGTTGGTTTTCTCTTGCTGATTCACAGGGAATTTATAAAGTATAAACATGAACATAAAAATACGGAAACGTAAAGTAGTCCGAACATTAGTCTTCTGCAGTCACGTAAATGGCAAATATCTTCTTTGTGTTTTGTTTTTTCCCTTCTTCCTTGTGTTACTTTGAAGAACAGAAGTTCTTGGTGTTAACGTAAATGATCTTATCCATCTTTCCTTACAGCTTGTCCCACTGTCTTGTATGAAAACTCCTGCCACTTTCCAAAAGTCTGGAGGGCCTTTCACACGTGGGCCTGTCTCCGTTGCTGCCGGTGTGCGGTGTGAGGTCGGGGTCCGGCTGCATCTTGCCCGAGCACCTTGGTTGGGAGCCCGTTTCCCTTGGGCTCGCAGACGTGGCAGTGTCTCGGGGCTCTCGGCTCTGCTCTGTGTGTCCTTGAGCCGGTGGGTGCCCGCCGGGTTCCTTGAGCTGCACCGTGATTCCTAGTAAGAAAGTAACTCCTTTCACCTTGTCCTTCTGCACGTTCGTCTCACCGTTGGTGCCCTCGGGGTTGCCCCAGCCCCAGGCGGAGTGGAACAGCGTCCTCTCCGCCCCGGCCGCGCCTTGCAAGGCTGGTCACAGCCGGCTGCTGGCGGGACCCAGGACACTGGGCGTGCGCTGTGTGTCGGCCAGTGAGGCACGTGCGTGTCCCGTCAGAGAAATGCTCGCTCGGGTTTGTTCTCCTTCCTGATGGCGTTCCACTTGTGTCTTCGGCGGGTTGGCTGAGTGCTGCGGGCGTGTCGCTCTGCGGGCGCTTCTCTTCGCGCCGACAGTCACGGCGGGCGGTTGGCCCCACTAATGCCGGCGGGCGCCTCTTTCTTTCCGGATTCCTCTTCACCCGCTCAGTTACCAGCATCTTCAAAGAGCCAGCTCTGCGCCCTCTTGGTTCTTGCTGTTTTGTTATTTCGTTTGTTTCTTTTCTTTTTCTTTCTTTTCTTTTTTAAGATTTTACTTATTTATTTATTTGACAGATCACAAGCAGGCAGAGAGGCAGGCGGGGGCGGGGAGGAAGCAGGCTCCCCGCTGAGCAGAGAGCCCGATGTGGGGCTCGATCCCAGGACCCTGGGATCATGACCTGAGCCGAAGGCAGAGGCTTTAACCCACTGAGCCCCCCGGCGCCTCCTTTGTTTCTGCTCTTCCCTTGCCAGCCCTTCCCTCTGCTGAGCCCAGGTCGGCTGCTGTCCCACCACCTGCTGAGCCCGGCCGCTCTGCTGACCGAGCTGCAAGCCTGAGGACTGCCCCCTGCGTGTCTTGTTTGACCTGGGAATTAGTTAGCAGTGTCTTTGCTCATTTCCAGGGATTTGGGGGTTTTCTGGGGCTTCCGTTTAGTGGTCTGGCTTCGCTCTTTCCTCGGGGGCCGGGTCTGCCAGAAGATGTGGGGCCCTTGGAGCGGGAGACTCGGGTTGTGTCCGGGAAGCTTCTGAGCAGCGTCCAGCATCGTCGGGCTCTCCACAGCTCGTGGTGACTCGAGAGCGCTCCTGACGTCCGACCCCGGCTGTGTGCTTGTTCTGGGCAGGAGGCTTATAGCCCCGACGAGCACAGCCCAGGAGGTCCGCCAGATGTGAGCCGCGTGTGAGGTTCCGAGTGTCCTAGGGGCCGCCTTGCGAGAGCACAGCCACGAGAGAGGTGAAAGGAATTTAGCGAACCTGCCACGCGCTTCCGCCTGCCGTCAGGGCGGAGACACGGCTGTGGTCTTCTACATTCTTCCTTCCTGCTGTGCCTGGCCTCCTCTGATGCGGTGGACCCGTGTTGCCGCCACCGCGTGTGGCTACTGCCCGGGCGGCACAGGCCCTGGCCCCCAGCAGCCCCCTCTCTGCGTTCACTAGGCATCCGGGGAGCTGGCTTCTCCTGTCCGGAGCCAGGCCCTCTCCATGTGGAGACCCTCCCTGGCCCTCCAGCCCACAAACTGCTCTCCTTCCCCGGCAGGCCCTGTCCCCCAGGCTCTGCTGCTCTTTGGGCAGCCTCGGGGGCTTCCGTGCAGACTGGAGGGCACGGGGAAGGAGCAGGCGGACAAGCATGAGTCTTCTCGGGGCGGGGGCGGGGGGTCTGTCCCCATCCCGGACGGGCTGGCGGGGGTTTGCCGTGGGCGTTCAGGGCTCCTGCTGCCTATGCAGATGGCCCTGCCAGTTCCGGCCGGCTCCCATCTGCACGCCAGCCCCCAGGCACCAGTGTGAGGGGCTTCTGGTCTGTTGGTGGCAGCTGGGGACAGGTGTGAGGCCAAGAATGGGACCGATGCCCAGATTCCGCTCCAGGGATGGGCACGCGCTCTGCGGGGTCCTCCTCCGCCAGGCTCTTGTGCTGGGTGCCGGGAGCAGGGCCGAGGCCGGGGCTCTGGGGATTGGCTTCCGGCAGGAAGTGGCTTCGAGGTTGTTGGCACGCTTCCCTGTGGTTCAGCCGGCGCACAGCCCCCTGTGCCGGGGTAGGTGCTGCCGCTGCTCCAGCATCCAAGCTGGTTCTCAGCTCTGCTCTGGGTGGGACTGGCAGGGACCGTGCAGGGTTTCTTGTCCGGGACTGTGTCTCTCCCGTCACCTGGCCAGCACGAGGGGCAGCAGCTGCAGTCCGGCTCTCCCGGTCATGCCTACTGAGCCAGCTGCAGGGGTGGATGGAGAGCCGAGCACCCCTCTCCTGGAGGGGCCTCAGGCAGGAAACAGGTACGGAGCAGGCCTGGAGAGTTGGGCCCATCACTCCCTACAGCTCCTGCTCCCGGAAGCGGGTGGGCCAAGGCAAGGCGGGCCATGGGCAGAGCTTCGTGGCTCCCTATGGGCCGTGGGCAGAGCTGAGGCCTCGTGTTGCCCCTAGCACCTGCTGGACGGCGCACCCCAAACTGGGTATAATTAGCCACCATGACAGGTGTGGTGGATCGGGTGTGTGCTGGCCTCGGCCGACCTGGGTACCCCTGGGCTTGAAGCCTAAACCCCATGCGGTAAGGTCCCCTGGGCGTGGAGGCCCCACCCCCCACAACCCCATCTGCAGCCCGGAGGAAGGATTCGTGTCCCAGGAATCCCCATCCCAGCCGGGAGACCCCCCGCCCAGGCCACCCGTGGTCCCTGCCTTCCATCCAGGCCCAGGGCCCAGCTGGGCAGTACTGGCCCTCACCTTTCTGATGGCTCAGGGGGCGTGGATGGGAGGGAGTGCAGGCTGCCCTGGGCTGGGGGCCTCGGCCCCTGGGGGGCAGAGCGGACAGGGCCAGCCCACGCGGCACAGGGGTCTTGCCGGGCTCCCCCAGCTGCGCATCTTGCCCACAGTGCAAGAAGAAGCACACGTTGCTGTGCCCTGACTTCTCGCGCAGGGGCCTCTGCCCCCGGGGCGCCCAGTGCCAGCTGCTGCACCGCAGCCAGAAGCGCCTCGGCCGGCGGCCCACTCCCACCCCAGAGCCTGGCAGCACGCCCCCCAGGAGCAGGACCTCCTCCAGCCACGGACCCAGGTGACAGGGACAGTGGGGTGGTGCATGTGGAAGCCCCAGGGGTGGGCTGGAAGCAGTCCCTCCCTGCTCTTGGAGATGCTCAGGACCCCGGCGGGGAGCCTCTGTGCCCCTTCCCAGCTCTTACAGTTTCAGACCCAAAAAGAAATATCAGTTCAAGGTTGAGTATCATGTCACCTCCAGAGGCCCCCCAGCCCACATCCCCAGGGTGGACAGAGCTGAGGACATCCCTGGCCCAGACCGGCCTTTGTGGGACTACCCAGTCCCTGCCCCACAGAGGAAGGTGGGGTCTCTGGCTACCCCACTCCCATGCCCCAGGAAAGGGAGGATCCTGGGTGATGCTCACAGCTGGGACCCCACGTCGTGCTTACCTGTCCCGGGAGCAGGCCCTCTGGCGCAAGAGGACAGGGTCCTTGTGGAGCCGGGGCTTACCGGCCTGGCTCGCCCCAGCTGCCTCATGCCAGAGGTCCCATGTCGTCACCAGCCTGTCCTTAGTGACCGAGGGCTGGCCTCAGACCTGGATGGCGATGCCCTGATGCCCCGTGGCTGCTGGGACAGGTGCTGCACAGCTGGTCGGCTAGTGCCCTCTGGACCCCAGCCTGCCGAGCAGCCACCCACCCTCATGCTTCTGCTCCCCTTCCTTTCCCGCAGGAAGGCCTTGGCTGCCCAGCGCCCCACCAGACAGACGCCCAGCTCCCCTACCTCCGTGGCTGCTGGCTCGGCCTCCCCTCCCTCCTCCCCACGGGTGTTAGCTGCAGCCTCGGGCTCTCCCCTGTCGTCAAAGCCTCCCTCCTCTCCCTCTCCCTCCTCCCCCCCCTCCTCCTCCTCTCCCCCCCCCTCCCCCTCCTCCCCCTCGCCCTCCTCCCCCTCCTCCCCCTCCCTGTCCTTGGACCAGGAGGAGCTGTCTCTCCAGGAGGAGGCTGCCTCGGCGACGACGGGCTCCGGCAGCCTCTCCAAGCTGCCTTCCTTCATCTCCCTGCAGTCCTCGCCGAGCCCAGGAGGCCAGCCCAGGGCCCGGACCCCCAGGAGCCCCCCAACCAAGGACTCAGGTAGGCAGCTTGGCCCCTCGGGGCCCAGTATGGCACAGCCAGGGGCTCTTTTTCCAGTGCCCACCTCAGACCCACCAAGGCAGAATTCCCAGGTGGGGCCTGGACGGTTTGTGAGCGCCTAGCACGGGTGGCAGGTGCACACCTCCCGCCCACGGGGCCAGAGCCGGCCAAGGTGTGAGCACGGCGGCGGCTGCCGTGCAGACCACCCCAGCCGAGGGCTGATTTAATTAGAAAGCACCCATTTCTGTTAATTTGTTCTGGAAGATCACCGCGCGCTCCTGGAGAGAACAGATGTTCCCTCTCCCCCAGTGAACATTTGGGGCTTGGTAAATGGCTCCACTCAGCCTTGTTTAGGAGAGAAAAGAGGATTTTATGGCTGCAAACGACCCTTTCTGTAAACATTTTACAGCTCTCCGCGCGTTTGAGTGACGATAAACCCCACGCAGCTCGGCGGGCTGCAAATTTGCGACCATACGGCTATCATCTTACTGTCATATTTCACGGTCGTAACGTTAATGGAAGATGCTTGCCGCAGCCTTCTCGAACGGCTCCGCTGAGCTCGCTCAAACGCCTGCCTCCAAGGGGCCCAGACCCGGCGCCTATGCGCAGCCCCCCTTCAGGGCATGAAGCTGTGGTCGGGCCCTCTGCCTACTGGCCTGGCACCAGGGCACCAGCTACTTCTGCCCCCTCCCCCTCGCGCAGCCCCCCTGCAGTGGGGAGGCCGCAGGTGGCTCCCTCCTTCCCCCACCCCACCCCGAGGCAGCCAAGCCCAGCGTCCGTGGAGGCTGGCAGGGTGGGCCAGGCCCAGGACGGGCCGCGGAGATCCCCACTGGCCTCCGAGGCCTTGGCGGTCTTTGACTCCTACTCGGCCCCCTCCGACCGGGCCGGGGCTGGGAGCTGCAGGTGCTGGAGGAGATGGGCTGGGAGGGCTGTGGGGCAGCAGGCTGGGCTGCACATCCCCAGGCAGCCCCCCAGTAGGGCCGTGGCCAGCAGGCAGAGGCCGCTGAAGTGTGCCAGCCTGGAGCCCTGGCCCGCTGGCCTCTGGGCTCTGGCTTGGCCAAACAGGTGACTGGAGCCCTCGGTCCCACCGTGGGTGGCCCAGGAGGCGAGGCCGGCTCACAGGGAACATAGAGGGTGCCGTGCCCCAGGGCAGCCACGCGGAGGCACCTGTGGTCCATGGGGATGGCAGCCTGAGAGGTGGCCTGGAGCATTCGTAGCGGAGGAGAGGCGTGCAGTCCAGTGAGCGTGGGCTGTGCGGGGCAGGAACCCCCCTTGGAGGTGGTTTTCTGTCCTCAGGCCCCCTGCTCCTCTGTGGGAAGCCCTCCCTGCCCCCAGGCCCTGTCCCTGTGCGCAGGGCCCCAGGTCCCTCCGCCCCTCCCCTGCCCACTGCTCGCAGGCCCCGGAGCCGCCACGTGTGCGTCCGGCAGGCCCGCTGCAGGTGTGAGTGTGGCGCGTCATGGGGCCAGCGTGCAGACGGCTGCGCCTGGCATTTATAGCCCCACCGGCGGCTTGCTGGGGCTCCCCGGACGCCGGGGCGGGCAGGGGGGTGCTGGACGGAGTTTCCCGCATCCTGACCCAGAAGCTTTGGCAGGAGAGGCGCTCCTCCCTGGCAGGGGCGGTGGGGGCGGCCGGGGGGTGGGTCCTGGCACCTTACCTTTTTCCCTTCTCGGAACAGGGAAAACTCTGCACATCAAACCCCGTCTGTGAGGGCCCCGGGGGCCAGCCCGTGCCTACCTCAGCCCCTTGTTCCTGGAGAGGAAGGAGGCTCTGCCTGCCCCTGCCCCAGAGGAGGGGCCGCCTGCCACCGAGTTCCCCCGGGATCTCCTGGGTTGTTGCTTTGCCCACCCGGCTCTCAGCCTTCCGTGACCGTGTGTGCCCAGGGCCTCGCCTCGTCCTTGGGCCGGGCTCTGCCCAGCCAGCCCGCCCCTCTGCACACCCACCTTCCTCCCACCCCCACCCCGCGCCCTCAGCCTAGCACCCAGGATGCGCCCCAACCTCCAGCCCGGAGGGGTGCCAGGCAGGGCTCCCCGCCAGGCCTGTGCCCACTGTGGGTGTGAGAGCAGCTGTGCCATGCAAATTCCCCTCCCCCCGCGACCCCCAGGACTCCTGCCGGGCTCCCTGGCGGGTGTTTTATGTTCAGCAATAAAGGTTCTGCCCTGCGTCTGCTTGGCTGTCCTGAGTGCCGTCGCGCCGCTGTCCGGCCCCATCTGCACCAGCTCGCGGGGGTTGGGGGGCACACGCTGCCCACAGACCCCAAGAGAAGAATGGGGTGCCCCGCGGGAGAGGAAGGGCTGGCTGCACATTCATGGCGGCTCCAGGGTCTCTGGGCAGGAACATCGGCCCTCCTCCCTGCCTCCCGGAAATGGCTCAGAGGGTTGGGGACAGCCTCCCCACCATGGCCAAGCCCACGTGCCTTGTAGTGAGAGGCCTGGGGTGGGGGGTGCCAAGGAGCGCGTCGGACCCGCTGGGCCGAGCGGGGCCCCCAAGCTGAGGTTCTGTCCCCAACCCCTCCTCTGGGTGTCTCGGGCGAGGGGCTGGGCCAGGGAAAGGGACAGAGGGAAACGGGCGGAATCTGCATTGCTGGACGGACCCGGGGAGGCCTGGCAGAGGGTTGTAGCCTCTGCTGAGGGGCCCGGGACAGGGTCTGGGCTGACAGGGACCCTGGGAGGCCAGGGCCAGGGATCGGAGGGGCACAGGGACAATCTGGGGATTTCCCCTCTCACCCCCGGTCACTCCACACCTGAGTGTGTCCCCACGCCTTCCTCCTCGCCTGGCTGCCGGCCCCACGTGTCAGCCTGCAGTCCAGTCTGCCGCGTGACGGCCCCCCGCCTGTCCCTCGGAGCCCTGGCTTGCAGGGGCCAGCACGATGGGGAGCGTGCAGGCGTCCGCCCACACCACACCCCTGAGGGGCCCACTGGCCAGAGCAGAGCCCTCCTGGGCCCAGCCCACGTCGGACGGGCAGACACTCCAGCCCCCCCGAGACTGTGACGGGGAGTAGGGAGAGGTCCTGCGCCCCACCGCTCCCTGACTGACGGGGGCCATCCCTGTCCAGCTCCAGAGGTGGCAAGGACGGGGCTGGTTCACGGCAAGGGGCCAGGCCAGCATCTGTGGCAGCCGGTGACCAGTGAGGCGGAACAGGAGTTCACAGTCAGCTATGGTTGCTGCTGCCCCCGCCCCCGCCTGGGACCCCAGGCAGACGTCCCCAGAGGCCCGAGACGTGTGCCCGAGGCCACTGCCGCTGATTTGGCGGCATGGTGGGTCCGGAGTCAGCCCTGGCTGGAAGGAAGGGGACTCCCCCTCAGTGAGCAGTGGGTCCCCGCTGTGGGCTGGGCCCTCGGGGGAGCGGGGCAGGGGCTGTGGGGTCTGGGTGGGGCACCGACAGTGGGGGACCCCACAGCTGCCAGTCCCTGGGGCAGGAGTCCAGGCCGCGGGCCCATCTCCTGCCCCTTCCTCCCTCGGGGCATCCTTGCCATTTCCACCGTGACCCCCCCACAAGGCTGGGGGATCAGTTCTCCCTCCTCTGCCTGGACAGACGGACAGATGGCTGGAGATGTGGTTATTGGTCCAGCCTGAGCTGGGCCCCTTCAGACCCTCACCTCCTCCCAACCTTCCGGCTCTTCCCTTCACAGTGGACGAGGTGCGCAGCCCGGGCTGCAGAGCGGACAGCTGTGTGCATGGTGGGTGGGCGCCCCACGGTCGGCGGGAGCTGGGTCACTGCGTGCGGGACAGCCACCGGGGGGCCTGCCCCTCCCAGCGCCGCGCTCGCCCGGTCTCCTGCCTGCTCTAAGCCACGCGGCACGCGCAGGCCCCACGTGAAGCCCGGCACCCGGAAGCAGCAGGTCTGACCACCGTGGGCCAGCATGGAGGGCTCGGGGAGGGCTGGCACTCTGGGAAGCAGGAGAGGCCGGGCCAGTGGCTGCCCTGTTCTGGGTGGGGGCCCAGCTCCCCCACACTCCCTGCGACCCATCTGGGGACCTTGTCGGCCTGGGTTCTGCCTGGTCAGAGTCCGGGCTCCTGGGCAGCCCAGGGTGGTGTAGGGGGGCACTCTGGGCTTCCCGTGTCAGGCGCAGGCCAGCAGAGACCCTCAGGGATGAAGGTGCTGGTCACCTCGCACCAACCCAGACAGATCAAGCTGCCGGCTGAGGCTGACTGGGCTCCAGGCAGAGCATGTGGCCTTCGCAGAGGGCACAGCACGGGTCCCCCAGACCAGGGAGGGGCCGCCCCCTCTCCTGGAGCCTATGTGTCTGGCCACAGGTCCATGCCTGTCCATGGACTGCCCTGGTGTGGCAGGTCGTGGAGACTCTCAGAGATGGGCCACACGAGGGCGGGGAGCCCCATGTGAGGTGGCAGCCGGGCCGGGGCCCCCTCGCGCTGGCTGGCCCGCTGCCTGCTGTGGCCGGGGCAGGGACAGCTGTCCAGCTGAGGCCTAGGGTCAGGCAGCCAGCAGAACGGCAGGGCTGGTGGCCCAGCTCAGACCCCGCAGCAGGGGGGAGACCCTCTGCTGACCCTTTGAGCTGGAGGGGAGGGGCTGGGCCCCAGACAAGTGGGCGTTGGAGACCTTAGAGCCGTTGTCCCCGTCTAAGCTGTAAGCCGGGGCGCCCTCAGGGTGAAGGGAGGCACCTGACGTGAGGGCAGCGAAGGGGGAGGCGTGGACTGGGGCGGGGTGGGCCTGGCCTCACCTGGGACTGGGGGAGTGTCCCTGGTGGGATGGGCTTCCCGGCCTGAGGCCGTTCCCCAAGGAAGTACCTGCCCCCTGTCGTGGGCACCCCCCCAGAGTGTGCCTGGCACACAGTGGCTGCCTCATTCTAAGCAGGGAGGGCACTGGGCCCTGCTGTCACTGAGCCCAGAAAGGGGGTGTGGTGGGAGATGGGACCCCTGAGCAGCGGGGACTGGACAACAGTGACCCGTCCAGACCTGGTGCAGCACCACACTCCCTACCAGAGCCGTAGTTAGCATCGTGGGTCCCGAGCGCCAGGCAGTGCCCTTGGCCTAGGACAAGCGTGGCGCTGGTGGCTCCTGCCTGTGCTCCCCCGTGGGCCTGCGGGGGATGCCCCACACCCTGCGGCCAGCTCCTCCCAGCACCCCTGCCGGCCTCTCACCTCCCGGGGCTCCCACTGAGATAGCCACGACCTGGGACCCCTTCCAGGCCCAGAACCTGGCCGACTGTCCCCCGCAGATGGAAGCCTCCAGAGGCTGTCCTGCAGCCCAGGGGGGCAGCTTCGGGGTCAGGAGGGGACCACCAGGCAGCCGGGGCCGGGGTGCCTCCGACTCGGAAAGGGCCAGGCCTGCAGCCGGGGAGCTGCGAGCTCTTCACCGCCTGCGAGACCTGCACAGGGGGCTGGGCCGGCCATCGAGGCCTGCAGGCCACAGACGCCGGGACGGAGCCCGTGTGGGTTAAGTTGCTGGACTCGGGGCAGTCTGTCCCAACAGGAGTGCCGACACGCTGCGTGGCCGGCCGGTGGGTTACCACGTGGCTTATTTCTGCCCTCAACGCACTCGCGCTCTGCCAGCCCCGCATAGATGCCGGGACCGTGTCGTGTTCCTGCACCTGGGCTATGGCCGTGGGCTGTCCATGGACGGCTGGCGAGGCCCCCTCAAAAATGCCAGGCACCCGCCCCCTGCTGCTGTCGGGCCTAGCCATGTGCTGCGGGGCAGCCCGGGGAGCCCACGGGAGCGACCGCGTGCAGGCTGTGCCCAGACCCAGCTCGGCCGGGGCCCCAAGACACTCCCAGTGGCTCCGGCCACCCCTGCCCCACTGCCCCTGTCTCCAGGAACTCCCAGCTGTGGGGCTCAGCCTGGGACACACCCACCCAGCACGGACCCCAGGTGCGGAATGAGAAGCCACGTTCCATCCTCCCACTGCCACCAACTCGCTTTCCACCACAGGTCTGTCTCTGGGCCACCTTCCCAGAGGATGACACCAAGGCCGTGCACCAGGAACTCTAAAGATTTGTGGGGCGCGTGTAATGGCGAGCCAGGGGGTGGGCCGCGCGGACTCCTGCTGGGGCAGGCGAGGCCTGGCATGCAGGTGTGGCATGGGAACGCACACTTCCCGGGGCAGCGCGGAACCAGGATGCTCGTCTTCTGGGCACAGATGGGCTGTCGAGGGGGCCGAGGGGACAGCGCTGCTCTGGCTGTGAGGGCCCGCGGCACGCCCGTCCGCTTTTCCTGCGGCCAATAGGGTGAGCCCCGGGCCCCACGGCCTCTGCTCCCCAGCCCTGGCTGAGCAGGAAGGAGCCCAGAAAGGCCAGCACCTTCCCTGGGCTCAAGAACCCGCGGGCAGTGACCCTGGTGCCCTTTCCCACCGGCCCGACCACGACTGGCAGGAGGAGAGCTGGCGGAGGCCGCAGGGGCGATGGGGACCCGACAGGGAGGGCAGCAAGGCGGGCAGCCCTCTCAGGTTCCCTCCCTCTCTGGGAACTTCAGACTGTCGCTCAATAAACTTGGCTTTGCTCTCACTCAATAACCCTTGCTTTGCTGCGCTCCCAAATCCCAGCAAGAAGCTGAGGGCTGGGGGCCTCCCCTGGGGGCCCCTGCTTCTGAGACTCCCGAGCGGCCGAGAGCTGAGGCAAGCCTGCTGGCTAGTCTGACTCCAAGGCCAGTGTCTGAGCCGGTCGGGGACACAGGTGCCCTGCTTTCCCTAGGCCGCCCCTTCTCCGGGCAGTGAATGAAGGCGTGGGCGCGGGGACAAAGTGCTGTGTGCCCGGTGAGCGTGTGAGGGAGGGCAGGGCCCAGCATCCTCGAACAGCACATCTGGGAGCCGGATGTAGGGGAACCTGTCCCCACTTTAGCTAGACTTGGTGGTGGCTGAGTGTGACCTCCGTCTGAACGCGGCGTGGGGGTCAAACCCTGCAGGGCAACTGGCAACCCACGTAGCCTGGAGCCCAAGCGTGGCCAGGGCCTTGCTTCTGCCTCTGGCTGAGCTGTCCTGGCAAGGGCAGGAGGGTCCTGGTGGTGGGCCTGACCCTGCCTGCCCAGCACAGCCCTACGGGGAGGGTTGTGGGGGCGAGGAGGCAGGCGACAGTGCGGGCTGGGCCACCCCATGACATCTTAGGAAGTGAGGTTTTGGTCCCACTTGTATGAATTTTTGTTATAATAATGGCATTTATGCCCAGAACAAGACAAAAACAAACTGCCCTAGTGACTTCCTGCCCAGGTTCTTCCAGAATTTTCTTTCCATGCACGGATGGTTATATATAAGATTGAATTTGTTACCCGAAGTCCTAGAACAGCATTATGGAAAATCCGGGGGTCCCCAAGCACTCCTGTGATGCCGACGCGAGGCTCGGCGCCTCCTGGCTCCGCCCACCCCGGAGGGGTCGTGTCCCCTGCTCCGCGAGCGCGCCCCGCTGCACAGCCGTGCGCGCCCAGTGTCCACCCCGCCCGGCCCCCCCGCCGCTGGCCCGCGTCCCCCCCCACCTGCGCCCCGCGGTGCAGCCGCCGACCGAGGTGCCAGCAACTTTGTTGACTAAATTCCTGAACCCGCCCGGACCGCGCGGCTAAAAATAACCGGCACTCCCCGAGCCGCGCCCGCCTGAGCCGCGCCGTGGCCCCAGTGTCCGCAGGCCGGAAGGTCCCGGCGCCGTCACGCTCGCGGGGCTGCGGGGTCACGGCGCGCGGGGCGGCGGGGACAGTGAGGCACCGAGCGGCCCCGTCGGCTCCCCGAGACTCCCCGGCCTCCCCGTCGCGGGCGCGAGCCCTGGGGGCATCAGGCGGAGCTCCGTGCCCCCTGCGCGGCGCCTTCTCCGCACCCCTCGGCCCCGCGCCCTCTGCGCGTGCAGTCCCCCGCGGCGGCCACCAGAGGGCCCTGCCCACTCCTCTGCCGGTCATCACCCCTTCCCACAGCTGTTCCCCGCAGGAGATTGACAGCTGGGCTCCGGGTTGCCATGGGGATAGGCAAATGAGGGCGGTGGGTCTGGGGCTCCGATTGGCCTGAGGGCTCGCGCCCCTCCCAGGAAGGCGGGCCCGAGCGCCCTGCTCTATAAAGGGGAGCGCGCGGCGCGGCGCTCGGGCGTGGAGGCGGGGCGGGCCGGACGCGGGCGGAGCGTGGGGAGCGCGAGCGGCCCGAGGCGGCGGCCTCCCTGCCACCCGCCCGGCCACCCGCCTGGCCGCAGACGCGGGGACAGGGAGCGGGGCCGGCCTGCGCCCCCCGGGGTGCGGCCGGGGCCGCCGGAGAAGCCCGAGCGGCGGCGTCCCCGCGGTCGCCCTCAAGTTGGCCGCGCGAAACTTTTCCCTGCGCGTCTGGGCGCCGCCCCCGCCGAGACCCGCCGCGGGTGGGGAGTGAAGGGGGGGGGGAGGCCCGCGGCCCCCCCCCCCGCCGCCGCCGCCTCCCGTCGAGGCGCAGCCGGGCGCGACAGCGGGGCCGGGGCCCCTGGGCGATGGCCGCGGAGCTGGCGATGGGCGCCGAACTGCCCAGCAGCCCGCTGGCCATCGAGTACGTCAACGACTTCGACCTGATGAAGTTCGAGGTGAAGAAGGAGCCGCCCGAGGCCGAGCGCTTCTGCCACCGCCTGCCGCCCGGCTCGCTGTCCTCGACGCCGCTCAGCACGCCCTGCTCCTCCGTGCCCTCCTCGCCCAGCTTCTGCGCGCCCAGCCCGGGCACCGGCGGCGGAGGCGGCGCGGGGGGCGGCAGCGGCGCGGCGCAGGCCGGGGCCACCGCGGGGCCGACGGGCGGGGGCCCGGGCGCCGTCGGGGGCGCCTCGGGGAAGCCGGCGCTGGAGGATCTGTACTGGATGAGCGGCTACCAGCACCACCTGAACCCCGAGGCGCTCAACCTGACGCCCGAGGACGCGGTGGAGGCGCTCATCGGCAGCGGCCACCACGCGGGGCACCACGGCGCGCACCACCCGGCGGCCGCCGCGGCCTACGAGGCTTTCCGGGGCCAGGGCTTTGGGGGCGGCGGCGGCGCGGACGACATGGGCACCGGCCACCACCACGGCGCGCACCACGCCGCCCACCACCACCACCACCACCACCACGCGGGCGCGGGCCACCACGGCGGCGGCGGCGGCGGCGCGGGCCACCACGTGCGCCTGGAGGAGCGCTTCTCCGACGACCAGCTGGTGTCCATGTCGGTGCGCGAGCTGAACCGGCAGCTCCGCGGCTTCAGCAAGGAGGAGGTCATCCGGCTGAAGCAGAAGCGGCGCACGCTCAAAAACCGCGGCTACGCGCAGTCGTGCCGCTTCAAGCGCGTGCAGCAGCGGCACATTCTGGAGAGCGAGAAGTGCCAGCTCCAGAGCCAGGTGGAGCAGCTGAAGCTGGAGGTGGGGCGCCTGGCCAAGGAGCGGGACCTGTACAAGGAGAAATACGAGAAGCTGGCGGGCCGGGGCGGCCCCGGGGGCGCGGGCGGGGCCGGCTTCCCGCGGGAGTCCTCGCCGCCGCAGGCCGGGCCCGGCGGGGCCAAGGGCGCACCCGACTTCTTCCTGTGACCGCCCGGGCCGAGCGCGCGCCGCCCCGCCACGGGCCGGAGGCGCGGGCCGCGCGGGCCGCCGGCGCCGGACTGGAGGCCCCTGCCCGCCGGGCGCCCCGCGCCCTCCCGGCCCGCGGTCCGGGACGGGGCCGCGCCCCCTCCGCGCACGGAGCGCGGGCCTTCCCGGCCAAGCGGGGCCGGAGCCGGCTTCCTCCCCGGCGTCCGCCTGCCCGGCCTTCGCGCGCGGCTCCCCGGCCCCGACGCCGCCGCGGGCCGGCCTTCTCGCGGCCTCCCCTTCCTTGCCCGTTTCTACGACTCCTTTTTAAAGCGACTTTATTTTCGAAGCATTTCTGTTTCTTTTGCTCGGTGATTAGTTAAGAAAACCCCGGAGGAAGTTCCCTCGTTCCCGGCCGGGGTCCACTCTCGGACGTCCGCGTGTCCCAGCATGTGTCGCTCGCTCGCTCGGAGGGGTCCGGTCCCTGCCTGCCCGCCTGCCCGCCTGCCCCCCGCCCTGCCGCCGGCGTCCCTAGAGATTGAAGCCGAGGGATATTATCTATGCCGTGTTCAGTCCTGCTGCCCTGCTGTACTCACGGGGGGAGGGGGGTGGGGATGGGGCTGGGGGTCGCCGCGCTCTGAGGGTGGGGGCTGGCCCGGACTCCCCTGCTATTTCTCTATGCACCAGATCGTATTTATGAGTCCCGGGGAAATATATCTTATTTTAACCTTCAAGAGAAGTGGAAGAAAAAAAAAAGTAATGCACAGTATTTCTAGCAAAAAAAAAAAAATTTTTTTTTTTTAAAGAGGAGGTTTCAGACTGAACCTCCTGGCATGGGGGCAAGTGAAGAAAGTGTTTTTATTTTAATTTAAATTGTGTTTCGTTTTGTTTGTGCAATCTTAAAAAAAAAAAAAAAGCCCAGTGGCGCTTTGGACTAGCCAGTGGGGAGGAGGAAGCCGCCACTGGCCGGGGTCCCTGCAGACCCGTCAGGCCTCTGGCCTCCAGTGGGTCCTGTGCTCCTTCCAGGCCTGCTCCTGCCCAGTGCTCTGAGTGGGAGACACTCTAAGTCGTTGAAAGTTTTCTTGTGTTGTTGCGTTTTGTTGGATAATTTTTTCATTTGCTATGAAGCCGAGGAAAGGGGGAAAAACACACACACACAAAATAAATCCGTTTAGATCCAAAGTCACTGGAGCCTGGTTGGTTTTTCTGTGGCTTTCATTTTTGCCGTTTCTCCCCAGATAGAAAGAAAAGGAGGCCCGTGAGCAAGGCCCTGCCTTAGCTCTGGGTGACCCGCCTGGGCCACCAGAGAGATTCTGACCAGAGTTGTAAACAAGGCTGCGGCCCGCTGGTGGGACCTACAGGCACCTTCCCCCGGTTGCCCGGTGGGAGGAAGGCCTCAGGGTGGTGGCCCCCGGCTCCCTCTAAGGGGCGGTGGCCGGTACTTGTCCCCATGCTTTCTGAGCCCACAGTACCGCCACCCCCCACAAGGGGTGGCCTGGCCTCCGTCTTCTGAAGGGCAGAGGCTGGGCTGCGGGTCGCCGGGGAGGAGCAGGACCTCTAGAAGTCTCTCACCCTAAAGGGTCCGTGGCAGTTGCAGGACTTAGGGGACTTGTCACCTCTTCACCAAGGGACATAGGACGGTGAAGGTCCACTGTGTGCACGTTTACTGAGCTGGGCTGCACGGGTCGCCGGCACGTTTCCATCTGGAGACAGTGAAAGCTCGTCCTCGGTGCTAGGACGGCGGCCGGTCTCTGTGGGCGCCGGCCCGAGCTGGGCTTGCTGTCCCCGTCTGACCCAGAGAAGAGGGGACAGCGGCCGCCTCCCCTTTGGCTTTAGAATAAAACTGGTATCAAGACTGTGGGGTCTCTGGGGCTTTCAGCAAAATTCCCGGACCCGGGGGCTGAGATTTTGAGCCCCCGGGGCGGGGAGAGCAAGAGGCTGCACATCTGGGGGGCACAAACGCTGGTGCTGAGAGAGGTAGAAATGGGGGGAGGCAGGGATGAGCTCAAGCACCAGGTGGGGGGCCAGCGGCTTGATGGGGGGCAGCCAGCTCAGCAGGTCCCAGCCAGCCTCAGGAAGGGGACCCCAGGACTCGGGATCCCCGGAGGCCCGTGTCCTTTCGGGCCTGGGCGGAGTCTGCTGGCCAGCGTTGGACGAGGACCCCTTAGTTTTCACTGTTGCCACCAGAAGACCCACCTGGGAATCTTCCTCCTGGCGGAGAACGCAGGCACTGGGCGCATCGAGGACCGAGGCCGGCCAGGGTCGCTGGGCCCCACGGCTGGCCCTATGAGGAGCCAGTGGCAGGCAGGGAGCTGCGCTCAGGCCCGCCAGGCCTCCTGGAGCCCTGCGTGCCCGAGCCTGGGTTGGGCTCTGGAGCCCCGGAAGGAGGGTCCCCACAACGGCCACCCCTGGCCCGCAGCCCGCGGTGGGCTTCTCCGCAGCCGGGCTTCGTGTCCCCGTCCTGTTCTAGCGTCTCTGCTTCCTCCCCCCCCCACCTCTCTTTTTCCTTCCTACCTCCCCCACCCGAACCCCGCCCTTCTCTTGCCCAGGAGAGGAGCCCGGAGGCTGGGAGTCATTGCGGGAGGGCGGGGCGGGGGAGATTTTTGTGTTTAGAGGCAGATCTTTTTGTGGGGAAACACCTCTGGCCTCTGCTCTCCGCGCACCGGCTGAGCCCCGGCCCCCAACTCACAGTCCAACTCACAGTCCGAGGGCTCTGCGGGGCCCTCCCCTGGCCGCCCCCCCCGCCCCCGCCGCCGCCGGAGCCTCTGCTCGCCCAGCACAGCCCCCAGCAGGCCGGCCCCCCTGGGGAGGGGCCGGCCCCGGGGGTAAGGAGGGGGTTCTGTCTGCCGCCAGGAGAGAGGGTCCTCCGGGAGTCCATGTGTCTGTGAGTGCAAAGCGGCCCGCAGGGACGGTGTGGGGGGCCGTGGGGGCACCCCCGCCTCAGCCCCTCGGCTCCCACGGCCCAGGCTCTGACTTCCCAGCGGAGGCGCCGGGATGCTTCTTTCTGAGGGGTCCAGCCCGCCCTCCTGTCTCAGCGCCCCTCACCCCGCAGGCGTCCACTCATTCTTCGGTCACTTCTTTCATTCTGAGAGTCCCTCCTCTGTGCCCGGTGGCAGGGACCCCAGCAGGGACCAAGATGAGCGCCCTGGCTCAGAGCCCTGAGGGAGATGGCAGGTTGGACTGCTGAGTGCAGGGGGAGGAGGTAGGGGTCGTGGTTCTCCTGCTGCAGGGCGGGCAACCTGGTGGGGCGGGGGGCAGGAGGACTCCTGTGGGGGGCCGCAGACCAGGAACTGTGAAGGGGCTGTGCCGTGGGGGGACCTCACACATGTGCTTGACGTGTGCACCCCAACCCGAACACAGATGTGCACACTGAAGCCGCGTGCACTGGACATGCCCCCCACACACTCGGGCCCTGCCTGGCCACCCCCGCACAGCAGCTGTCCCTGGCCGGAGGCCACTGTCCCACGCCAGCGCCTACCACAGCTGTACTCGCTACAACTCCTAGAGGCTGGGCTGTAGCCTCCCCAGCTCCTAGTGGAGGCCTGGGAGCCCCCTCCGGGCACCCCTGTACCCCATCCCACCCCAGCTATCCCTCTGCCCTGCAGCCTCTGGGGCCAACGTCCCTCCAGGCCCCCGAGCCCCACACAGAACCCACAGCCTAGCTTTGTCCTCCTCGCCTGCCAGGCTCCCTACAGCCCAGACAGGCACACACCCCGCCCAGCCCAGCTGCCCCTCGTCCCCCAGCTGGTTAGGGGTTCCAGGAATCCAGCTCCCAGCTGCTGGCCCTAGATGGCCCGCAGGGCTGCTGCGCGCGGGGACACCACACTTCTGTCTGCAGCCCAGCGTCTCCAGGCCACTCCAGCCCAGTCTCCTGGGGCCCGTGCCTGTCCAAAGGCCCCCCCCACCCTGGTTTCCTATTTATAGCCAGCTCCTAGGGTGGCCAAGCACAAGGCCAAGGTGTCCTCTTCCCAGCTTCCCCCTCGAGGAGAGGCACGCGCAGGACCGCAGGCACAGGTCTGGGCGACAGGAACAGACAGGCGTGTGCGTGCAGACACGGCCACGTGCATAGGCTGAGATGTGCAAACCACAGCCCCCGACCCCCTCCACAGGTGCGCACACACGCGGGTATGCACACGTGAGAGCGCACAGATGCGCACACATGGGCCAGTGCACACGCCTGCAACCACACACACGGACCCCGTGGGTTTTGTCTGTCCCGGTCCCTGCACCTCCCGTCCCGGCCATGTGGCCTCGACGCCGGCCACCGCAGGGCAGTGTTGCCCTCAGTCACCCACTTCTGTGTGACCCCAGGAGCCCGCAGCCCCCACCACCTGCCCTGGACTCCTGACCTCGTCAGCCCCAGCCGGGCCCCTCGGTGCCAGCAGGAGGCCCAGAGGCCTTGCTCTTCAGCACGTGGCTCCGGGCAGGGCCTTCTCCAGGCCCACCCACCCCTCAGGAAGCCCAGCCTCTGCCTCAGGTGGGCCCTTTACCTGCTGCGCTGGGTTGGAGGCCCTGTGCCCGGGGGGCTTCCCCAGGTGGGTCCTGGGAGCAGCCTGGGTGGGGCCCGGAAGGGCTCAGCGACCCGCCGGCAGACAGGGGCCCCAGGCTGGGCGACCCCCCTGTCTACCGGACAGGACCCCAAACCTGGGGCTGATGGCCCCTTCTGGGTCCCAGGGAGGGTCGAACCACCCGTCTGTGGCCACGCTTGGGACTGCCTGGCCCAGGGTCTGGGGCCTTGGGGCAGCGTGAGCCACAAGAAGTAGCCAGCCTGTCCCCAGACCCCCGCGGAGCCTGGGAGGCCTCCTCGCTAGCTGTCCTGGGAAGCAAGCCGGTGGGAGCTCTGAGCCAGCCCCAGAGGTGAGCAGCTGGGCTGTCCCTCGCACTTGAGGGGACAGGGACAGCGCCCCCCCCCCCCCCCCCCCCCGCGCGCGCCCCCCCCCCCCCCCCCCCCCCCCCCCGCTCTGGCTGCAAGACCAGCCCCTGCCGTCACTTCCTGGGCCTGCGGCTTATTCAGCAGTCCCTGAGCCCTGAAGTCGAGCCACGGACCCGGAGCCCCACCGGGGTGCAGGGAGGGAGGCCTGGGGCCCCCCAGATTCAAGCTCAGCCCCCATGGACCCTCACAGGGACCCCCGGCCCCGCTGCCCCTGGCTCCAGGACAATTGGCCATGACAGTGGGAGGGGACTCCTTCATTCACTTCAAAGTGTTGGTCAAGCACCTACTGTGCCTGTTCCAGCAGCGGGCACAGACCAGGAATTGGACAAGCTGGGGCCATCCTGGTGGGCCGCGGCCAGCGCAGCGGGGGGGTGCAGAGGCCTGCAGAGTGGGGGTGAGGAAGGGGGTGGGCAGAGCCCCAGCCCTGGGTCCTGGAGGAGGTGAGACAGGGGAAGGACAGGTGGAGGGGTCTGGTGAAGATGGTGGGAGCCCCAGGAGGAGTGGACGGGAGAGGACTGCACCCTGGGAGGGCCTCTGAGCAGGGAAGGGGCAGGTGCCAGGGGGCTGCAGGGAGTGGGCTTGGCCCGGCTTACACTGCGGGGCCATCAGGTGCAGGAGCAGGGCAGCGCCCCTCCCACCACCTCCAGAAGCCGCTTGGAGCCCCCCCCAGGAGCCACAGGACACTTTCTGGGGACCAGGCATGGAGAGCTGGGGAGCAGGCGGGCAGAGGCGGGAGGCTGGACTTGGGGTCAGGGAGAGGTTGGGTGTCTCCCCAGCTGCGGCAGGCGGGGGCAGCGGTCTGCAGGGAGATGAGAGAGGCCAGTCCCGGTGCTGGACAGACAGGGGAGGAGGGGTCGTGCACGGACGCCCACCCTCCCCGCACACGCGCACACTCAAGCTCGCGCGCGGGTCGGCACCAGCGGAGCCGGGGCGAGTAATCTGTTGGCGGGCTCAGCGCCGGCCTAATGCACAGTGACGCCGCTCAGCTGCACCAGGCTCGAGCTGTCACAGCCCATTAGCCCGCGGCGGCGGAGGGCGTCCCGGGGCTGGGGGCGGGGCCTGGCCCGGGGGCGGGGCGGGGCGACCTGTCGGCCGGGGCGAGGCCGGCCTGGTGCCCCCGGAGCTCCGCCAGTGCCCACTCCCCCAGGGGAGCTGCTTGGAGGTCCTCCTCCCGCTCCTCCCTTCCCCCTCCCTGCTCTCCCATCCCCCTTCCCACCTCCTCCTCCCTTCCCTCTATTCTTCACCCCCTCATCCTCCACCTGCCACTCCCCCTCCAAGCCCCCTCCCCTTGCCTCCTCTCCGCGTTCCTCCTCTCCCTTCTCCACCCCTTCCTCCAGGAAGCCTCCCGGCTCAGTGGCCCAGCACCGTCACCCCCGCCCCCCGAGTTGGCTCGGGGTGGAGAGATGTTCTCAGGGCGTGTGCGCTGCTTCCGAATCCTGCCAAAATGCAGATTCCTGGGCCTCAGGGTGGGCGAAGAACCTGAATTTCTAGGGCGCTCAGATCCAAGCCACCGGGCAGGGGTAGAGGCCACAGCCAGAGTTTTCTTTTGGGGGGATGGGATCCCGGGAGGAGGCAGGTTTCTTGGCGGCGGGGGAGGGGGTGTCGGCTTTCACACTCCGAGCCCCGGCCTCTCTGCTGGCCAAGGGGCTGGACGCTCCCCCACCCCGCCGCTCCCCCGCGCGATCCCCGGGAGGCGGGAGGAGTCGGGCTCCTGGCAGTGACGGCGCAGGGGTTGGGCGCGGGGAGGGGCGGGGCATTTCCCCCCAACACCTCTTGCCGCTGCCGCAGGCTATTGCGGTCCTTTGGCGTCCTGGAGCTCCGTGAGCCGTCACCTCCTCCACAGTGGCCTCCCTGACTCTGGTGCCCTGAGTTAGGTGTCCTGAGGCCGGCTGGGGTCAGCCATTCTAGTCTCAAAGGCAACTGCCCCCCTCCCGTGCTGCCTTCCCAGACACCCTCCACTGCACTGAGACTTGCCTGGGAGGCGGCCCTCCATCAGGGCTGCTCCCTCGGCTGTCCCCACCGGGGCAGATTCCTCCAGGTCTTGCCCGGGTGGCCCTACCTCCCTGGCCCTTCACCCCGCTTGGGTCACTTCAGCCTGGCCCTAGCTCCCAGGGGCCTGTCCTTCCTTCTCTCCTGCAGGTGGTCCCCTTACTGCCCTCCCTCCCACCCTGTCCTCAGAGAAGGACCTGGAAGCAAGCGCCAGATGCCAGGTCTGTGGGACCTGGTGGCTTCCCAGGAATAGCCCCGGGGACGGCGATGACCCTCCTATAGATGGGGGCTGGGGTGCTGAGAAGCCCAGGATTTGCCTGAGGTTACTCCGTGGGGCCCAGTTGGACCCCAGAGACCAGGATTGTCCCCCTCTATGGGTACTGGCCCTGGGGGCAGCAGCCAATGCCTGGGAGGCAGGTGGGGGGATAGCCTCAACGCAGGGCCCCTGACCCCACCACCGCCCAGACTCCCTCCCCAGTGACTCCGGACGGGCGCCTGGGGTCCTTCCTTTTCAGCTCCCGACAGAAACCCCTGTGGCTCCCAAGTGCCCTCAAGCCCCGACTCCGGACCTTGCCCCTGTGGCCTTCGCACTCTCTGCTCCCTGTCCCAGGCTTGTCCTTCCTTCCTTCCTTCCTGACTCCAACTATCCCGACCCTGAACTCCCTTAGCAGCAGAGGAGGTGAGGGCGCCTGGCCGGGACACGTGATGGCGGCTGCGAGTGACAGGGTGTTAAGGGGTGGCACTTCCAGATGTGTGTCTCTGTGTGTGTGAGACTTGGGGTGGGGCGAGGACTGCGCAGGGGCGCGAAGGGGCGCTTCGGGGCTGCACGCAGGAGCTCAGCGCCTCTGTGGGGAGAGCCGGGTCAGCGCCTTCAAGAGGGAAATGATAGAGGGAATCAGAGAGGGTCCCCACACTGGAGAGAGTGGGGCAGGGCAAAGAGGAGGGAGCAGGGATGCTGGAGGGACATGGGGTGGGCAGCAGGAGGGCAGGGGGAGCAGAGGACCTGGGGAGGCCACAGGGTCCTAGGGCTGGGAACAGCACAAGGATCCCTACTTCTGTAGCTTGTGGGGGCGAGAGCAGGGGGCCACCGGCCACCATGCAGGGAGGGGGGTGGCCTAGCAGCGAGGCTCCCTCCCCTGCCCAGGGGCTGAGACAAGGTCAAGTCCTTTTGCGGAGGGAGGGTCACAGGACCTGCTCCGTGGGCTTGCTCAGGGAAAGAGTGGACGGTGGCAGGCAGGGGGTGGGGACACACAGCTGGCTGCCACCCAAGGACCTGGCCCTTCCCCCTCCTGTTCCTGCTGAGGGCAGATGCTCCCCGGGGGTTCTCGGGGTGCTCTGCCTGGGCTGCGTGGGGTAAGAGCTGGGCCAAAGTTTGTCCCATTCTGGCCACCTCCTCATTTGTGGCCTAGGAGTGACAAAAAACCTGTGTTGTCGGTGTCGCTGTGGGTGTGGTGAGGTTCAGGTTGGCCCCAGAGCCTTCCTGCACAGCCCTGCCTGGGTCCCCAGCACCAGTCCCTCCATCCCGCGGGTCTCCCAGGCTGGAAGAGAGCACAGGTGGCCCCTGAGGCCACCCCCCGCCAGCCCCCTAATGCCCAAGAGAGTGCAGGACTGGTGTGGAGGGTGGTAGGCCAGGAAAGAACTCAGTGTCCCTTCTCTGGAGCCCACTGGGGGGGGGCCGCCTGTGCCTGGGCAGTGGGTCCTGGCAGTGTGGGGTGGCCAGAGGCCAGTCCTAGGGGCCGGGTCAGGCTGGAGGGACCCCCGCCGTGGATCCCCACGTTCCTGCACTCGGTCACCACCCCACCGACACCAAGGCCATGGGCAGACATGGCAGATCACATGGCAGGAGTCAGGCCTGAGCCCACTCCCACTGCGTCCCTCACCAGCTGGTGGTGGGGGAGAACATTCCCTGCGCTGAGTCTGTCTCCTGTGAAAAAGACAACTCGCCCCCCACCCACTCCCACATCCACACAGGGTCCTTGTGGGGGGCAAATGAAAAAAGGCAAGTAAGTCCTTTGTCAGTCTGGGAAGACTTCCTGGAGGAGGAGGCTCTATATGGATGGGAGGACTTAGAGCAGCCTGTGGCTCTCCAAGTGCCCTGGGGCAGAGTGTGGGGAGGGAGGCCACCACCTCACAGGAGCTTAACCTTGAGGTCCTGGTCCTAGCGGAAGGGGACAGGGAGGGAGGAGGCACAGAAGGGGACAGCTGTCCAGCCCTCTGCTCCTCCAGGGCTTCCAGTCTGGATCTGTCCGCACACTGTCCCTGCACCAACCTGTGTACCAGGGGTCACTCCCAGGGGACAGGTCTGCTCCCACCCTCAACACTTCCTGCCCAGCCAGGGAGCTGAATTCAGCTGAGTTCAGGACCTCTGGGGGTGCACAGGGCACTTAAGCCATATCAAAGTTATGACTCGGGAAAGCGCAACTTTTAGCCCCGGCACAGGGCACGCCTGGGGCCTCCCCACTGCAGCTGAGACCCCTGTCAGGCCATCAGCTGGAACCCAGGGTCTGGACTGGCCCCTGGGGTGAGCAGAGGACGGTGAACATGAGCCAGCTGGCTGGACAGACGGAGAGCGGGACGGCTGGACAGACAGGGTGGCCAGAGGACGATGGCTGCGGAGGAGGGAGGCGCTGGGCGATGACGGGAGGTGGGTGGCTTGTGAAGCGTGGGCGAGGGGAGGTGACTGTGGGTGGGCAGGAGGACGGGGGCCTGGGTGCTGTAGGAAGCCAAGAGGCAGCCCCGCAGGCGCGTCTGCTCCCCCCACTCCCTCCGCTCTCCCGCCTCCCTCCAGAGTCCTCTTCAAGTCCTGGACCCCTAGTTTAAAGAAATCTGTGTCGCCACAGGGGACCCCTACTGCTCTCCTCTCCTCTCCCCTGCTTGCTTCTCTCTTGTCACCCGTCTCTGGACCCCAGAATGCCAGCCCTGGAGGTCAGGGTCTGTGCGTCTCCACCACCGTCCTAGAGCCTGCCCTGCAGCGACAGTGCCTGGCGCGGCCTGGTGGCCGGGAAATAGCCCTGAGGAGGGGATGAGGAGATGGCCCAGCGCCAGGCAGCCCCCGCCCAGCCCTCCTTTCCCACCCAGCGGCCACCGGCTCTGGCCCTGCTCCCTCCAGTTCCCCCGAGGTCCTGATACCACCCTCCTCCCAGCCTGCCCCCCACCCACCCCAGAAGGCGACCTGAGCCAGTGTCCCTCCGAGACCCATGCCTCCACCTGCCTTTTGCCCAAGATGACCATGACATTTGTGTCCCACCTGCGGCCTCCAGAGGTGACCCGTCCTGGGCCTGGCCTTGCAGGTGTGGGCCGGCCGTAGGGGTGAGAGGGGTGAGCCGCGCTCCCCTCCAGGCCCACACAGGGGCCCCCCATCCAGCAGGCACCGCCTGTGGACACTTGGCCACCGTGGTCTCTCTGCTCCCAGGACAACGGCCCTGAGCTCTGTGTCCTCTCCTCTCTCTCCATCTGCCCCCCACACTGCGCCTCTCTGTTCCTTCTCCATCACTGTGGTTCCTTCTCTGTCACTTTGGTGGCTGTTCGGCAGGCACTGGCGGCGCCGCCCGTGCCCCACGGTGTGTCCGGCAGAAGTCTGCCCTCCCGGGATTCAAAGGGGCTTGGGTGTCTCTCCGGGAGCTGGCACAGGCCCAGCCCGGGTGCTCTCCTAGCCCAGCACTTTCCCCACAGCAACCCCGGGGGCGAGGGTGAGGGGCGAGGATGGGAGGGCTGGAGCCAGGGGCTTGGGCTGGCGATGTGAACGGCCCCAGAGCCTCCCCTCGGCTGGGCAGGGGAGAGGCCCAATCCCAATCCCAGGCTGGGGTCACTGGCCCTGCCATGGCCCCTGGGGCCTGCAGCAGCGGGGAGGGGGGAGGCCTATGAGCAGGAGTGCCCCGGCCTCCCCATCGCCTGTCCCCATTAAGGGGACAATAGAGAATAAGCACTTTCCCTTCTTCATTTCCCCTGCCGTCTGCTAATATCATATTGATGATAATTTCTCTTTAATGGGCTATTTGCGGTAATTATGATACACTGAGTGCGGAATTATATCTGACTCCCTGCGCCCACCCCTGGGGATGCGTGGTGGTTCCCAGCCTGCGGCCCTCTCAGCCCTGGTAGCTCTGCCCACGCTCGTGACCAGCCCGCAGCCCACGACCCTGCGGCTCAGCCGTCCTCCTTGGCTGCCCGTGTGGGGGATGCAGGCCCCTGAGCCCAAGACCAGCCTCTCAGCCTCCCGCCCTCCAGAACTCCTCAAAGGGCCCCTTGGGGGGTGGGGGCCTTTGTCTCTTCTGGTACAAGGACTCCCCCAGCAGGCCCTGCTCCGGCTGCAGCTGGTCACAGGCACAGGTGGGTGGTCCCGGCAGGAACCTGGGGGCTGCTGCCCCTGCCTGGTGTGTTAGCGACCCAGCTGGGAGGCCCCACCAGAGCTCCTCCCTCTTTCCCACTCCCACTCCCCAGGATAGGTGCTCTCTGTTTCCTCTCCCCATGCTGGCCCCCCAGGTCCCTGTCGTCTATCAGGCCCAGGCCCAGCAGGACAGAGGACAGCGGGGTCCCCGCACAGCAGCTGGACCCTCCTGTGTGTCTGGGATGTACCAGCCCTGGTAGAGGTCAGAGGTCAGACAGAGCTCTGCTCTGTTTCCCCAGGCAGAAGGTGAGGTCAGGCCCAGGTCTCAGGAGACACACAAACCCAGAACCTTAGTGAGTCTCTGGCGAGGACTCCCCAGTCCCCACCAAGCGTCCTCCCCAGCCCAGGAGCCCACACCCCGCACTGCCCTCCCCAGACTTGCTGAGCTGTGTTCAGGACACGTCCCACTCAAGCCTGAGGAGCATCCCCAGGCAGGGCCCCTCGCCCCCCGTCACCAGCGCCATCACCGTCACCACGACCGCTATCACCACCTTCATCACACTCACTACCGCCGCCATCACTGTCGTCCCCATCGCCATCGCTGTCACCACCATCCTCACCACCGTCACCACCTGTCACCTCCGCCGCCGCCCTGTCCGCTGCCGCGTAGCTCGTCAGAGCTCACCACGGACGCAGGGTCCAGTCACATTTATGATCATCTAGTTAGGACATAAGACATGACCTCCTGAATTTCTGAGGAAAATTAAGTACCAAAGTGGCTATTTTTTGCCCAGACCGCAGTGAACAGGGAGGTGTCTGTGGGCTGCCACCGTCCAGGAGGGCCTTCGCCTGGCCCCGCTGGTTGCCGGTCAGGAAGCGCACAGAGGGAAATGACCAGCACGACCAGCCGGGCCCAGAGGGCCAGCAGGAGGACAGCGCTGCAGGCTCAGCTGGTGGCCCAGGGCGGAAGCTACAGGGAGGGGCAGACCCACACACCCGCTCCAGAACCCAAAAGAAAAGGGGCAAAGGTGCAGCCTCTGCTCTGGGGGGACCCAGGCCATGCGCCCGACCCACCCAGGACAGGTTACTCCAGGAAACTCGGTCCGCAGGCAAGGCAGGGGCAGGCGGGAGCTCGAAGGCTGGAGGGTGGTGTGGGGAGGACTCCACCGCGGAGACTTGGGGGCCCAGGCTGAGAATGTGGGAGCACCCAAACACACACACACACACACACACACACACACACACACACAAGCATGCACGCACGCAGGGCTGAGGGTCTCTTGCCTGCCTCCGACCTCTCTACTCACCCCACTCCACCCCACCCCCGATGGCCAGGGTCTTGTCATGTGTCTTTTCTGGTCAATAAACCTCAGCCCCTGGGGGTGCCGGGGGGGGGGTTGCCGATGGCACCACCCCACCCCCACCCATGTGCTCTGTCATAATTAAGCACATGCCGTCTAATTAATTGAGTGGTCAGGATGCTAATTAGCAGCCTGATGGAGACTGGAGGAGGGTGAAGGGCAACCTTGGCAGCGAGCATACCTCCCCCGACAGGATCTGCTGTCCGGCCCCCAGCCCTCAGCCCAGCTCCCCCTTCCTCCCCAGCTCACTCCTGCTCTCCCGGATCCTTCCATGTCTGCGTCCTCCACAGTCACCTTCCTGGCCTTCTCTCTGTCTCCCAGTCTGCCCCCCACTTCGAGGCCCTTGCCCTCAAGCCCTCCCTGCCCCTTGTCTTCTGTCTTCAGGGCTCTTTTCCCTCCATCCCCTGGCCCTGGGCCCCGTGGCCTCTCTTGTCCCTCTCTGCCCACCTCAGACAGACAGGCCTGCGGCTGCTCCGTCTCGGGCTCTGCTCCCCTCCCGAAAGGATAGCCGGTGTGACTTGGGCTGGTCCAGTAGCAGGAAGCCCCCTTCTCACACAGCCTTCGGCAGGGAAGACTGTGTCCCAGAGCCTCTGGCCACCAGCCCGAACTGACCTGGCTCCGGCCTTAAGAGCCTTAAGAGCCGAGAGCTCACCCCTGGGGCTGGGTGTGTGTGTGTGTGTGTGTGTGTGTGTGTGTGTGTGTGTGTGTTTCTGACCGCTCTCCAGGGTCCTGGCCGGTGACCACCCAGGCTCTTCAGGACTCGGGCTCTCCCTCCCCCCTCCATGTAGTGGAGCTGTCCATGGGGGACCCCCGACACAGCGGCCTGACAGGAAGGTGACTGTGGTCAGTTCCCCACTCCAGCTGAGCGCATCTCCTTTGAGCGGCTCCTCCCCTACAGGCTCCTGGGGTGAGCAGAGCCCCTGGAGGGGGTAGGAAGGCTGATGAGGAAGGGAGGGAGGGGAGGCTGAGGCTATGTGGGGAGTTGCTGCTTTGGGGTCTGTCCCAGAGACCTCAGCCATCCTTGTCCAGCCCACAGTCTCGGCTCCATCCCAGCCAGGTGGGAGGACCTACTACTCTTCCTTTCCCTGAAGGAGCCGCAGGGCAGGAGAGAAGGGGGAGCCCCCCACTAGGACAGCACTCTCTCATCTGGGAAGTGGGCCGTGGTGACAAGCGTTGGCGGGGGTGAGTAGAGGGGGCGTGGGATCAGGCCCCTTAGGGATCTGCTGGAGGCCTGATGTTATGAGAAGGCTGGCAGGCAGGAGGATGGGGACAGGCGAGCAGGGCTCTCCCAGAGCGGACACTGGAAGGCAAGGCCCTCAGGGCCTCAGCTGCTTTGCCTG
>NW_019154098.1:1202027-1330786 GCF_002288905.1 Enhydra lutris kenyoni
GCACGGGGGAGGGTGGGGGATGGGGCCAGCCCAAAGGCTGGGTATCCCTGTGGGGACAGACCGGGCTTGACCCGGGCGCAGAAGGCCCCAGAGCGGACACTTCGGGGGAGCAGGAGCCAGGCGGCTCTTCTTTCTCGGGGGCCAAGCAGAGGCCAGGGGACCGCCCCCTCCGCACCCTGACGTCTCCGCTCCTCCCCCCCCCGCTCCGGCTTCTCCCCTAGCCGGGGTCCTGGCCCGGGGCGTCACCCGGCACCACGACGGGCTTGGAGGTCTTGCCCAGGGGCGGCCACGGCGGACCCGGGGAGCGGCTGGGGACGCTCCCGGGTCCTGGCCCCCGGCCCCGCGCGGCTCCGCGGCCGACAGATGGCACGGGCGGGGTGGGGTCGCGGAGGCGGGGGTGGGGGCGCGTCAGATGGCGCCGCCCGGGGCGGACCCCCGCCCGCCGCCAAGGAAGCGCGCGGGGGCCCTGGGCTCTGCGCATCTGGAGGGGCCGCGTGCCCGCTGCGCCGCGCGGGTGGCACGGGAGGTGACACGCTGAGCTGCCACCGCCGGCGCCCGGGGCTGTCCCCACGTGCGCGGGAGGGGCGAGGTGGGAACGGCGCGGGCGGGCGCAGCTGTCTCCCCGCATCTGCGCGGCGGCGGCGGCCCGGAGGCCAATGCGCATGCGCGGCGAGCCCCCCCCCCCCCCGCCGGAGGGACGGGGCGGGGAGGGAGGGGAGGGGACGGAGGGGCGGGGCGCGGTGGCGTGGCGAGGACATGCGCTGGCGTCCCGGGGGCGAGCCGCTCGGCTCCTGCGAACCTCAGCCACCGGCCTCTCCGCCCCCCGGCCCCCCCGGCCCTCACCGGCCGGTCTTCTGCCCCCGCACTCCCCGGCCCACCCGCTGCAGGGTCTGCGCGCCGCCCCACCGGCCTGGCCGCTCCCCAGCCTGGCCCGCGGCGAGGACCGGGGCGGGCTGTGGAAGGGTTTGAGACGACGGGCGGGAAACCCAGAGCGCCCGCCGGAGAGCCTCAGACCTGAAAACAGAAAGTGCGGGCACAAAAGGGGATGGAGGCCCCGTGTTCTCGAGAGCGCTGGGGACTCGCTTGACCGCTCTCTGCTCCGGTCCACACCCGCCGCACTGTACCTCCCGCCCGGGGCTCCTCGTCCGGAGTGGAAAACGCACCTGTGTTCCCGGGGGCTTGTTCCCACCCAGGCTCCCACGCCAAGGCCCGTGCAGGAAAGACACCCCACGGGGAATCGCAGTGTGCATAGGGTGGGCGGGGTGGGCTCCAGGGTCCCAGGGAAGCTTCTGGAAGGTCCAGCTTGGCTCAGCAGGAAGTTCCGGCAGGGAAAGCTTCCAGGAGAGGAGTCAGGGGCCTGCTCAGCGGCCATTCTCCGGGCAGGAAGGAGAGGTGCACAGGCCTGCCTTGTGCGCATGGGGACGCACGCCTGAACCAGGTGGCCCTGGGACGCAAGCCGCTTATACAGTGAGGGGCCCAGCACCCAGACTCACCTCAGTGGGGTGGGGGTTGGCACTATCTCTCAGGGTGTGGGTGTTGGGCACTCCGGGCCCCCCTCAGCTTAGTCCAGGGTGGAAGGCGGGTGTCTGAGGGCCCTGTGGGAAGCAGGGGCAGGAGCAGCAAGCACGTGACTGCAGGGGACCTCCAGGGGGACGAGGGTGGGAGTCCGGATCAGTGGCTTTGCTCCCATGTGGTGACTCTGGGGGCCCAAGGGCGGCAGCCGCCAGCACTCTGGGCAAGGTGCTTGTCTGTGAGCAGCGCTGAGGCCCCCAGTATGGGCGGTGGGGGCCAGGTGGGCACCGGGCAGGGCAGAGCTTGTGGCCGGGTCTCCCTGGGCCTTATCTCCAGCCTCCTCTGCTCCCTGCTGGTGGGGGGATCAGAGGTCACAGGAGCTGGGGGTGGTGGTGATCGGGCAGAGCTCTCTTCCTGCCCAGACCTGTTGGGGAGGTCGGGCCAGCCTCCAGGGTCCCCAGGGTGAAGTAGACCCACCCCTCGCCCTCCTGGCTGTTGTGGGAGGCTCTGTGCTGGGCGCTGTGGACAAGGTGAAGGGGCAAGGAGTGGGGCGGCCATGGGCCAGGGTCTTGGGCGTGGGGCATCTCCAGAGGGGTGGCCCTACCAGGCCCTGGGGGAGATGTTGGCCGTGTCTTTCAGGAGGAGCGCTCCGGAGGGGGTGGGCCTGGGGGGAGCAGGCTCGCTGGGACTCTGGGCAGCCGGGCTTGGGCTGCAGAGGGTCCAGATGGCCTCGGGGCCTCATCTTGGGTCTCCTCCTGAGCAGAGCCTCCTGTGGCCCTTGGCTGGACGGGGACATCTCGGACAAGGCTCCTGGAAAGGGAGCCCAGCTGGGCTTTTCCCATGACCTGAGTGCCGGGGCGTGGGACCACATGGAGACACACCTGGGGGCAAACCACTGCAGTGGGGTCTGGGAGCCGCAGGCGGGGACACCTGGGAAGGGCTCTGGGGTGAGGCCCTCTTAAAAGAAAACCACTTTTGGGACGCCTGGGTGGCTCAGTGGGTTAAGTGGCTGCCTTCGGCTCAGGTCATGATCCCAGCGTCCTGGGATCGAGTCCCACATCAGGCTCCTTGCTCGGCAGGGAGCCTGCTTCTCCCTCTGCCTCTGCCTGCCTCTCTGTCTGCCTGTGCTCGCTCTGTCCCTCTCTCTCTCTCTGACAAAAATAAATAAATAAATAATAAATAAATAAATCTTAAAAAAGGAAAACCACTTTCACCAATACATTTTGTCTTTATTTTAAAGATTTTACTTATTTATTTGACAGAGAGAGATCACAAGTAGGCACAGAGGCAGGCAGAGAGAGAGAGAGGGGGAAGCAGGCCCCTTGCTGTGCAGAGAGCCGGATGTGGGGCTCGATCCCAAACCCGGAGATCATGACCTGAGCCGAAGGCAGAGGCTTTAACCCACGGAGCCCCCCAGGCACTCATCACCAATACGTTTTTATAAAAACAAGTAGGATTTAATTCCAGCCCGCGTTACCCTGTTTCCTCAAAGCAATGTTGTTCAGCTCAGTAGGTCTCTTGGTTAGACCCATTTGCCCACAGTGGAATGTGTTTGTTGCGGATGACATCACAGGGGTCAGGGGTACCAGCAAGGGGGCTCCAAAGCTGAGAGGGACTGTGGGAGGGAGGGAGAGGGTCCAAGGCTGCAGCCAGCCCAGTCTTCTGGCTAGAGGTTCCGCCCCCCCGGGTGGTCTCATTCCACAGGGTCCCTGGAACCACAGGGCGGCTGGGTGGGTCCTTTGCCAGGCTTCCTCAGGTGGGATCTGAAATGACCTCACAGGCGACCCCCAGCCAGAGGCCAGAGGCTCCCCCCCGAGGGGGAAGGCAACGTCCTGGCTGGGTGACCGCAGGGCAGCGCCCCCCATGTTTTCTGACCCTGTCTTTGCCTGCCTCACCCTCCCTCCCTCCCTGCGGAGCGAACTGGAGACTCGGGGCTGGGCTTCAGGCCACTCTGCTGGCCACGAGCAAGGCAGCTGGTTGATGTTGGAAGGTGACATCAGCCCAGGGTTGGGGGCACCCCCAGAGCCTCCTTCCTGCCCTAGCATCCTTGCTAGGGAGACCCCAGACACCGGGGTTCCCAGCTGCAGCCCTACTGGGGGTCCCTCCAGTTGCCCATGTGTGCCCTGCCCCCCCCCGCAGCAGCCAAGCCAGGGACCCCCCAGGCTGTATGGGGCCGGGACCACCAGAGCTGAGGCTGTGGGGTGAGCACGGGGAGGCAAGTAGGAGGGGCTGGGCCCACCAGGCTCTGCTGAGGCCAGACATCAGCAGGAAACTTTCCAACTGAGGACTAAGAGAAGGTCCTAAAAGGTTGGGGTGCGGGCAGGCCACATACAAAGAAGAGAATGAGAAAGGGAGGCACCAGAGGACAGCAGAGCAGCCCTTCATGGCCAGTTTGCGACCAGAAAGCATGCAAAGTCCCCAACAGTCTGCCTGCCTTGTCTTGTCTGAGGGAGTGGGTGCATAGGAAAGGTGACCGGAAGCCTGGAAGGAGAAAGACGTGACTTCCAGGGAAAGGGACAGTCCGGTGCAGGACGGAGGCCTTCGGAAGCAGCCATAGGACAGTGACAGGGTCATCCCAGGACAGGGCACAGATGGCAGATAGTAAGGCCTAGGGAAGCTCACGGGGGCTGCAGACACCAAGTGTGGGATGAGCCACTTCCGGCAAGGACAGAGAAGAGTAAGTGCGCATCGGGGAGGGGGGAGGGGGCCAGGGAGAGTGGGGGCCCCAAGAACCACAGAGTGTCACCTCACGGTGATGACCAGCCGGAGACGGCCGACCACGGATGGAGGTTGGGGGCTGAGAGCCCTATTCTGCGGGAGGGAGGTCCTGGGAATGACCACAGCTGGAAACCAAGAAAGAACCGCATTCGCAGGTTATTCAGAAATACGGAGAAAATGCGCAGGACACGGCTGGCGAGGGCCCCGAGAGCAGGACGCTCACCGGTGGCTGGCGGGAGCGGGACAGCCCAGCCATTTTGGTGGACCGCTGGGCAAATTTCTCACAAAACTAAACACACTCTTCCTGTCCGTAAGACCCAGGAACCCCCCTCCTTGGCATTCACCCAAATCGCGCCCACACGGAAACCTACACACGAGTGTTCACGGAGGCTCTGTTCACAAGCGCCCAGACCTGGACGCCACCGAGACGTCTTTTGGTGGGAAGACAGACACGCGGACTGTGGTCCATCCGGACAGCGCTCAAGGGAAATGAGTTCTCGTGAGGGGAGAGATGTGGGGGCAGACCTAGCGCAGGCCGTAAGGGAACGACGCCAGCCCTGGGGTCCCAGGGCTGGGACTTTCTGGAAAAGGCAGAACCGTGGAGACAGAAGAGTGGTTGCCAGGGGTTGGGGGCAGGGGACAGTCAGAGGGGACAGTAGAGCACAGAGGACTTAGGGCAGGGAGACTGTCCTGTGTGACACCGTCCTGGTGGACACGCGTCCTTACCGGTTTGTCCAACCCCACAGAGGGTCCTCGCTGGAGCGAGCGCTGAGGTCCACCGTGGACGTCGGTAACGGTGATGCGTCACGCGCACACTCGCTCGTCACAGTCACAGAGGCGGCACTCGAACGCCAGGTACGGGAAGGGGGGCGGGTGTGGAAACTGGGCGCTTGACTCAGTCGTCTGTAAATACGGACCCTGAACATGCTAATTCTCTCTCTCTATGAGGTGGGGGCGGGGCCACCCCCTCTGACCGGGCAGGGGGTCTCTCAGGGGTGGGATCCCTTTCCCCAGAGGGACCCAGCAGGACTTCCAGTCCAGGTGGGGCTGGGGGGGCAGGGTGGGCCACGCTGCTCCCTCTTCCCGCTCCCCCTCCTGGTCTCCCCCTCCTGGTCTCCCCTCTCTCTCCGTCCCTCCCCACCTGGCCTCCCTGAGCAGCCACTGCTCATCCCTTCGTTCCTGCTGCAGGAGGCACCCACGGAGTGGCGCTTCTCCATCGCTTCTCTGTCGAGGCTGACTGGCCCCTCCCCCCCAGGTCCGTGGCCTGGCCCGCCATCCTGTACCACCTGGAAAGGGCTTGAGGGGGCACACCCCAGGGGGACCCCTCCAGCAGGAGCAGCCCCCTGTCATCTGGCTGGGCACGGCCTCCTCCTAGGCTCTGCCCCCAGGCCTTTGTTCACCCCCAGCGCCCCTTGGGGACCCTGAACACACCTGCTCACACCGTGGCTGAGGGGGTCTGGCCTGCCCTCCGCAACCCCGCAGGGATTTCCACACATGGAGGGAGGACACCAGACCACCCCGGACCCCTGGGCTGGGGCAAGCCTGGGCGTGGGCCTGGAGGCTCAGGGGTCCCCGAGGCCTGCAATGTCCCTAGTCTGTCCCCAAAGCACCTCCGGCTGACACAGGCCTCTCCACCAGCTGTGCCCATAACCCAGTGTCGGGGGTGGGCAGTTTGGCCCGTGGGCAATGCCGGCCCCTGGCTGTGAGCGAGGGCACGGCTGCTGGGGGCGGGGGGGCGCCCTGATGGGGGGAGCAGCGGTGAAACCCAGCCACTCCCTCTCCTCCGCCGTTCCCACAGCCTCTCCTGGGAGACCCTGGCCCCCAGCAGACAGGCAGGCCCAAGGTCAGGGGTGTCTGAATCGACAGCATCTCTCTGCCCCAGCGCTGGTGTGTCGGGGGGAGGGGCGGATTCGGTTCAATAAGGCCCATCTTGTGAGACTATAAATTTGGCCACTAGCACAGCAAGCGGACGTCGATAATGAACACTGTCCTTCTCAAATTCATCTGGGCCGCAGCGGCGGGGCCCCAGACCCACGGGGGAGGTTGAAACCCCAGGAGGAAGCGGGCCAGGACCGGTGTGTCCCCAGAGTTGGGGCTGCCCCGCCTTTGCTCCCTGGCAAGCAGGTGCAGGCCCGTTGCTCCGAGGGTGGCCGGGTTCGTAGATAAAAACCCCAGAGGCCCGTTATTCCAGACCAACACCAAAACATCTTTACTGTAAGTATTTCCCGTGCTCCGTGTGGGGAGTACACCAGCCATTACTCACTGCCCCCGGCTGAGGTGGGTTTCACTGCAGACCCTGACGTGGAGGGGGTCTGGCGACTGCAGAGCCTGGCAGGGTCCGTGCCGCCCCAGCCCACCCCCCGGCCCTGGTCGTCCCCACCGCCCTCCCACAGCGGGGGCCGGCAGTCTGCTGAGCGCTGGGGGCCCGCCCGGGGCATGGGCTCCCGAGAAACGCAGGCCTGGAGGGCCATCGGCCTCGGTGCGGTCCAGCACTGCTGCGACCGGACTCCCCTGCACGGCCATCCTGTGGCCCCTCCTTGCCTACCCAGACAGAGGAGGCGACACGTGGGAGACCGCTTCCCAGGCTGGTGCTGGTCACTGGCCCCTTTGAGGTGAGTGGGCCCCTCTGCCATGGGGCCTTGGGGGTCTGAGGGGTTCGGGGTCACCCCCTTGCCTCCCTGGCTGAGCCTGGCCAGACCATCTCCCGTGCCCACGGCCGGCCGCGGTCTCCGGGAAGAGCGAGGGAGCTGCCAGGCTCTTCCCCGGCCGGGCCGGCTCCCCACGGCAGCAGGGGCCGAGCCCTGCGAGGCCAGTGGCTAGACCCCGTTCCGGTCCTCCTGGGGTCTGGCCGCCTGCCATGCAGCCTCTAGCCCAGCTAGTGGGCAAACTGGGGCCCAGAACACCAGCAGGGTCAGCCTCAGGCCCCCTCCGCCGGCTGGGCCGCGAGGGCCGACGTTGCCAAGCAGCCTGACCCTGACCGCCCACGGCCCGGCGCCTGCTCCGGTCGCCAGCCAGGCCCGGGCCGTGCTGCTGGGGGATGGCCTGGCTGCCGCCCCTCCTGGCATGTTCCCTGAGTCCTACATGACATCCTCCCCAAACAAACAGTCCTCTTTGGGGCCTCTGGGGTGGGGGGGACTGCACTCAGAAGCCCCCAGCCCAGACCAAGGTGGAGGAGCCTGCCCACCCCGGGTCCATGATTGATGGAGACCTGGGGGTGCGCAGCCAGCCCTCAGCTGGGCAGATGAAGAAGCAGCTGTCAGCCCCCAGTGGGCCCTTGGCAAGCAGGATGGGGGTGCTCCGGGAGCTTCCGGTCTGTCCCTGCCCCCAGCGGGGCCCCACGGGCAGGGCAGTTCTGGCCTGGCAAAAAGGGGTCGTCATGGGGTCCGCATGGGATGGAGCACAGGACAGGGCCCTGGACCCCTTTCCCTGGGTTCCAGTGGCCCTGAGGGGAGGCCAGGGGCTGGGAGAAGAGGGCAGAGGTGCCCCCACCCAGCCTCACAGGGCGATGCTGAGCTCAGTGCGGGCTGACCCAGGGCTTTGGGGACCATCACGAACACTTGGGCCACTGGGAGATTGTGGCCCCTCCCCCGCGCCGCCTCCAGCAAACCCGTCACTCCCGGACCCCCCCACCTGGCCTGGGCCGGGCACCTGCCCCTTTTCAAAGCTTCGTGGAGGGCAGGCTGCTGGGTGGAAGTGCCGGCTGCAGGACAGACGTTATTGGGGGCCCCCGGCCGGGAGACGGGGGCGGGGGGTGCCAGGGGCTCCACGGGAGCCGGGAAGGCGCTGTTCAACAGTTTGGGACCAGGGGAAGCTTCTAGAGCTGGATGGGGATGAAGGTCGCAGGACAAAGCAGGCGTGCTTAGCACCCCTGGATGGCACACTTAAGAAAGGTTAAGACAGGATCTTCTGTCACATCACACGCAGAAACATTTGTTAAGCATAGAGCTGTCCTGGGTTTCACAGCCTCGAGGCCCACCTGTCCCCTGTGGAGCCTGGACTGAGGGGGAGACCCCATGCCCGCGGCTCCTTCCAGGGTTCTCCTGGGGGGGGCGGGCGGTACCCGAGGGCCCTGGGGCCAGGCTGGGGCTGGGACTTCCGAAGGCAGCCTTCCTCGGCCTGAGCTCGGGGGGGTGCTCGGGGCTGTCCCAGGGCCCGCCAGGCTGGAGGATCCGTGTGGGAGCCCAGAGAAGCGGTGCAGGGCCCTGGGGACCAACGGGAACGGGGTGGGGGGCGAGGGCTACGGGGACCTTAGCTGGTTTATCGGAGCTTTCAGCTCTGCCGTCCACGCTCTCCCTTACTGCCCGCTCCCCCCGGGGTGGAGGGCTCCCCAGCCCGGCCCCTGCTGGACCCCCACACAGGCCAGGACTGACCCCAGGCGGGGCTCGTCCCCTGACCCGCGTGGGCCCACATGTGGCTGCAGGGTCATGGCGGCGGAAGGTCTTTGGGCCCAGGGAGGGGACCTTGGCCGGGGACTGGAGACTGAGCATAAAAGGACATTCCGTCCGGGGCTGGCTGCCCTGGGGGTTCCAGCTCCCTGTCTGGAGGGCTGACGAGGCAGGGGCGCCGTCAGCCTCTGCGGCACGCAGCTCTTCCAGGGCCAGAAACTGCTTGTCCTGTCCCCCCAGTTAGAATAGTGGCCCCGTTCCGGGGGGGATTTACTGATTTTCCTCTTTAGAATATTCCCAAACGCCAGTTCACCATCCCACCCCTCCCCCACGCCCCCTGCGCATGTGGGGCTCACCCCTGCCCCCGCCGCATGGGATGTGGAGGAAGGGGCTGGGCCCGCCCCGGGGTGGGGGGTTTCTTGTCAAACTGCAACAAATTGCCCTCAACGGGCCCAGAGAGCTGTGTCTAAGTCTGCCAAGTCGCCCGGATGCTGTGGGACCCTGGACAAGTGTCTGAACCGCTCTAGGCACTGAAGCAGGAGCCTAATTCCAGCCCCACAGACCCGAGAGGCCGAGTCAAGGCCCCAGGACACCTCCCGGCTGCCCCTTCGACCCACAAGGCACGCAGTGTCCAAGCGACCTGACGGCAGCTCTGGCCTTGCCAGGCCCTCCTCCACGGCCCGCGAGCTGGCCGCTCTGCCGCCTCCCGCCCCCACACCAGATGGACGCCAGCTTCTTTGCTCGGCCTGGAGAACTTTTTTTTTTTTTTCCAACTAGGCTCCATGCCCAGCACAGAGCCCAACACGGGTCTTGAACCCATGACCCTGAAATCAAGAGCTGAGCTGAGGACAAGACTGAGACTCGAGACTCGGCCCGTGGAGCCACCCAGGCGCGCAGCTGAGAGAACTCCTACTCATTCCCCCAAACCTTTTGTAGCGCCTCTTCCCGGGCCAGAGCGGGCCTCCCGTCGGGGTGACTGCCCCAGAGGCTGCCCACGTCGCTGCCCCCGGCCCTGTGTGGCCCGGGCCACCCGCATGGGGTGCTTGCTGAGCGGAGAGCCAGGAACCGCACCGAGGGGTGAGTTGCCGGCTGGTTCAGAGTATGCGGTTGGACTGACTCGTGTGCACGAGAAGCACGCAGGCCCAGACGCCGCAAACCGGGAGGGAGCACGTGGGGGCCACTCTACCGCCTCATCCCCACGCCGCCACGTTTTGGCAGCGGGGGTGGGGGGGCTGCAGCACGGTCCCCAGGGAAAACGGAACGGTCAGCTCTGCTCCAGGCTTGGCAGTGGCTTCGCCATCCGGGGTGCCTTGCTCCGGTTCCTGGGAAGACCTGAGATGCCCCCTGGGCAGAGGGAGGGGTATCTGGACCCTGTCCCCCCACCCCCCAGAGCCTGGATGGGCCCCAGCACATGAGAAACTGCGAGACCAGTGGGGTGGGGAGGCTGGGGGTTCTCCTGCTGACCCCGGCTTTGCTCTTAGGGCTGCGCCCGCCTGGTGGCTGCGGGGCCCCGGCCGTGGTCCTGCCGCGGCTCCCTAGGGGGCTGAGGACAGCAGCCGGATGATTCGCTATCGATGAGACACGGGCAGGATGGGGCAGGCCGGCCGCCTGGGTCAGCAGATCCGCCCCGGGCTCAGGACGTGCCTGGCCATTGATCGGATGGATGGACGCTGGCCGGGAGGCGACCTGAGGGAGCTGGGGGACCGCCCTTGCAGCATTATTGGGGTTGTGTACAGATGTAGAGATGAACGTCCCTCCCCGCCCCCATTGTGTTCTGCCGGGCCCACCCTGGGGGCCAGGGGGGCCCCAATGCTGCCCTGTACCTGTGGGGAGAGCCGAGGCCTGCCCAGCCCTGGGAGGCCCAGGAGGTCCCCGGAGCATGGTCTCTGCTGAGCAGGGGGACCCTCACCCCAGCAAGGAATGGGGCTCTGGCCCCTGCACCTGGTGGGTGTGCTGCTGGCCTCTTCTGTGGGGCTCCCCTACCTGAAAGGCCTGACTGCCTCCTGCATTGACGGCCTGGGGCCCCCAAGACCTTCTTAGGTGTGAGGAAGTGCAGATGTCCCCCTTGGAAGCTGCGAGGGAAGGGGACCCGGCTGGGGGGGGGCGGCAGGCGGGGGACGTGTACACCAGGACCAGACAAGGCTACCAGCCAGGCAGGGAGAACCCACAGAGAGACCCAGAAACAGAGCAGGGAGCAGCAGAGATGCCAGGACAGGGAAAGGGTGGGGCTGTGACCTTGGCCCCACGGCTCCTGGGTGCCCCTCAGAGGCGGGTCCGGGCTCTGGTCACCTTGGGCCGGCCCCTGTGCGGCGCCCCTCTCCGACTGGCCGGTCCCCTGCCAGCCCAAGTGATTCCTGGTGATTCACGGCCGCGGTGCTTTGTCCACCAGATTGATCACTGGGGGCAGGTTCGCCCAGTGGGGTCTGGAGGCCTCCGGAGCCCGGCGGCCAGGCCACCCGGAAAACCGCAGGCGGGGCCTTGGCCCCCTGCCCCCACCCACCCTCCTGCCCCAATCTATGCCACTAATGAATTGGGATTTGGTCCACAAAACCACAGCCTGCCGCCACCAGACTTTCTGGCTCCAGGGGCTGGGTGAGTGGTGGGTGCGCAGCAGGAGCCTTGCCCCAGCCCCCCAGAGCACCCGCCCCCGGCCAGGCCCTGTAGGGCTGGGGAGCCACGCCGGCCACTGTCCTGTGTGCTCACGTCTCAGGGCCAAGTCAGGCTTACAGTGGAGACCCCGGAGGACCCTCCCAGCAGCAGGGTCCTGTGCACGTGGCCTCCCGTAGCCAGATCCAGGTTGGTAGGTGGGCCCTGGGCTTTCCCGGGGGTCCTGCCTGCCTGAGACCCAGCCTGAGGGAGGTGGGTGATAGGGGACAGGAGGGCAGCTGGCCTCGCCTCACTGAGAGGACTCAGGGTGGAGGGGGTCAGCTGACAGGTGCACGGTTTTAAGGGATGAGAAAGAGAGAGACGCCAACGTCTCAGAGAATCGATCCAGCCTCCGGCCAGCACAGATCCCACACTAGGCGTAGAGGGTCTCAGCAGCTACTCCTGCACCGGGCCCCTGTCTCTTAGTGGAGAAGGGGTCCGCTCCAAGTGCTCAAGTTCCGGGTCAGCCAGACCCTGCCTGCTGTCCCAGCCCCGGGTCCCTGTGGCCTCCATGGAGTGACGGAGCCCTGGGCCTCTGGCCACCCCTCACGAGGCTGCGTGTGAGGTCCGGGCCCAGCTGCCACCCGCGTGGTGGGAGGAACGCACCTGCCCACCACAGCTGCTGGGCCCATGACCGCAGCCAGCAGCCACAGCCAGCCGTACTGTCAGCAGTGACTCTGACCCTCGGGGCCACAGACCCCAGGCCACGGGCCATCAGCGTGTACCTCCGTCGCCATCACCCAGCCAGCCCCTGTGCCCCTGCAGCAGTTACCACGGGCGCCCCCACCCCCAGCGCTCAGCATTCCCCATCCTGTATATCCCACCTTCCCTGCCCAATCTCTGGGGGCCCCGGGGTCTGTGTATTGGGGGAACTCACGCCCGACTCTGCCGGACGGGGTCCAGGGCTGGGGTCTCCGAGGGGCTCTGGGGTCGGGAGCCCTGGACCGGCCGAGCCCGGGTGCCTGGGCACAGGGGCGGCAGGTGCCAGTCTCAGAAGCAAGCACCGCGCGGTAACGAATGTCCGGTGGGGGGGCGCCGCGGTATTTAACGGAGGCCGTCGGACTGCGCGGCTCAGCCTGTAACCGGCACATTATGAAGCCTAATGGATTTCTGAGGCCAGATTGATTTTTCATTAATTTGGTAAAAATCTCTTTCCTCTCCCCTATAATTCTGTCTTAAAACGCTCCTCCTGACAGCTCGATAAGTCACTCTTGCCTTAATGCACGTCTGGCTCGTTGTGGGGCAGGGAAGGGTAGGGGTGGGGGGAGGCGGGGGAGCGGAGGCGGCTGGGGGGCTGCCAATCATCTCCAGGTAAATCCTGCATTATGTATGGCCCCCAGAGCCCGGCCACCCCGGAGGGCACTCTCCCAGGGCGGGCCTGGGCCTCCGAGCCGCCGCTGACAGTGCCCCCCCCAGGAGGAGCACGAGGGGGACACCCGCTCCCAGAAGGGGTGTCCTGCTGAGTCCCGCCTCCCTGTCCGCGAAGGGCCTGACCGCTTATGGGACCTGCCCAGGACTTCAGACCAGCCTCCTCCTGCCAGCCTGGCCTGGGCCTCTCCATCCTCCAGACAAGCGCAGCGGCCCCAGCTCGCCGCTCAGCAGGGCTCCCATCCTCCTGCTCCCCTGGTCGCTCCCCGCCATCTCCCCTCCACCCCTCAGACCCTCCAGCCTGACTGTCCCTCCTGTTTCCCAAGGTTTCAGGTGACCCTCCCGCCCCAGGCCCCGCCCGTGTCCAGGGCTAGCGGGTCCTGGTTTGAGCTGACCCCATCTCAGACCTGCGTGACCTCCTGGAGTCAGTCTGACCACACCCAGCCCAAGCGTGGGAGGGGAGGGGAGGGGAGGGGAGAGGCAGGGGGCGGGAGGCAGAGGCCCGCCCCACTCTGTTCCTCTGAAGGAACCAGTCTGCTGCCCCCCAGCTCTGCTGGGGTGAGCAAGGAGGGTCCCTCCTCCCTCCCTGGAGCTGACTGAGTCCTCCCAGGCCACGTGTGTGTGTCCGTGTGCACACACGTGCGTGGGCCCGAGCCCGACATGCTATCTGTGGGGCTGCGATGGGGGGGGCTGACCTCCTGAGACGTGGGGAGGAACCCCGTCAGGAGCGTGACTCCTCACGAGGGATTCAGGACTCCCAGGGGCACCGTCCTCCTCCAGCGGGGCTCCCCACAGCCTCTTGTCAGTCTGAACTGAGGCAGGGAAACTGAGGCCCAGATAGTTCCCAGCTGCTTTCTCTGCAGTCTGGGAGAGGGGTGCCCCAGAGCCCTAGGCTCCAGATGGACGGCTCTGCCTTATCCCTCCCTGCCCCGCTGCCCTCAGGGCCTGCGAGGAGGACGCCTCCTGCCCCCCAATCTCGGGCTCCCCGGGGTAGCCGAGGAGCCAGTGAGAGTCCAGGCTCCCTGGAGGAGGTGAGGCTGGGAAGGCAGAGGGACGAGATGGTGGAGGCGGCCGCTTACCAGCGGCAGGAGCAGGGCAAGGAGGGGGAGGGCTTGGGACCCTAAACTGGCCCGGCTCGGGGTCGAGGGTAGGGAGCAGCCTCGTGGGGAGCAGGGCTGGGGCTCGGGGACCCATCCGCGCTAGTGTCAGAGGCCCAGCACAGACGGCCCCTGGCACCTGCCTGGAAGGCACGTGCTCCTGGGGGGCAGGTAGCAGTGGCCCCAGAGGCAAGAGGTCGTCCCCAACTGGTCAAAGCGCTGGGTCTCCTTGGGTCACTGAGAACTCAGGCAAGTCACCATCCTCTCTGTCCTGCTCCCCCTAAGGGACCCTTGGCCCCCAGGGGACTCTGGGAGCCCCGGGGCTGGTGGGTCTGCCCTGCCCCCACCCCAGCAGAGGTAGTTCAGCAGATGCAAGTAGGGGTGGGGCTGGGGGGGCTTCCAGGCTGTCCCCTGGGGACTGTGGCTTCCCGATGGCCCGAATGGTGTGTCCGAGGGCAGTGTCCTGGAGCCCCACTGCCTGTCCCTCGCACCAGGAGGCAGCTGGCCACAGAGAGGCGGCCGTGGGCGGGAGGCCACTCAGGGAGCCTGGACTGAGCCCTTCACCCTGTCTCCTTCTCGGGCTGGGAAATGGAGGCGCCCATGGACAGTAGGGGCAAAACCCAACGCTCTCTGGCCCATGTGCGTTCTTTACCCTGGCCCCGCCCGCCCTGCCCCTGCTAAGACAGCAGCACTGAGCCTGCGCCTCCGCGGGGGGCCCAAGCCCCTCCTGAGGTGTCCCCATCCTTCAGCTGGTGGCCACATGGATCGGTGGAAATTCCTCTCTGCCCCCCCGGAAGCCCCTGTAACACCCCCGCCCACCCCCGTACCACCTCCCCCTGCACCACCTCCCGGCCGCCTGTACCATCTCTCCCCGGCACTACTTCCCCATTCCCGGCTGGCGGCAGCCTCAGCTAGGATACGCTTTTCTGCCCACACCGGCCACCACCTTGCCCTTCAGGGTCTGGACCCATCTGAGGCCCTTCCAGTTAGGGTCTAGGGCCGAGTCCTGCCCTCGGTGGCCGGCTTCCCCTTCAGGCCCCAGCCCAGCTTCTCCAGGACCCGGAGAGCCGCGCGCAGCACTCAGACCTCGACTCAGGCCACGCGGCCCATTAGCCCCCGCGCTGCCCTTCCTCAGATGGTCCCAGATGGCTCTGTTGTCCACGTGGGAGTTTGGTGAGGTCAGCTCGCTGGCCCGCCAGGTAAGGGCACAGACCCCTGGCCACAGAGCAAGAGAGTGAAGCTGGAAGGGTTGGCCACGGGGCTCCATGTGTGGCGGGGGCGCTGCGCTAACCCTGGGTGGCCCCCAGGCCTCACCCCCAACGCACACAGCGTGGCCTGGATCAATGCCATGGCCCAGCCAGAAGGAGGCCCGATCATCAGTGACCTCTCCCCACCCTCGTCCCACTGAGGCCACCGGAACAGCACGGCAGAGACCACGGCAGTCTGCCTGGACCCAGCCTGAAACCGCATGGCCTCCTGGTGGCCAGTCATCGAAGGCTGTGGGACCGCATGCTCTGAGGCCAAGGCCGGCAGGCCGGTGAGGCAGGTGTCTGTGCTGGGGGGGGTCTGTGGCTGCCTCCTTGGCTTGGTCAGTTTCCAGCCAAGCAGCCCCCCGTGCAGGAGCTCAGGCCACTGCCTCAGGATCCCGGAGTCGGGGCGCATTCCAGGCATGGGCTGTGTTTCTCCTGGGAAGCCTGGGTTGAGCCTGCCACGCCGCGCAGGTCATGTCCTAGCCTCCAGAAGGGCACACCAAGGCCCAGAAGTGTGAGGGCACGGGTGAGGTTGCTGCCCTGGCTTCCTGGGGCCATTCTAATAAATGACCATGAACCTGGAGGCTTTACCAGCACGGGAACGTGTTCTCTCCCGTTCTGGGGCCTAAAGTGTGAAGTCAGGGGCCTCAGGGCCCCACAGTCCTGTCCCCCCAGCTTCTGGTGGCCGCGGCCCTGCAGCACCCCCACTCCATACGGGTCCCCCCTTCTGTCTCCTACAGGGACCATGTCACGGGGCTTAGGCCTGCCTGGGTCACCAGGAGGACCTCATACGGAGAGCCTTTCCTCAGTGACACCCGCAAAGACTGTCCAAACAGGTACACGGGTTCTGGGGGGACACGTCTCTCGGGATCACCCTTGAGTCTGCCGCAGTCAGGGAGCAAGTTTGGCTGACGGCAGCTTCTCCAGCAATGGTCCCGTGAGGGGCAGCACCACGGTCACGGGCTCTCCGGACCCTGACTCTGGAGCCCCACCTCCCCCCTGCACCACCTCCGGGCCTGTGAACCGAGCTCTCCCGTTGCTTCTCGCACTCAGCACCTCCCACACACCCTGCTTCTGGAGCCGCAGGGCTCTGGGGACCACCCTGGCTGGCCCCCGCTAGCTGGGTGCGTTCAGGGCGTCTTACCGCCTTACAAACCCACGCTGGGCTCCCCGCGGCCGCCTCTCGCGGCCTTAACTCTGGGGGTCCGGGTCTAAAGGGGCGAGAGTGGGAAGGCCGCCCTCTTGGCAGGGCTCCTCCTGGCTGTGGTATGGCCCAGCTTTGGAGGCTCCGGGACTGACTCTGCCCCTTAGGGGACGGGGGGCTGACTGACGCTGCCCAGGAGGTGCCCACACTGAGCTGGTAGGGGTGGGGTGAGCTGGGACCTGGAGGGGGGTGAGTGGGGAGGGGACAAGGGAGCGTAGGCCAGGGACCCCCACCCCGCGGCCCCCCCAGGCCCCCAACTCTCCAGTGTGGACGGCGGACCCTGCCCCCACTCCGCGTCCATCCCATCCTGCGCCTCCCACGCCGCCAGGGCTCCCTCCTGCTGCGCCACTGCTCACATTAATCTCCGCGAGGCTCACTGCTGACCCAAGCGAAACAGAGTTTGCCTTTCCCCCTCTCGGCAGTCTTCTGTCGGCAAAGCAAAAAGGATCACCATGCTTGCTCACCCCCGGCCTCCCTGCCCAGGGGGGACCACTCTGGGAAATGAGCTGTCCCACGGGGCCCTTCGGGTGCCAGGGAGGGAGGTGGAGTGCCGCCGCTCCCAGAGCCACTCTTGGGTGCTGACCCTCCCTCCCCAGCGGCACACATGAGACACTCCTACCACGTCCCTGAATCTTCCCAGATATTCACGGCGTGTGTGGAAGAGACGGCGTGGTCCCTGCCCGTGGCTTGTCTGTGACAGACGTAGGTGACATGCTTGAGCCGGAAAGCGGGGCTGGAGCCTGCACCACGAGGTGTGGCCCGATCTGAGGACGGCGGAGAGGGCTCCAGCAGGACAGAGAAGGCGGACAGCACAGGCGGAGGGCGTGGGCTGGGAGCGCTGGTGTGGGCCGGGCGGGCACACCTGTGGGTGCGTGGGCAGCCGCTCCACCTGAGAAAGGCCTTGCTCAAGGTGGCTCTCTTGCACGTGACTCCCTCTGGCGCACGCCAGACAGCCCCAGGGCCTCCTGTGTGAACTGCTGAGCGGCCTCGTGCCCAGGCAGGCCTGTGGAGGCTCAGCCTCGGTGTCAGTGCCAAGGCCGCGCGGGGTGGGGTGCGGGTCATGACAGATCACCAGGGCAAAGCTGTGGGTTCTGCTCAGTCCTTGACCTCATTCCCAAGGGCAGGCCTGGGGTTCCACTTGCTCCCAGCTCAGCGGCCTGGGTGGCCTGGGGAGAGGCGGGCGGGGCGGGACCGGGTGGTTAGCTCCTGCCAGGAGGTGCCGGCTGAGCTCTCGGCGGCCCGTGCCACTGCGGCCGGTGTGCGCACCTCGCTCACCGTGTACTTCCCTCTCCGGGAAAGGGGTTTGTCGCAGCCAGCAGAAAGGAGACTCCCCTTGATGCTGCCCCCGCCTGGCCTGGGATGAAGGTGGGCCCGGCACTGCCTCCCTCAGCCGAGAACTTGACCCTAGGAGCACCCAGTCCGGGGGGCAGCAGCTGGGCAGCGGGGCCTCGGACACCACTTTGGAAAGCTCCTGACCCTTCTGATGAGAGGGAGCCTAGTTCCAGCCCCAGCGGCTCTGGCTGTGACGAGCCCCAGGAACGGGGCTGAAGGCCAGAAGGCCGGCACCATGGGCTGTCTGTCTGTGGCGGGGAGCTGCGCCATCCCTGCCGAAGGCCCCCGCCCCAGCAGCCGGTCCCCCAGCCCGTGTGCCCCTCTCGGGTCTGGAGCGGCCGCCGGAGGGAGGGGAGCCGCAGTGCCCTCCTGGACGAGACCTGCCGGCCCCGCCATCCCTGACTGGTGGGTAGCGGCCTCCCTGACGCACAGTTTTATTAATTGAATTACTGAGGTGACCTTGGCCGGTTCTGCTGAGAGGGGTGTTCTCTCGGGAGGAGCAGGTGGTCGGACGGGGCGGGACGCACCTGGACATGCTCAGCCCAGGCTGGGGCAGGCGGGGAGCCGGGCCCTCCTCCAGAAGGCCGCCCTGCCCGGAGCGCCTACCACCGCTGCGGGACGCAGGGGAAGGCGGCAGGGACCAGGGCGGTGCTGCTCCCACAGAGGGGACGGGACGAGTGTGCAAGAGACGGGGTCCCCGCCCGCAGGGGAGCTTTCCCGCTCTCCCCCAAGGCCGGCAGTCGCTCCCCAAATGCTGCCTCCAGCGGCGGCTCGTGCGGGCAGCGGCCGCCCCCTGGTGGCCATGCAGGATCCGGGCCAGGCCGGTCCCCCGCCTGACATCAGGCGGCCGCGGCGCCCTGGGGCTTCTCCCTTGCCCACGCCTGTGCCCCCAGGCCTCTGCAGACCCCAGGGCTCCGCTGGGGTGGGTTGAGCTGGGCGGGCTGGGGGTGGTGAGGGGTGAGCAGGCCAGGGAGGGCTCGGAGGAGGCCTGGACAGTCGCCGTGGGGCTGGGAGTCGGGCAAAATGAGAGCCCGGAGCGCAGGTGGGGCGGTAGGGTCTGGGTTAGGGGTGCTGGGTGGGCTGAGCCAGCGGAAGAGCACATGGAGGGGGTCCCAGGACCAGCATGGCGTGCAGCCGACCCAGCCCTGGGGGGCTGTGGCCAGGGGGATGGGGCGGGGCAGTGTGGGGTCGGGGTGCCAGGATCCGTGCTGCAGGGGCCCACTGCTGACCTATTAGTCATCCCCGTCCCTTTGGGTGGAGGGCTGCCCTCCCCCAGTGGGCATTTAGGGCCCACTGAGGACCAGGTAGCCCCAAGGCAGTGTCCTGGCATCGGCGACCCCTACCCAGAGCAGCTGCAACACGTCCCGTGCGGGTACAGCACCCCACCTGCAGCACCGGGTTCACACACGCCTCATGTGACATGGTCTTTAATGGCAGCACTGGGGGGTGCACAGCAAACTGGCCTGAAGTTCCCTCAGGCTGGAGGAAGGCACACGGGGGTGTGGGGCGCAGGGCACCCAGAGGGGGAGCGTGGCACACCACTCAGGGCTGTGGGGACAGCCTCCCTCTGGCCTTGCCCCTCCTGGCCTTGCGGCTCCAGCCAAGGAAGGGCCTGGGGCCGGCCTGTGCGGGAGCGGGCGCCCCCCAGCCACACTCCTTCTGGCTCCTCAGAAGCGCCCCCAGGGCCGGCCGATGGTGACCCTGCTGTCGGGACAGAAACGAGTCCCAGTCAGCACCCCTGGCCCATCCTGCCCGTGGCCAGCCGGGGAGTGACCGGGGAGGGGGTGGCTGGGCCATCAGGGGCGAGCCGGGGGTCCCGGGAGGACCGGGCGCCATGCGGGGCTGGGTGAAGGCCACAGGACAGCGCTTGTAGCTCCTCGGCCCCAGGCATCCTCAAGTGTGGGCATGAGGCCCACGGAGGGCGGGGGGGCTGCTGCCCAGAACCACCCCGGCAGGGGGGAGTCACCCACGTGCAGCATCCTCTTCCCCATGCCCTCTGGGCTTCTGGGGCCGCGGGGGCTCACCGTGCCGGGGGGCTCTGCCCTGGGCAGCAGCGTGACCACCTGCAGGGTCGCACCCTCGTCGCCCACGCCCCTCAGCTGTGCCACCACCTCGGCGTGCCTCCACCACTTGCACGGCTGCCCGTTCAGGGACACGATGTAGTCGCCCTCATGCAGTCCAGCTGCCTGCGGGGAGACGGCAGAGGTCCGGGAGTTCCCTCTGGGCACCCAGCACCTCTGCCCACAGTCCCTTCTGCCCCCACACGCCAGGAGCCTGTGCTCAGCCCAGGACCTTGGCCCCGGGGGTGGGACAGGGGCCTTACCGCCGCTGGGCCCCCGGGAATGACAGCCGCGATGAGGACAGGCGCGTCTCCGCGCAGCGTGAGGCCAAAGCCAGCCTCCCCGCGGGTCACGTGGACAGGCCCCACTAGCCGCCAGCAGTTCCTGGCTGAGAACACAGATAGGGGCCCCTGGGGGTGGGGCGAGGGGGTGTCATTGGCCTGGCTGTGCCGCCCCAACACCTCCCACCCAACCTCTACGTCTTGGGTCCGAGAGCAGGTGCGGCAAAGGGGCTGGGCAGGGCTGGGCTGCCATCACGGCCTGTCCAGGGTCCTCAGCCCGCCCGTGCTGGGGTGCAGTGGGGGGGTGGTGACCTGGGCACAGGGTGCTCACCAGGCGCTGAAAGATATCGGTCACCTTCACGCTGGAAAAGCTGGGTGCCCTGACCTCCGGCTTCTGCTGTGTTTTAGCTGAAAAGACAAAGGACAGGACAAAGCCCAAAGCTCTTGGACGCTCAGCCCTGGGGGCAGCCGCAACCTGGGTCAGCCCCAGCAGAGCGCATGCCCGAGGAGCAGCCTGCTCCATGCATACCGCCGCCCTCTGGGCCTGGCTGCTCCCTCCACCCCCACCCCGGGGGCTCCTGGGCGTCCCACACTCCAGCCACGCCTGCCTGCTCCTGCAAAGCCCGAGATGCTGGGTGGCCGGCCTGTGGACACCTGCCTTTGGGCCATAGCTGATTCCCACCCAGGGGATGGCGGGACCCAGGAGAGCAAGGGAGCGCGCCCCCCGGGCTCCTCCCAAGGGATGGCCACGCGACTCTGCGGGCCTTAGCCCACGGGCGCCTGCAGGCTGGACACCCCTGTCCCGAGGGGCCGGGTGGCTCACGCTGGATGTCGGGAGCCTCAGTGGTCTCCAGGAAGTCGTCCTCGAGGTCGAGCTCTGAGTACTTGGCCAGGGAGCGCCTCAGCGCCTGGGCCAGCACGGCCTGCAGCTGGTCGACCGTGCGCAGGGCGCGGCCCACCGCGTGCAGACGCAGGGCCTCCTCCTGGCCCAGGATGCTGCGCTTCAGGTGGGCCTTGCCTGTGTGGGACGGGGCAGACCTCGTGTCTTGGGTCCCCACCCGGCCCCGGGGACCAGACCCCCGCGCCCCTCCCGACACAGCAAGCCGGGGGCAGGCGAGGGCTTCTGGGTCCATCTTGGGGGTGCGCTGCCCCTTGTGGGAGGCCGGGCCACAGAGGAGCGGCCTCCCGCGAGCGCCCGCACACGCCCAGGCCCCCTGCCTCGCTCAGGCCTGCGCCGGGAGTCGGCCCAAGCAGGGGACAGGCAGGAGGGGAGCAGGGGGCCTGCAGGGGACAGGCTGGGACACCAGGCATGCCTGGGAGAGGTGACTCAGGAAGGACGGGGCACTCGGGCCCCTCAGCGGGCGCCCCCACCCCGCGAGGCCGCCTCACCCAGCTTCCTGCGCTCCTCCGGCTCCCCGGGCAGCCCAGCGCCCCACGGCTCCGGCTCCGATGTGGCCAGGCGCCCATGTAAGGCCTGCTGCCGCGCGGGGAAGTCCGCCTCGGCCGCTGCTGGGCGAGAGGGGGCTGTGAGCCCCTCCAGCTGGGGCCTCGAAGGGGCAAAGACGGGCGGGCGGGGCACTCACAGGGACTGTCGCAGAGCGCCATGGCCATGTGGTAGTGGGCCAGGGCGCGGAAGTACTCTGCCTTGACGTGTGCCAGGGTGGTCCAGGGGAAGGGCACGTAGTCCCGCACAGGTGGTTGGGCCATGGTCTGGTGCACCTGCCTGTACTCGGCCGCCACCTGGGGCACACGTGGTGGGAGGCTGGGGTCTCCTCTGGGGTTCCAGGATGAACCCGGCAGCCTCGGCCCCGCCCCTCCCCACCCTGGGGCCAGGCCTCCACCTGCCCCGACCCCAGGCCCCACCCTGCGCCCCAACCGGGCCCAGCTCAGGGGTCTGGGCCCCAGCTGCCGCTCCGGTGGGTGCTGCCCCAGGGGCAGGGACTCAGGACCTGAGGGTTCTGACAACAGCCGCTTTGGGAACCAGCTGGAGACACAGCCGCAGCACCCCACCCTTCCCTGCACGGATCCCCGGTCCAGGCCCTCCTGCTCATCCAGCCCCCATGGCTTGGCCAGGCCTCCCGCGAGACAAGGGCTCGCTGTCCTCACCTGGGCAGCCTCCTGCGCCAGGCGTAGCTGAGCCAAGCAATCCTGGGGGGCTTCAGGGGCCGGGAGCAGGAGACCCTCAAAGATGCACTCTTGGGCCTGGGCTGTCATGAGTCGCTCCAGCATGGAGAGCGAGGCCGGGCTCATGTCAGGGCTGGGTGCTCGGGAAAAGTTCTCCCTCAGGAGACTGAAGGCCCCTGCGGAGGGGCGCTCACAGCGGGCGGGCAGGACGGCCCGGCCACACCCCCAGGAGGGGTCCCCCGTGCAGCAGGGGCCATCCCACCGGCCCCGCCCTCGCCCTCACCGGCAGCCCTCTGAAAGGCCTCCACGGCGCGCTGGGTGCCCTCGGGGCAGGAACGGTCCTGGCGAGCCCCAATCTGGGTATGCAGGGCCCCGATGTTGAAAAGCACGCTGGCCTTCTCGAAAGCCAGCGCCCGCTGCTGGGCCGGGACCCCTGTCAGTGAGTCATACCTGCGGCGGGGTGAGGTGGGGTGGAGTTCCCCAGCAAGCGGCTGGGAGTCGCGGCCAGGGCTTGGGGGAGCTGTCGGTGGGGACCATGGACACCCGCCCAGCCCGGCCCTACCAGTGGAAGTGCAGCCCGAGATTCCCAGGGGGGGCGACGAAGCGTGCGTCCAGGAAGCAGAGCTGGTTGTAGTAGGCCATGAGTGGCCCCAGGCCCGCCTCACTCTGGCTGGGGGTCCGGGCGGCCTGCAGGTATGTGCCATCTGGGCCCTGGCACCCAGGCCAGGCCACAGCATGGACTCCCCGCCCCGGGAGCCCCTTCAGACGTCCCAGCCCCACAGGAGCGCTCCAGGGTCTTGGGGGCATGGGGTCATAGGCCCTCTCTGCGGCTGTTGTGGGCCCCGTTCTGGGCGGGGAGACTGTGAAAAGCCCAGGAGAGGCCCAGGAAGGGTCCCTGGGAGGGGACGGGCATAGAGCAGCGGTTCCCAAAGGCCCAGCAGAAGGTGGTGAGAACAGACCATCCCCTGCGTGTACGAGCCGTCTACGTGCCTTCCACAGTCCCTCCGGATGCCTATGCTCCTCTTCTCTGTTCCTGACTGAATCCCCTTTTCCCTCATTTGTGACCTGGGAGTGGCTAGTCTCCCAGGTTGGGGGGCGGTGGGATGGGGTGGGGAAGGGGGAGGGGGGCGGGGGGGAGAGCCCACCCACCTGCCGCAGGTCCTCCAGCTCCCTGATTTCGGCCTCGTAGGAGGCGCCGTCCTCTCCAAAGTGCCCAGAGATCAGCTCCTGGGTGGGGAGGGGCAGGTGCCAGGCTTCTCTGGTCACCCCGCCCCACGCAGGTGAAGACGGGGAGTGGAAGGGAAGCCCTGGGCCCCTGGAGAAGGGCTGAGGACTGGTGTGGGGGGGTCCCGCCCCACAGACATGGGGTTCGGGGATGCAGAGTCCCTCGCCGGGCCCTCAATGCCAGACAGGCGAGAGGCCCGCTGGGCACAGGCTAGCTGCCCCCAGGTGGCCTGGCTCATGAACCCCGATGAGCTTTCTGCAGCAGAGGCTCTGGCTCTGGCCCCAGCCAGTGGGGTGCTCAGAGCGCGGGTTGGGGAACCCTGTCGCCATCTCGGCCTTCCAGCAGGATGACTGGCTCTGCCGTGCCTACCCCCCATCCCGTAGGGGCTCCTCACCCCCGCCCCCCCCCCCCCCCCCCCCCCCCCCCCGACCGCAAGCCCAGCCCAGGCAGGCTCCGCCTCCCTCCACACCTCCTTCCCCATCTGTTCAAGGACATGCTGGGCCGGGAAGCCTCCGTGATCCCTGCACACCCCCGGGCAGGTGCAAGGCCCAGGTCATAGGTCAGCGCTCACCTTCAGGGGTGTGGACCAGTCCAGCTCCTTGGTCTCCTTCAGCCCCAAGGGGATCATAGGGACAGTGATGCCTTTGCTGGAACCAGAGCCATGGAGCCCAGTCTCTGAGGCTGGACCCTGCTGTCCCCAGTGGCCACTCCCTACGTCCCCAGCCGCACGGAACCCCACCCCTCTGACTCCGATCCGCGTCCGACACACACCCTATGGCACACGGACGCTGCTCTGGTGCCCTCACACCTGCTCCCACTCAGCCTCTGACCTGGATCCCGTGCTTCCGGATGCACACGCACACACACACCCCCGGGGCCGGCCGTGTCCTCACACACACACGCACACACACACATCCCCGGGGCTGGCCGTGTCCCACGCACGCACCCCTCAGGCTGGTCGGCCTCCACGCGGCCGCCGCTGAGCTCATCCAGCTCCTCTTTCAGCAGCTGCAGACTGGAGTTGACGTAGCTCAGCTCCAGGGCCACCGTCTCCCTGACCCAGGCGTTGCTGGTGGCTCTGGGGAGGCCAAGGTGAGCTGAGCCGCAGCTCGGCAGGTGGACGGCACGTGGCCCCGGCCTGGCCTCCGGAGCCCCCACAGCGTGCTGTGCTTGCAGGCCCAGCCCCGTTGGGGGACAGCACTGGGGTCCAGGGCCCACCCTATGACCTCCCTCTTCTCTTCCGAGTCCCCCCTACAGCTGCTATTGATTTCTGTCCACGCATACAAACAGCGCCTCTGGCCCAGGGCACATCCCTCGGACCCAGACCTTCCAGGCCACAGGCTCTGGCCTCCCCCTGCCGCTCTCCCTGGACGCAGACTCTGGCTCGCTCTCCACAGCGACACAAAAAATCGGCTTTCCTGGAAAGGTGGGGGGTCAGGCCCTCTCTGTGCCTACATCTGGGCACCTGACAGAAGGGCCGATGGGTCCCCAGGAAGGCCCAGCTGAGAGCAGGGTTGGGCTGGACAGGGACACAGGGCGGCTAAGGAAACGGAGGAGCCCTTGGGGCCCAGCAGACCCGGTCCCGGAACCTGTCGGCCGGCTCTGCACACAGTGGCTGGGGCTCTGGCAGTTTGGACCACCTTCCCGGGCCCTCAGCCACCGAGCGGGCTCAGGGAGACACGGGTGAAGGTCTGAGCAGATGTGCAGCCACCATTCTCATGGGGACGCGCCCCTTCAGCCCACAGGACACTTTCCCGGGTCCCCAACCTTGGGACACCTGTCAGATCTCAGCCTGAACGGTGCCTGTGGGCCACCACATACAAATCAGAGGCTCCCACACCACACACCTGCCCCGCCAGCCCCCGAGCTGACCCCTGCCAGGGAGGGCCAGCAAGGCAGGAGCCCGGGTGTCCTGTGAGGCTTTCCTCTGATGGCTGCCCCAGAGCCTGGTGGGAGGCCCAGCCCCTTCTCCTGGGAGCCCCCAACGGCCATCGTCATCCGCTCCCGTGTCCCTCTCCCAAACCAGACCACAAGGGCGGGCACCTAGCTGGGTCGCTGCCTTGCGCTCATCACCCAGCACAGGCCCGGCTGGCTGAGGGCCCGGGGGCGGCACCCCCTCCTGAGCCACGGGGGTGGCCGCCGGCACTCACCTGTACAGGTTCTCAGCGCCTGTCCGCATCCGCAGCTCCTTGGTGATCTGCTGGCGGACCCGGGCCCTGCGGCTCTGTGGGCGCCCACGCGGACTCTGGGCCAGCGGGTTGGAGCCCTGTGGAGAGGCTGAGGGTGACAGGCGCCGGGCCAGGCATCTGCCAACAGCTCCCCGGTGCCAGAAGACTCTGGCAGGTGGGGGAGGCACAAACCCCACTGAAGGCAGCGGCCAGCTCAGGCCTGGCTGAGGCAGGAGCACGGGAGGAGGGAGTAGGGCAGCCGGGCTGGGAAGAACATAGCAGGTGGGAGCCGTGGCTGGGGATGGGGCTCCTATTCTGTGGGGCCGGCACCAGTGCAATGGGACTCTAGAAGCCCCTGGCAGGAGGTGACCATCTGCTCACCACACAGCCTTCTGTACTTTTAAAAAAGACTTAAGGACACCTGGGTGACTCAGTCAGGGAAGCATCTGCCTTCGGCTCCAGTCGTGATCCCGGGGGGTCTGGGTCCAAACTCCGCTTTGGGCTCCGTGGAGAACCTGCTTCTCCCTCTCCCTCTGCAGCTCCCTGGATTGTGCACCTGCTTTTTAAAATCTTTTTAAGTATATGAATTAACTTGAGAGAGCGGGAGAGAGAGGGAGAGCGCTTGCAGGCACGCACAGAGTGGGGACGGGGCAGAGGCAGAGAAAAATCTTGAGCAGGCGCCCTGCTGAGTGTGGAGCGTGACAGGGGCTCGATCTCACAACCCTGAGATCATGACCTGAGCTGAAATGTAGAGTCAGACGCTTAGCTAACTGAGTCGCCCAGGCGTCCTCCTGCACTTCTGAATTTCATTCCATAACCGCCATGATTCATTCTTCCCACACAGCTCTGGCATAAGCTCAGGCATGGCCATGCGGGGACGACCTAGCCTAGATCTTGCCAAGGTGCTAAGGGCAAGGAGGCGGCCTACAGGACACTGGAAGCTTTCCAGCCCACTTGTTCTCTGGGGTGCTTGGCGCACCTTGAGCCTGGGATGGGCTCCATCCCTGAGGGCTGTTCACTGGTGGGGTCCCTTTGGGCAAATGCTCAAAGCACAGGCCCAGGGCCGCTCAGCTCCCAGGCAGCGGGTCAGGCCTCCTGACTACCCACTGCCCACCTCGGCCATGATTCCTCATTGTATGGGGCAATCTTGCCAGCTGCCGGTGTCTCGGGGCCCCGGGGCAGGAAAGCCATGCAGCAGCCGCAAGCAGAGATGTGGGGTCCCTAGGCACAGAGACGCTGCAGACGGGTGCCTGGAGGATCCAGCCAGGGAAGGTGAGGGTCCCCGCAGGAGCCAGGACAGGGAGCTGGAGCAGCTCTCGGGGCCCTACACGACCATGCCTCCTCCTGGCCATTTAGGGATCTACTGTGTGGGACAGTCACCAGCCCTGGAGCCAGGAAGAACTTCTCAGAATGCACCTTCTCTGGGCAATGTCCCCAAAGATGGTCACACAGCCCCTGAGCACAGTGGGGGTGAGGCCAGTGGCTCCCAGGACCCCATCCTGACACAGGGACAGGGAAGTGTCTCCATACAGTGCTGAGTCCAGCCTCCTGCAGCGTCCACCATCTGCCACGTGTTGGAGGAAATGCGTCCCCCCTTGGCGTGCCCCCCACTGTTAAGCACAGGGCAATTTCACACCCTTTAGGGGCTATATCTTGCCCTCAAGGAGGGCTCCCTAGAAAAGGCCTCCTACCCTCCCACCTTGAAGGCTCCTGGCGGATGGCCAACTTGGATTATGACTCAACATCTCCCCCACGCTCCAGCGTTCTCAAGAGTGATCAATCAAGGAAGACCTCCCTGGGCAGCATCCCCTCCAGGAGGCCCGAGAACCTGGGTAGGGAGATGCAGGCCACTGTCGAAGCTACATCCCTCCCTTTCCGAAAGTCCGACTACAAAGCTCCAGCAGGCTCTGGGCCAGCAGCCATGACCGTCTGCCCGGATAGGGGTGGTCCATGTGCGGGGCAGAGCCCACCAGCTCAGGAGGACTGTCATCACCCCCACTGTCTGGTCTCTGGTGTCCAGTGCTCCCGGAGAGCCGTGCTGGAAATGGGGAGACCTGCAGCCTCCAAGCCAGAAGCTACTCTGAGCCTTGTAGCACCCCTCAGGGGCCTGGTATGAACATGGTGACCGCCTCTTGGTGACCCCCTAGGGAATGTCTAAGCTCCAGGCTGCAGAGAGGGGCGGCGCCCTCCTTCCCAGCACAGGCTCCCCGGGTCTCCACCTCCCACCCACCTTGCAGAGCTTCCCCAGTACTCCTGGAAAGGGTCCACAGTCCCAGTCGGGGCCCCAGGGTTAGGGACCACAGAGGGGGAGGAGTGCGTGGGGAGGGAGAAAAGGACGAACTGTCCAGCTGTGAAGTCCTGCGGCCATTTCCTGCTCCTGGGAGGCTCCCGCTGCCTGCCTGCCGCCATGGAAAGTTTCATCAAATACAGAGCCAGGTGCCCAGGGCAAAGGGGAACCGCCCCGCGGAGAGGGAGGGAAAAGGGAAAGGAGAAATGGGGGGTTCCGAACTAGCACGGAAGCCACGGGCCGCCACACACCAGAGCCCACCACCTGCCCCAGAACGGGGCCCGGAGCGCCCCCCAGCCCCGCGGAGCGGCAGAGAAGACCGAGCTGTACCTGCGCTCCCACCCACTCCTGGGCGGCACAGGACGAGCCCCGCACCCGCAAGAGAGGAGGCCAGCACAGGCGCGCATCGCGGAGCGGGCGCTGCACCGCGCCTCAGTTTCCCCAGAGGTAGGCCGGCTTGCCTCCGGGGGAGAGCGGAGGAGCGCGGCTGCCGCAACGAAGAGCCGCCGCCAACCCCGCAAGCCGACGCTGGGGGTCCCAGACCCCGCCTCCGGGAGACCCCAGCCCCGCGGACGCACCCACCTTGAGAACGCCGCCGGCCTCCTGCAGCCTCGCGCTCTCCTCGCCGGCGCCCGGGCCGTCCGGCCTCTCCTCGGGGATCATCGCCGCCCGCCGCTCGCCGCCCGCCGCTCGGGCCTTGCCCGCCTGGAAGGTCCCTCCCGGGCGCCGCGCCGGGTGTCCCCCGTCGTTCCCTCCTCCCCAGCGGCGGGCGCGGGCCGGCTGAAGGGGGCGTGGTGCCGAGCCGAGCGTGCGAAACTTGTCTTTGCCCAACCGGCGGCCGCGACGGCTCCAACGAACAGCAGCCGCAGCCAACCAGAGCGCGAAGGAGGCGGGCTCGGGTCGGCCAGGCCCCGCCCACGCGGCCGTGGAGTCCCGGGGGGAATGCGGTCGCCCCTGGCAACCGCCCGGCCCCACGCTGCGCGGCCGGGAGGGGCTCAGACTGCGCATGCGCCTCGGCGCCGCTCAGCGTGCGGGAAAGTTAGGGAAAAAGGAGAAAAGCAACTTGGTAAACACCGCCCGCCTGACCTTCCACGCGCCTGCGTGTTGGGCTCCCTGAGCCCGACCCCACGGACGTGCGCCGCGCGGCTGGGTGCCGCCCCCCAGCAACGCGCCCCCGAGGAGCGCGTCCGAGGGATGTTGCCGCTTCCCCGCGCCGTCCGTCGGCTCGCTGCCCCGCCCGCGCGCTCGCTCCCGGAGCCCGACCCCGGCCTCCACAATCGACGTCCAGAACCGACTCGGCCTCCGGGACCAGCCTGGCCCGCAGAACCGGCTTCCGGAGTCAGACCGTCCGGAACCCGCGCTCCCGGCGGGGCTGTGCCGGCAGCAGACCCCCACGCGCGTCCCTCCAGAGCTTCCCCGGGTCCGCAGGCTCCGGAACACGCGCGGATTTCCTGCGGGGCTCGCCTCCCTCCACGCACACCTCTCGTGGGGGCAGAGACACACGCACAAGCAGCAGGCGGGCCGGTGCTCCTCAGGTTCGCTGAAGATCCGGTCTCCCGGCCTCCCCCCCCCCGCCGGGGTCCCTGCGGCCCCGGCCCGCGGGCTGGCTGTCCCTCACACGCATCCCGGTGCTGACCCGCGGGCTCGCTGCCCCCCCACGCGCGCATCCCGGTACTTACCTGCGTTCTCGCTCCCCCACCCCCCCAACGCAAGCCGAGGCCTGCAGTGGCGGAGCTAAACCTGTAAGCCAAGCGCTTGGCCGGCCCTGGCCATCTGACACAGGAGAGCAGCAAAACAAGACAGCGGGTAACTCCAGGGAAAATAAAAAGTAATCACAGACTCACCTGACTTGGCTGTGCATTCCTTTTCCAGCCCTAATAATGTAATCAGACGTCCTCCTGGCATCCTGACCTCAGGGCAGTTATCAGCGGATTCTGTTAGGAGGAGGGGAGAGGTGAAGGCGGAGGGGGACAGGCCAAGTGCAAGGGAGACATGCTTACGCTTCATCCTAAGTCAACCAGTAACGCTTCATCCTAAGTCAGCCGGTAACCCCAAAATTAGGAAACAGCCCTCCAGAAGCAGAAGCATGTCGTTCAGAACCATGGGATTCACCAGCCCCAGGGGTCACAGGGGTCGCCCCTGGCGGAGAGGGGAGGGTGGCTGCTTCTTCCCTAAGCAGTTCTAGCAGAAGGCTGTGCTTGGTGACCCCGGGCACCTTCAGTAATGAAGCCATCCCAGAGCCCGTGTTTTAGACAGCGAATGTTTAGAAATTGGCAACAAAAAACATTCAAAGGAAAACATAACCATTTGGAAGTGAGGATATCATTCTAAAACAAGGTTTGAATGGAAAGAAAGTTAAAACACAAACTGCACATTACCTAAAATGTAACTGGAAAGTAAATTACATTAAATAAAACAAATGGTGGGGCGCCTGGGTGGCTCAGTCGGTTAAAGCCTCTGCCTTCCGCTCAGGTCATGATCTCAGGGTCCTGGGATCGAGCCCCGCATCGGGCTCTCTGCTCAGCGGGGAGCTTGCTTCCTCCTCTCTCTCTCCACCTGCCTCTCTGCCTCCTTGTGGTCTGTCAAATAAATTTAAAAAAAAATCTTAAAAAAAAAAAAACAAATGGACTAAACCGAAGGCAATTCCGTGAATTTAGGTGGGTTTACTGCCTATACCTGTGTGTGTGCGTATAGGACAGAAATTCACAAAGTACGAAGAGGAAACAAATAAAGATTAAAAGTTGGCTTCAGTCATGTAGCAGAAATGGTGAGTGTTCGGAAAAACATGAGGACACAGCAGGTCAAGAGGGTAGTCTTCCAGGTACGTGTGGGAGAGCCCCATGGGAGGAGACTATGTCTCCCCGCCTCTGGACGCTGTCGCTACAGGCACAGTGCCGAGAACGGTGTGATCACCTTGGGATTCGGGGGAAAGCATGGACATGCTGAGCGTGGCAGAGGCCCCGGGCCTGGCACCTCCTCTGGTTTCTGGCTCCTCTCTATCCCAGTCACTCATCCAAAGTCGGGCTTTGGATGCTGGCAGCCGAAAGTGTCCCAACATGACACAGCAGGAATATAAGTAACAGCAAATCAGGTCCCACAGCGTGAGAATGCATGACCGGCCTGACCGAGCGGGCCCCACATCAGGAACCCGCCAGCCAAGGTGACCTCAGACTTACAGAGGGGAAGCCGCACGGGCATCTCCACGCGCCCCCGACATGTCGGGACAATTCAGCCGCTATTCTATGACAAATTCTAAGTACAACGGAAATGGAAGGGGCTAGCCCACTCTCATAAAGACAGCGTATCAAACACAGACAGTGAGTGTATTACACACGGAAATCTTAAAACCATCCACATGCAAATCAGGAACAAGGTCTGGGTGCCACTGTTCTTCCGTGTGGCTTTGTAGTTCTCGTTAAGGAAATAACATAATAATAACAATAATAGGGGTGCCTGGGTGGCTCAGTGGGTTAAGCCCCTGTCTTCGGCTGGGGTCATGATCTCAGGGTCCTGAGATCGAGGCCCGCATCGGGCTCTCTACTCAGTGGGGAGCCTGCTTCCTCCTCTCTCTCTCTCTGCCTGCCTCTCTGCCTACTTGTGATCTCTGTCAAATAAATAAAATCTTAAAAAAAATTAAAAAATAATAATGGTAATAATAGTAATAATAATGATGCAGGAAAACAAAATCTTAGGGAGAGGAGACAAAATTATCCTTATATTGAGGTGACATGATTGTGTGATTTGAAATCCCAGGAATATCAGCCAAAAGAACGATCAGAACTGATTAGAGAACTTGGTAAGGTAGCTCATTTGAAGCTAATTATGTTAGGGGTGGAACTGTGCCCGCCTCTTCATATGTTGAGGCCCTGTCCCAGTGTGACAGTGTTTGGAAGGAGGGTGGGGGGTGGTTAGGCTTAGATGAGGCGGTGGGGGGTTGGGCCCCACGGCAGGATCGGTGTCCTTGTAAGAAGGGACAGCAGAGCCTACGGCCCCCAGCAGGCAGGCCCACGCGGAGAAGGCAGCCGTCTACAAACCAGGGAGAGGGCCCTCCCCGGAAACTGAAGCAGGGGCACCTCGACCTTGGACTTAGCCTCCAGAACTGTGAGCAAATCAATTCCGGTTGCTGTAGGCTGCCCAGCCTGTGGTACTGTGTTATCGGGGCGGAGCAGATTAAGACACCGTATAAAGACTGACTGCTTAAAACACGCACACGCGACTGGAGATCGAAAGATAGGAATCGGGAACATTTTCAGTCACAAGCACGACAAGACCGTCTGACGCCTAGCAGGGAGCTTCAGAAGAAATTACGTGATCTGCAAGACGTACCCAGTTTTACTCATCAACTTAAAACCACACTTGACCCCTGGTTGTACCACACACCTTGAGGAAATACCTACTTACTATAAAAATGTCCACTCTCCCTAGATGGGGCTTAAAGGTTCCCGCGTAAACAAGCAAACTGCCAACGTGAGAAGAAAAAGGAGATAATTTGAATGACCTCAGGACTGGAGGAACGTTTTACAGTGAAACAGAAAATTCAGACACCGTAGAGGAAAAGATTGTATAATATGAAGATTTAATATTTCTGTTCTTTAAAAAGATTTTATTCATTTATTCATGAGAGACAGAGAGAGAGCAGAAGCAGAGGGAGAAGCAGCCTCCCTGCTCGAGCAGGGAGTCCAATGTGGGACTTGATCGTGGGACTCCGGGACCATGACCTGGGACGAAAGCAGACGCTTCACCGACTGAGCCCCCCGGGCGCCCAAGATTTAATATTTATTTCTAACAAAACACAAAGAGGTCGAAAGACAAAGAAGAGAGAGAGGAAACTGCAACACGTGCAGTAAAGGAGAAAGGAGAACCCCAAGTCACGGAGCCCCCAAACTAACTCCAGAGCAGTCGAAGGTCGTGACCGCGGACGAAGCGAGGAAAGGTTAGGGGTCCGTCCGCGCCCAGCCGGGACAGCGAGCCCCATGCCGGGCGCTGCAAACAGAGGAGATGGAACCCGGCACCGGTGTGAGCCTGCGGGACCCTGTGGAGGAGCAAGGGCAGCAGGTGTGGGCCCCGAAGCCCAGGCCAGGTCACAAAGTCCAGGACCCCATGGCCGGCCGGCGCCAGCGAGCTGCTCCCGCAGGAGGCTGTGTCCGCCCCTCAGGTTCTGTCACAAATACATAAAATATCTGAAAACAATAAAATAAAATGAGAGCTGTATGTAATGACTTCAAAGGCAGCCTGCATCATATCATTAAGCAAAGAGCGCAAACTTCAGAGGACATCTGTGTGGGGGGGGATCCCCGCGTCAGTATTTTTAAAAAGAAAGAGGAGGAAGGAGGCTCCAAATACTCGTCTTTATTGGCAGAGCCGACAGCAGCAGCGCCTGCCGAGGTCGCCCCCTGCGGTTCCGTTATTGCACTTGTCGCAGCAAGAATGCGCTCCGTACTTTTGAGGTTAAAAAAGCGGAGGGGGGGGGGACAAGAGAATGGGAAATGAGGAAGTGGAGAACTTGGGTTAGAAAAGGCAGACAGACGGCCGGTCGGTGGCTGGAGGGGGACGAAGGCCTCCACGGGGGCTTCCACGACAGGGACACTATGGGCTGGTGAGTCGGCCTCGCACGGGCGCACAGATCATATTTGCAAACCCAAGCCCGACAGGCTCTCGACGTGAACGTGAACACGCGGGCCGTTGAGCCTGGAGGAAACTCGCCCTCCTTCCCGAGCCTCTGCGCGTCCCCCAGGAGGACCGGGCCGGCCCGACGAGCCCTGCCCGCAGCCCGGGGCCCCGCAGCAGGGTCCAGCACCGTCTGCCCAGAGCAGCCCGGCTCCTGGCCGTGCGAGACGCTGTCGGAGGTCTGCGGTCACGAGCTACCAGGCTAGGTGGAGAAGTAGGGTGAAAGTGGCCAATTCTAGAAAATCCTCCCCATGCTGGGACTGGGCCACTTCCAGGACTGTCCCCAGAAATGCTGAAGATTCCAGGTTTGGGTTTTTTGGTTCAGTCCTGAATGTCAAACACGTGGGGGCACTTCCGTGACTTTCTCTCGCGTCCCAGGTCTCAATTAGGTGACCCTGCTGACCCTGTTTATTTTCATGTGTGTTTCTTCGGTGGGAGGCCAGGAGGCCCAGGGATCAGGGAGAAGCCGGACCATGTGACCACACGTCTACCTGCCCCCGCCGTGGCCCCACACGCACCCGCGCTCAACGACATAAATTGAAAAGCAAGTAACAGTGAGGCACGGAGAGAGCGTGATGTACTGCTGCGCGCAAGTCGCTTGTCTGTGACAAACAGAGGCTCTGTGGGACCACAGGAAGCCTCAATCAATGGCAGTAATCACCCCCGACCATCAGCGGTGGGGGCGGGGGGGTCGCCAAGGGACGCTGGAGGAGAATCAGCAGAACGTGAAGAATGAATTGTTTGTAAATACTATCCCCAATTCTGTGTTTGTGAGAGAGCCATTCATCACCGGGAGACCTGGCGCCATCAATCCCGCCCAAGTCAGGGGCCAGCTCGGTGCTGTCAGAGGCCCCAGAGGACAGACACATGTATTTATTCTTATTTGAAGACAAGGTGAGAGTCATTTGGACGGGAGTGGGAACTGCCACTGGGAGGGCGGCTTGCAGGGCACAATATAAAATGCCATTTGGGACTAGTGAGAACTCCTTAAAGCTCCCATCGTCAAGAGGGGGCCTTGCCCACGGGGCCCAGGGGGAGGGGGCTCTGCATGCCCTCCACTCTCTAGACTTCCCAGGCCACCTTTCTGCTCTTTCTGTCCTGGGTGTAAAGGGGTCGGGTGTGCACATGGGGAGGGAGGGAGGAGTCCTGCCTGCGGGCCTCTGCGGAAATGGTACTTTTTGGGAATGAGGTCCAAGGAAACGGGGAGAGGCGACAAATTACTGTCTTTGCAAATCTGTACAATGGTCTGGCCCCATGGACTTTTTTTTCTGGCCACTGTGGGGAAGTGGCTCCATCCCTAGCAGGGCTCCAGGCCAGGGCCCCAGGGTTGTCCCTGAGCATTATTCTCAGGCACGCACTGGCCTGATCGCAGGGAACATCTGCATGTCCTCCACCACGGAGGCCTCCCCGGGACCCTCTGCCATGCCTCCTGCTGCTGAAAAAGTGCCTGGGGCTGGAGGCCGGAAGGGCGCTCTGGAGGGCAGCAGCGGGGAGCAGCCCGGGGGGGGGCACCATAGCGGTCCAGAAGAGCAGGGCAGCCCGGAGCAGCGGGGACTGAGCCCGATGGCACCCAGGGACCTGGGGAGGGCCGAGGTCCAAGGACTGCTGGTGGCCAATGCCTCGAGTCATGCTGCCAACGGCGGGAGGGACAGGGCCCGGATGTGCTGCACACCCTGCCAGGAGACTTCTCGGGGGGCGTGGACAAAAGGCTGCTCTGACTGGAATCAAAAGCGAGCTGGAGAAGAGGTGGACGCAGGACGAGAGCACACGTCTGGGGCATTCTGTGCTGGCGGGAGCACAGGACTGGTGTGACCTCTGGCCGCGGGGTGGGGGGGCGCAGTGCCCACAGAGCCGGCAGGCCTTTGGCAAAAGTACTAACAGTCCAACCACAGAACAGAAGGCAGAGGAAAGGGGGACGTGGGCATGGCGCCCGTGGGGCTGGGAGGGTGCTGTGGCTCCCTGTGGACTGTTTCTATGTGTTGATGACAAAGAAGCAAGGTCCCCCGCTGACTGTGGGCTTCGGAGGGACAGAGGAGGCGGCAGGAGGGTGGGGCTCTGTGGTGCAGGGGTGACACAGCGCGAGACAGCGAAATGAGGCCTTGGATGATTGCGCCATACCGGTAACTCGGGATATGTGGGGGGAAAGAAAAACCTTTAATTCCCAGAAACTGTAATTCATTTGTGACAGAAGCCAGAAAGATTCAGATTCTAGATGGAGGCAATTCTGACGTCACCACAGGACGCCTTACGGGCCGACAGTCTGGGATATAATTTATGAAGTGTTCTTGACAGATGTCCAGCGTCACCTGAGAACAAGCCTTTTACTCCAAATCTGGGACCACCTAGATACAGCTACCCGCAAAAATGTATCATCAGAAAATATGCATCATTCATCTACCAAGCAAAAAAGGGGGCATTATTCAGTGGAACCAAAGCTTCCTTCTTCCTGAAAACCTGTTTCTATTTTCCACGTATGACTAATTTTTAATCTTAGTGACGGAGCGGTGATGCCACTGTCACTGGTGCTGACAAGGAGCTTTTTAAGAGGCATATGACAGATGGTGTCTTCACGGTACCCTTTTTCGGTTATTCCCGCGGTGTTCGGAATAAAATGAGTTCAGGCTCTGGGGGCTGGCGCAAATCCAGGCACAATTGTGGATGACATGTCACCTTTGTGCAACGCTTGGGCGGCACGCGCTCCTGGCGGTGTGAGGCCCGCCGCCCCACGAAGGCTGCCGTCGGCCATTACTCACCGAAGCAGGAGGACAGCTATTTGCTTAACGTCCGTTTGTTCAGAAGGCAGGAAAACGGCATCTTTAATCATCTCACACAAAGGTACCGAACCTATAAAACGATCAAAGTGTAACGCAGAGAAGCCCGTCGGCCTCCTCTGTATGGTTTCCAGGTGGTTCTCCTGTGACCAGCCAGGAGGGTCAGGAGACAGGCCCCCGCCCAGCCAGCCCCATGGACCAGAACCCTGCAGGCTCCTAGTTTCTACCTCCCCGCACCCTCACTTCCGTCTCCCCTGGGGCGGTGTTCCGCCGCCTGCAGGCCTCCCTGCCCGGAGTGGTCTGCGCACCGAGCCAGTCATCTCCAAAATGCCAGTGGGGGTTGTGTGGGTGGCTCAGTCCTTAAGCGTCTGCTTTCGGCTCAGGTTGGGATGTGGTGGTCCTGGGATGGAGCCCCGCATCCAGCCCGCAACCTGCTCAGCAGGAAGCCTGCTTCTCCCTCTTCCTCTGCTTGTGCTCCCTCTCTCTGTGTTTCTCTGTCGAATAAATACACAAAATCTTAAAAAAAAAGAAAAGAAAAGAAAAGAAAAGAAAAGAAAAAGTGGAAGGATGTGGTTCTGTTACCAGACCTGGTGGTGCCCCTGCTACGGGAGCAGCCACATCCCCCCACCCGACCCCCATGCCCCACGGGCACACACACTCCCACAGTTGCCCAGACACAGTCCGGCCAGGCGCCCTCAGCACTGGCTGTTCCCACGCGCCCTGATTCCTCCCGCGGGCACCTGGGACCTGCAGGGGGGCTGCCCGCGGCCAGTGAGTCAGGGCTCAGGTCCGCGCGGCGGTGCAGCCGCCGCACCAGCTCAGCGCTGGGACACCCGAGGGCCTGGCCTCTCCCGGTCCTGCGGGGGTCCTGCTCCCTCAGCCCTGCTTCCTGGGCCCACCTCCCGATACAGCAGCTGCACAGCGCGCCGCTAAGCGAAGCCAGCGTCGGACACGCGCCCCCACCGCGCGCGCGGACCCCCCCAGCTGTCCGCCCTGGGCAGCCCCGGCGGCGGTCTCGAGCTCACAGCACGTCCGCCTGGAGTCCGTCTCCGCCTTCCCGACTCCGCCCAGCGGACGCCGCTCCGACCGTCTCCGCGGGCCCGGCCCACGCCGCCGCGCTCTGGGGGCGACGGAAGGACACGCTCGTCTGCCGCGCAGCCCCACACCCAGCCCAGGCCCCGCAGGCCGGCCCGCGGCGCACCCCCGACACCGACAGCGGCTCCGGGAGCTTCTCTCCAACATCGCCCGCTGAGCCTCCACACAGCGAAGGCAGCGTGGTGTCCGCACCGCTCCGCCGCCCGGGTGCCCGCACGGCGCCGGGGTCGTGGGGGGCGGCGGGGCACCGCGCTCAGCTTCGGGCTTCCGCCCTCTGCTGCGCGGCCCGCCCCTGCATCCGCCATCTGCGCATGCGCCCACCGGCCTTCCCGGAGGCCCCCCGCGGCAGCGGCCTGCACGTGCCGGCGGCGACGGCGCATGCGTGGAACCTTCCGCGACGTTGCGGCCTGGCCCGGGGCGTAGGTGCTGAGGGTGTGGGGGCTCCGGGGAGCCTGGCAGAGCCGCAGGGGGATGGGACCCGGCCTGAGGGTTCAGGGGCCATCGTGGGGCCCAGAGGAGGCCGTGCCTTGGGTGACTCATTCCCGCCGCTGACCCGGGCTGTGCCTCTGTGCCCCCCGCTGTGCCGCGGCTCAGGGTGCCTCCTGCTCATGCGCCCTTGCCCTCTCCTCCGCGAGACCGCCCGGCGCCCTGCCCCTCCTGCTGCGGCGGACTGGGGGTGCTCGGGTACCGCCCCCGCGCCCTGCCCCTGCACTGGCCCAGGTGGGGGGAGTCCCGCCCCGCCCCCTGGGCTTCCCCTCCCCAGGGACGCTACAGCCCACCCCACGCCCCCGTCCTCCTCCACCGTAAAGGGCCTCCTGCCCTGGACCCTGCCAGTCCCGCCTGGCTGACCTTAGGGAGCTGGACTTCCCTGCCCCTCATTCGTGATCCCATGTGCCTTCCTCCTCCTTGGCACCGTGCTAGTAACGCCCCGTAATCTTGTGACATCGTGAGTTTACAGGGTTTTCCCTTTTTCTTCTGGTCTGATGCTTCTGAAGCTCGAGTTGGCTCCCGGGCTCTTGTCAGCGGGTCTGAGCCCGCGTTCCCAGCGCCTGGTTGGCGTTCTGGCAAGCTCCCTGGAGAGACTCACAAGCAGTGAGGACAGGGAAGGATGACTGCGCGCGGACTGTCCGTGCAACCAGACCTCGTGGGCAGTGCGCCTTTGCTCTCCTCTTGGCCGCATGGGTCACGGCTCACCTTCAGAGCTGACCTGTCACCTGCCCTGGGGTCTTCCAGACGCTGCCCAGGCCCCTGTGCTTTCTTACAGTTGGGAATATGCAGTTACAGATAAAGGAGGGGCTGTGCGAGGTGCTCCGGTGTCTGACTGGAAGCTGCTCTCCGTGAAGGAGGAAGTTGCCCTCCTGAGACGGCAGGATACTTCTGGGAAGAAGTGGCCTTGGCTGGGTGGGCTGTGACTTTTTGTTCACCAGCTGGCGGGGCTCCTGTAGTCGCTTCGTCTGCCTGAGCCCTGCCTGCAGCAGGGGGAACGGGAAGGGGGTGTGCACCGGCGGCTGACGCAGATGCTGCGGAGCGAGGGCTTGGCTGTCAAACGGGAAGGAGACGGAGGGGGTGATCTTACCACTTCTCTGTGCAGTTTGTGTTTCTCCCCATCAAAGACATTGTTTCAAGGTTGGCTTTGCGTTTCTCCCCCTGGGAGTCCCACGGAGACATTTCTCTGATTAAAGGAAGAAGACGCCGCTGAGCAGAGGAGGCTAGAAACTCCAAGAAATAGAAAGCGAAGGAACCAAACCAAAAGAAAATCGGGGGAGATGCGGGGACACCAGGTTTGGGTCTTCTAGCTGCTGTCAGTGTCTCATTCTGAAAGCCGCAGTCTTCAGTATGTTGTGTTCTGCGTTCTTTAAACCCCTGAGCCTTCCTTAATTTGCATGTCATCTTGTTAATTAGAAATGCACTTCAGGGGTGCCTGGGTGGCTCAGTGGGTTAAGCCTCTGCCTTCGGCTCAGGTCATGATCTCAGGGTCCTGGGATCGAGCCCCGCATCGGACTCTCTGCTCCGTGGGTAGACTGTTTCCTCCTCTCTCTCTCTGCCTGCCTCTCTGACTACTTGTGATCTCTGTCAAATAAATAAAATATTTTAAAAATATGCACTTTGTCTTCACATGAAGTACGTTTATTTCAGATTTCAGAAGGTGCGCTGCTTTCTGTGTGGTGCGCGGGGCTGGAGTCTGTCCTCGGGGGGTGCGTGTGGCTGTTCACTAGTCAGAGCCCCTGCTGAGTTTCGGAGGAACAGCAGCCGCTGGCGGGTGTCACAGTGACCTGGGCCCCCTCTCAGGGGTCTCACATCCCAGGCACCATATTTGGTCTTCCCAGGGCCATGTTGGTGGTGGTCTTTTTAGAGTTTTAACAGAAGTTGGCACCGTCTGTCATGACATGGAAAGCTCTCAGTGAAGGAACGCTCGGCTACCTTGTGACTTGTGGCCGTGCTTGAAAGACAGTACATTCTCCATTTCCAAAGAAAACCCAGGCCAGGCTAATCTTGTTTCCAGGTAGGGTTTGTTCTCAGTCCCCATCTCTGATCTCTGTGGAGGAGGGGAGGGGAGGGGCGGCGGAGAAGTGAGGTGAGTGCAGTGGGCGGGAGGGGGGGGGCTCGGTGTGGCCTTGGCAGTGGGGCTGGGACCTGCGCTGCTGTGTTTAGCCAGTCTTTGCTTGGCTCAGGCAGAAGTAAGAATCCGGCGAACTGGAACGGAGGCAGAAGGCTAACGGCCTGTGTGCGCCGTCTCTCAGCTGCCATGGGCCTTTTTTTTTTTTTTTTTTTGCTTTCTTTTTGTTTTGAATAAATGATTTTGCCAGAAATAATTGCGAGCTTGGTAACAATCAAAGTAACCACGTGTCTTTCAAAGACTAAAAGCAAACATGATTAACAAGGCACAAGATACAGAGCATGCTAAGCTCCCTCTCCTGCTCCTGTTCTCTACCCTGTTCTCGTATCAGATGATCGCGTGAATGGCTCCCTGCGTCCAGGGCAGCAGAGAAGACACCTGATGGAAAAGGTCGCCAGGCGTCTGCTTTTGAGACATCTGGCGCAGTGAGCAGCCCGAGCCTCAACCGCGGGGTTTGCGTAACACTTCTCGGGGCCTGGGATGAGTTTCAGTCAGGCTGACTTCTGTTCTGAATACATTTCCACTTTTGACTGAAGCGCCTGGCCTTGGAACATGTGCCTTGTGTTTGTTGTTTTCTATGAGCAACATCCAGGGGTGTTTACCAGTTTCCTGTCGTCTCAGGGGAGAGGCTGGGGAGCAGGCACTCCTTCCATGGCTGGCCACTGGTGGCTTCCGTGTCCCTGACATGAGGTGTGTGCCCGCCTCTAGGTGGGCGTGTGTAGACTGAGGCCCACACGGCCCAGGTGGCTGATCTGTTCAGGTAACAAATCGGGACCGTCAGGATGACATGTCCCCGCCGTTAAACATTGCCGACCCTGCACAGAGCTGCGTGGCCCATGGGACAGAACCGTGTGTGGCGTGGATTCAGCTCGCGAGCCAACTGCCTTTGGTCCCGTGCTGTGGGCGGGGGCAGGGTTTCTCTCTGTCCCTGATGGCCCATTCCAAACCTTTTTCTCTCCTGGAAAATGTCACAAAGTTACAGAAGCATTCATTTTGTGTTTCTTTTAATAGCGATAAAACTTAAGTAATAGAGAAGGCATCTCCTCAGCCCCTTTAAAGTCTGCGGTTCAGTGGCGAGAAGTGTGTTCACAGCCTTGTGCCGCCGCCCCCGAAGGCTTCCGGAACCCCGTAGCGCCCCAGAGGAAAGCCCGTGCCCTGCTCCCCCTGCCCAGCTCCGGACAGCCTCCGGGCAGCCTGCTGCGTCCACGGACCGGCCTGTTCCGGGCGTTCTGGGTAAGGGGTCGCACGGCATCTGTCGTTGGTGTCTCTGTAGCCTGTTTCAGCTTGCCTCCTGTTTGTGGCCGAGGACGTGCTGCGGATGGGCGCCCGCACCTTCTGCCGGTCCGTCCCTGTGCTGCTGAGCGTCTGGATTGTTCCCGCCCTTGGGCGATCGCTCCTGCTTCCGCTGTGCGCACTCACGGCACGTGCTCACACGCACACGTGCAAGTGGGACCACTGGGTCCTGTGGTAACTGTGTGCCTTGTCGGGGACCGGCCCGCCGTGTCCCAGAGGGGGACAGTTGTATTGCCCCTGGCATGACCCAGGGATTCATGTCTCTGCATCCTTGAGGACACTGGCTGTTTTCTGTCTTCCTCATGGGTCCCCGTGCGGGTGATGTGGAGTCCTTGTGGGTGACAGCTGTGCGGCACGCTGAGAGAGCGCTCAGGCCGCGGTGTCGGGTCCTCTCGGTTTAGTCCGCCTTCTGCTTCTCTATATATTTTCTCACGCTGGTTATTTCCTTAGAAGTCGGCTGTGAAGGACCGTGTTCCTAGACGGCTGGGAGGGGGAGCAAGGGTGCTGGCCCTGCCCCAGGGGGACAGCCCCCCCGCCGCCCCACGTGCCCCTGCACCCTCAGCTCCCCTGCTGGGGCTGGCGTTGTGCCCCTCTGCTGCCCAGCTCCCGGAGCTGCTGCTCTTTCCCAAGCAGAGGTGTAACGAGAGAGAAGTCTCTTGAGAAGATCGGAGACGCCTACGAGACTTTGACCCTTCCCCTCTGTGTCTGAAGCGGCGGCTTGGTAAGTGAGCCCCAGAGCTGGGCGGTCACGGTCAGTTTGTGTCCGAGATCTGCACTGGTCTCCAGGCCAGTGAGGATGAATGACTGTGAAAAGCCATCCAAGGAGAACAGCGGAAAACATCCGAAAGCATGAGCCTCCTGACCCGCCCTGTCAGTGCTCCTGGGGCTGTGATGTTTATACTTTTTTTTTTAAGATTTTATTTATTTATCTGGCAGAGAGAGATCACGAGTAGGCAGAGAGGCCAGGCAGAGAGAGAGGAGGAAGCAGGCTCCCTGCTGAGACCATGCCCCCGAGCTGAAGGCAGAGGCTTAACCCACTGAGCTCCCCAGGTGCCCCCGTGATGTTTATTCTTGAATTACCAGAAGGCAGGGCAGGAACTCAGGGCCTAACTTTCTGGTAGGGATAGTTTGTGAAGGAAATGGCTGGAACCTGGGCGGGGCGGTGTTCGGGGCGGGGCTGGGGGAGCCGTTGCGGGGGACGGATGCTGGAGACGTGGTCTGGCCGCAGGAGCGCTGCCCGGGGTTCCCCTCCCGAGAAGGACAAACCAGGCCATTTCTGGCCGCAGAGACAGCCTGGGGTCACAGCGGCGGTGCTGCGGGGGCGCCCGAGCGCGGGACCCGAGCGCCTCCCCGAGCGCTGCAGCCGGTCGCGGTGCGTTGGCTCCGTTCTGGGGACGAGGGGAAGCCGGCCCTTGGTGGACGGCGGGCTGTCCCTGGGGACGGGCCGCCGGAGGGGAGACAGGCAGCGAGCGGACGCTAGGCAGGGAAAGGACAGGGTGAACACGAGAAGCAAACAGAAGAGAAATAACGGCAAAAATCATCGGAAAGGCACAAGCCGGAGGCTCCAGGAGGAGCGCGCCCCAGAGAAGGCCGGCGAGTGGCCGGCGTGGAGGGCGGCGTGGAGGAGGCGCGTCCGCATCCGGGAGCAAAGAGCTGGCGGCCGGCGGGCAGGAGGCCGAGGCCACACGCTCGGGCGGAGGGCGGAGGCGCGTGGATGGAAGGCGCTGGCGGAGCCAAGCCACGGGCTCAGGTGCGGGCACCGCCGTCGGGGGGCGGGCGGCGGGCGCAGGGTAGCGTGTCCGGATGCGAGCCCGCGCTTTCCACGGAAGGACGGCGGACGCAGCGAGCGCGAAGGGGCGCGGGGACCCGGGGAGCCAGCCGCGGAGGGGACGCCGAGGGGGCCGCGGGGCGTGGGCGCCAGGAGGCTGGGAACGCGGACGCACGCGGGGAGGCGCGGCCGGGAGGGGCGGGGCGGACCGGCGCGGAGGTCCCCCCACCCCTCCCACCTGCCCCCGCGGTGAAGGGGCGGAGAGGCCGAGCGGCGAGGCCCAGCTGGGGTCCGAGCGCGGGGAGGGCGCTGGGCGGCGGAGCTGGGGCGGCCTGGCCCAGGGCGTGCGTGGGGAGGGCGGTGCGTTCGGTGCGGGGAGCCCTGCCTGCCGGCGGGAGGCCCGTGGAGAGGCCTGGAGGGGAACTGAAGGCTCGGGCGCAGGGGCAGCTTTTCAGTGTGTGTGCGTTAAGGCTCATTGTTTATCTTGGCGGGGAGGGGCAGAGCGAGCGTCTGAAGCTGAAGCCAGCTCGGAGCTGGGCCTGCAGCACCGCGAGGCTCCACCCCGACCCCGCGGTCGCGGCCCGAGCAGGAGCCAAAAATCGGGCGCTCGACCCACCGCGCCCCGCAGCGCCCCAGATGTGGGTTCCATGGGTGCAGCGGACCCTGCGCGCTGACGCGCGTGCTCCGTGGCCGCTCGGTTTCTGGTGCGGCCTGGGTGAGGGGGACCCTGTCGGCCTCTGTCAGGGCGGTCCGGGCTCCCGTTGGTTGCTGACTTGCTCAGGGTCACAAGGCCACGAAGGGGAGCGGAGGTCGGCACACCTCGGACACTCAACTTCATTTTTTAAAAGATTTATTTAGTAATCCTTTAGAGAGTATGCTCGCGAGTGAGTGGGCGTCGGGGGGACCGGAGCCAGAGGGAGAGAGGGAGGTTTTAGTAGTGGGGCGTGCGCGTGGGGAATGGCAAGCGGTCAGATCAAAGAATGTCCCCGTGGACAAGGCTGCAGCCCCCCACCCCCCGACCTCCCCATCCCCAGAGGCAGCTGCTGGGAAGCTTCTGGTGTGTGGCCCTACCTGCCTGTTGCCCTCCATCTGCTCCACAGAAGCAGCAGCCCAGCGTCTCCTGTCCTCCTGCAGTCCTCCAGCGGCCCTGGCCGGGGAGCCTCCTGGCAGTCTTGGGAAGGACGCCCACTTCCCCAGCCTCTGGGGGCTGCTCTGGCCCCTGGGGCATCATGTCCACGTGCATGCATGTCCGGAGCAGAGTTCCCGGAGGAGTCCTGGGGCCGGAGCCCACGTGCGCAGCGGTGGTCTGCCCCATGCCATCCCACAGCCTTGGCCTGTCCAACACATTTGATTTTCCTTTAAAAGGTGAATAGATGGGGCGTCTGGGTGGCTCACATGGTTGGGTGTCTGCCTTCAGCGCAGGTCGTGATCTCCAGGTCCTGGGATCGAACCCTGCATCAGGCTCCCAGCTGGCTCAGCAGGGAGCCTGCTTCCCTTTCTGCTTGTGCTCACGCTCCCTCTGTTAAATAAATACATAAATACATACATACATAAAAGGCAAACAGAGGGCAACCCCCTCGGGTCCCCTCCGCCTCTGGGAGCTCTGTGCTAACCCCTTCGCTATCGCTCAGGAAACCTCGCTTTGCTGCCCACCCCTGAAAAAAGCAAATAAAAAGGCAGAACGGAGCTGAGCACCTTCTCGGGCATGGACAGGCTCCTCTGTTTGCTCCTTCTCTCTGGCTATGGCCTTTGTCCATCAGATGTCCACACTTACCCTCTCTGTGAAGCCTGGACCGGAATGACTCTGCTTCTGTCCTGGTAAGGGCTCTTTGGGGCGCGGGCAGGGTCCCTGCCTCCCGGGGCTTCCCCTATCCTGTCTGGGCAGTGGGCGGGCCGGGGCCAGGTCAGGAAGTGTGACCCTCCCTACTTTCGCCAGAGTGCTGGAGAAGCTGGGGAGCAGCCCGTGAGATGGAGCGTGCAGACTCCAGGCAGGAGGAGAGCAAGTCTGGGGCCCTGGCCACACCCGGCCTCAGCTGCCTGGACCCCCGGATCTGTGTCACCTGCTTCATAGGCTCCAGCTTGGCCCCGAGTCCCCATGGCCAGCAGAGGCCGTTCCTAGAATGGGCGCCCCCGATCGTCTGATGCCGAGTCTCCTGTCTTGTTCCCCCTCCTTGAGGCCTCTGGGACACGGAGCCAGGTGAGGTGGGGTGACCGTGAGCATCAGGCTGCCTGCACCCCCGGGGCAGGAGGCACTCAGCCTGCTCGCTGCATGTGAGCGAAGCCGGGTCGCCCGTGAGCCCCACGTGCTGGCTGCCGGGGACGCTGGCCCCAGCAGGTCCCTCTGCACCCCTGGAGGGGTGGCTGTGCTGTGGGGCAGGAGGTCCTGGTGGCCCTGGTGTCCTGACCTGTGTCCCGGCTCTTCCCGAGAACGCTGGCTTTCTCTGCAAGTTTGAGAGGCCCGGCTATCTGCGGGAGGTGCAGGGGGAGGTTTCCGCGGGCTCCGGACCTGGCAAGCCAAGACCTTGAATTCTAAGGGCATGTCTCTGCCTCACTGCAACTCACTTTGTGTTTTCTTTTTTTTTTTTTTTCACTATAAAAGCAGTATTGGGGATTTTGTACAATGGGCTATTTGTGCTAGCGTCTGTTGCCGTTACACAGAAGATCACCGACACACGCGGCCCGTCCTTTGAAGCATGTCCCCTCCAGCTCTCAGGCTTTTTTCACAGGAAGGACAGGAGGCGGTGCCCCTTGGCTGCCTGGCCAGGAGCTGGGCCGTGGCTGTGTTCCTGCCTGTCCCCCCTCTGGAACATGTCTAAGGATGTGTGGGGTGTTGGCACCAGCAGAGGGGGCCCTAAAGAGGGTGGACCCCAAGCCCTGACTCAGGGAAGGATCTGATCTTCCCACGAGAGACCCGTGTGCCACGCCCACCCTCTGTCCCCACGCTGGGCAGGGACCCCTCAGACCTGCTGAACACACAGGACGGCACCGCCCCAAGCCTGTGTCCCGGGGTGGGGCTGCTGAGTGCCCGTGGCCAGGCTCTCCCTCCAGGTTCTGTAGCTCGAGGGGTTCATGGGGTGGGAGGGGGCTTAAATTCTCTTGCCAGCGGTCAGGTACTTCTTTTTCGTTGATAGGTCTCTGGCTCGAGACGCATCTCCTCTCGTTCCAGACCTGCTGAAGATCGTGAGATGCCCATCGGCCTCTGTGCGTGCCATGGAAGGTGGAGACCTGTGGGGGCCGTGAAGGGGGCCAGTGTATTCTGCACGTGCAAGGACAGTGAATCATTGTGCCCGCAGGGTGCGCTGGGGGAAACTAAAGCTGGCCGCAGACCTCTGCTCTTCCCCCCGAGAGAGTCTGCTGGAGCCTTCTCCTTCCTCTTTCTCAGTCTCTCCCTTGTTTGGGAGATCTCCTCTTAGTGTCTCCTGGAGAATGCTTCCGCAAGAAGTCGTGAAGCATTTTTGGTGAATTTGCATCTCTGAAAATACTTGACTGATGATCCGAACACGGGTCAACTTCTAGGCTGCGAATTATTTTCTCGCATAATTGTTAGAGCCTCATTGCACATCTTCTGTCTGTGACACGATGCGAAGAGGTTTTCCCCAGGCCTCCTCACCCTGTGGGGTCTGCACACACGGCCGGGGACGCCCTGAGTGCTGTTACTGGGTGGCAGGGGAGCGGGCAGGTGCTTCTGCTGCTGGGACGTGGGACTGTCAGGCCTGGGGAGAATCTGATGCCATCTCTGGCCATCCCATTCCCACCATGTTCTGGTTTTTCCTGGAACTCCATCAGGCCTCATCTGTCTACCTCCTCACCTGTTTCTTTGCCTTTTTCTTTTTAAGAAAAGATTTCCCCACTTCACCTCTCAGCCAACATGCTAATTTGTTTTGAATTTTGGCTCTTACATTTAACTTCAAAGGTTTTGTTTTGAATTTTCCCTTTTAAAATACTATGTGTTCTTTTTTAATGCACACAGTTCCTTTTCATTTACTATTATTTTTTTTTAATTTATTCATTTGAGAGAGATACAGAGACCGAGAGAGCACAAGCAAGGAAAGCAGCAGTGGGAGAGGGAGAAGCAGACTCCCTGCCAAGCAGGGAGCCCCATGTGGGGCTCAGTCCCGGGACCCTGGGATCATGACCTGAGCTGAAGACAGACGCTCAACCACATGAGCCACCAGGTGCCCCCACGGTTCCTTTTCAGCCTCAGGTCACTAGTCATCATTTTGCGGGCTGTTTCTGCACTGGCCGCACCATCTCTCCCCCTTCGGTCTGATTCCTCACTTGCACATCAGAAACGACCGTCAGATGCCTGGTGACGACAGGCTTCCTGCCACGCAGAAGTGAAGAAGGTGGCCAGGAGCCCCGTGGGCACAGGCGAAGCTCACTGGCGCCCCAGCCCTCGAGCACACTGGCTTTGAGGTTTGCAGCTCACAGCACTTCTCCTCTTCTCTCTGGGATGTCACGCTCCTCTGAGGGCCCCGAGCCTCCCAGCGTCCCATCCGTGGCTGCCCGTTTTCCACCGCACACCGGCTCCTCATCCCTCTGGCTGTCCGTGTGTGACTTTGCCCCGTCCGTGGGGGGCTGACACCTCCATCTACCTCTGTCTTTGTCTATGCTGTGGTTCTGAGTAACAGACTCTAACCCATTTTCGTTTCTTAACTGGAAGTTTCCTCCCGTTAGACCTTCGTGATCACGGACTTGCTCTGCCAGCTCACTCTGGTTGGTGGCCCCGTGCTTTTCTTCCTCTTTTCCAACTTATCCTTTTAACGATCGTAGTTGTTCACTTTGAATTACTGCATTTTTTCTTGTAGACTGAAAATATATACAGCTTATACTAATTAACATTAACTTATATTACACATATTTATTAAAGTCTGAAATTAAAGAGTCTTGTGCCCCTTCCCAGCTATAGGAGGGTCTTAGGACGTTTGCCCCCTTCACAGGCACACGATTGTCTGGTATTCCAGGAGACATTATTCTTTTATACAGACGTTTGGACCTCATTCATATCGGTCATTTTGCTTGCTCCCCACTCTGTGTCCTAAGACCATCATTCTGCAGTCATTTCCCCCCTCTTTGCTGTATAAACTTCAGAGGTTGTTTCAGTGGAAGTTCCTTAGTGTAAACGATCTTATATTTTACTTATCTATAAATGTCTGTTTTCACCTTCATGAGAAATAATTTTGCTGGGCATGCAATTCTAGGTTGACAAGTGTTTCCTCCCAGTGCCTCAAAGAGGCGAAGCCAACTGCCCCCTCTGTGCTGCTTCGAGAAATCTGCTGAGGGTGGGCCGCTGGCTCCTTTGGGAGCAATTGAGCCTTTCTCTGGGACGATGTGAATGTCTCTCTTGCTGGGCTGTGCTCTCACTGTGCTGTTTCTAGGTGTGGATTTCTCTTTATTTACACTGCTTCAAAGACATTATGCTTCCCAGATGTGTAGGTTTATGTTTTTCAGTAAATAAAGAAAAGCTTGAAGGGACACTATAAATGGGGGCTCCAAAGAAATCCAGTCCTGTAAAGTGCAGAAGCTCGTCCTTATAAAGAACTAATGAGCCCACACGGATGCCAGCCCTTCCAGGTGTCTCAGCTGTCTGCCAGCACAGCTTGATTACTGTTGTCCTTTGTGGCTGATGTGTTGAGGGTCGCGGTTCTCGGTCTTGAGGCTGGCTGGAACTTCCAGTGTATTGGTAACGAGTTCAGTGTCCTCTCCTTTCACTGATTGTCTTGTTGGCCTGATTATGGGGGGACTCAGTTCAGGCGGGGGCTGCAGACACTCATCTTCCCCAGCTGGGGTTGGGTGCTGTCTCCCTGCCCAACCTCACCTTCACCTCCATTCTCAGTCCGGCACAGGATGGGAGATTGAGCCTGCTGGAGAATAGGGACTGGGTGGGCCGTGGCAGCCAGCTGCTGATAAAGTTGGACTTGGCGGGATGCTTTGGTGGTTCAGTCAGTTAAGTTGCTGCCTTCAGCTCAAGACATGACCCCAGGATCCTGGGATCGAGTCCCGTGTCAGGCTCCTTGCTTGGCAGGGAGCCTGCTCTCTCTCTCTGCCTCTGCCTGCCACTCTGCCTGCTTGTGCGTTCTCTCTCTCTGACAGATAAATAAATAAAAAAAATCTTTAAATAAAAAAGTTGAACTTGGCATAATCAGGGGGCGCGTCATCGCAGGGCCTCACTGGGTGTCCTCTCCTGCACTCTCTCTTCTCCGGGGGCTCCTATCAGGTCTACGCCAGACTTCCTTATTCTGCTTTACAAATCTTTTCACATTTCCTTTAGATTTTTCATCAACTTGTCTATGTGGCATCCGATTTCCTTGGATGTGTCTTCCACTACACTAACGCTCTCTTCAGCAGCATCTCCTCTGCTATTTAACCTACCCACTTAGTTCTATTTCAACAGTTGTATTTTTCATTCTAAAAGTTCTTTAAAAACCCTGCCCGTCCATGCTTGATAGTCTGATATTGCTTTCTCATTGCTGTGACTGGCTTCTTTATTTCTGTGCACACTTCACACATAACTGTTCCCTCGCTTGTATCACCTGGCGATTTCATTATCTGCAGTTCTTTGAGGTTTCTGTCTACTGTTTGCTGTTTTCCTTGGCCCTCATTCAGTGAGAACTTCCCATGTCGTTGGTGATCTTTAAGCTCATTGCTTGACCTTATAAACAGGAATACTACAGGTCTAATTCCTCCAAAGTGTTAATGCTTTGGCTTCTACTGGTCTCTGAGAGGCACCACGAACCTGGGACCCTTCAGCTTATCTGAGGATTTGGGCTCAGCACCAGAATTGTGGGCTCAGTTTTCTACCTCCCCATTGGTCCAAGAGTCAGGCGCCCAGTAGCTGTGGTGCCACTGAATCCACCTGAGGGCAGCTCTGCCTCCACAGGCTGCATAGCCCTTGGCCTAAGCTTGCATCAGAAAAGAAATAGGTGACCCCCGAGAGCTTTAGACTTGTACAGCGATTTTAGAGGTCCCAGCTGCTTATAGGACCCAAAATGACACAACCAGTAGTTAAGCTGGAGCAGGTAATAACCAGGAAATGGCACTGGACCACAGCCTGGCCAGCACAGACTGGGATCCTGAAGCTGGGCCCCAGGACTCATGGCCAGGTGACTGCTGACTTTTCTTAGTCATTACAGTAAACTTTCAACAAGATGACCTCATTCGATTCATTATGGCAGAGTTCTAGGACGTGCAACAAAGACGCTTTGCCATTCTGTCCTTCCATTCCTGGCGAATAACACACTTCTGCATCCAAGGAGCTGTTGTGGTATGATGTGAAATACTAAGTTATAAATAGTGAATTCCCTTGAGTTTTACTTTCTGCCTTCTCTGACTGCAGATTCCAAGGTTCCACAAGTGTGCACGTCTCGTACCCTTTCACACCCCCGAGTGCACCCTGACCTCTGCTTTGTACACGACACTGAGCCCATCTGTTGATGAAATCTTTTGAAGAATGGGCTCTGGAATCAGCCCTCGTGGGAACTCTTCCCAATGTCTTTCTCTTGCCCTGATCGTCTGTGCTCTTGGTGCTCTGGAGGTACTGCTGTCCCTGGGCTTTTCACTGGGTGCTACACAGAGGCTTTCCTTGTCTGGGTCACTCTCTAACCTGTAGAGTCCCTGAGTACATGTGTCAGGCTGGTTTTGTCTCTCCCAGAACAGTGCACAGAGCCTGGACAAGTGTGTGCCTAGGAAACATCTGCAGAAAGCACAAATATCTTTCTTTTCCTTTTCCTTTCCTTCCCCTTTCCAGCAACTGAGCCACCCAGGTGCCCCAAAAGTACAAATATCTTGACTCACTGAATTCTACTCCAGAAACCAATACTGCACCATATGTTAACTTAGTAAAATTTAAATTAAAAAAAAGTACAAATATCTTAAACTTCCTTTCCTTGTACTGCCGTTAAGAGGCTGAGCAGAGCTCTGCAAGCGGCATTCTCTGAAACGGTGTGAAAACACAGCAGATCTGTGTCCTCTCCTCCTCTGGCCCAGCCTGTGGTCTCTGTGGGGCATCTCTTACACCCTTCCCAAGAGACTTCACAGACACCCTTTGGTGGAGTATGTTCCGTTCTGGCATACTCTGAATTGAGGCTGTGTTCAATCAGTTCTGGCTACAGGAGCTCCTGCTCAGACGGAGAGACACAGACATAAACTCAGAGCTTTGACACAAAATAGAAAGGGACTCTTGCCTTTTAAAAACCGCCACGGAACTAAGAAAACAATAAAGCAAAACAAAGAACCACTGATAAATAAATCTCAAAAACGTTAAGCAGAGGAAAAGAAGCCAGACATTAAAAAGTATATGTGAAATCATTCTATTTACATAAGGTTCTAGAACGAGCAAAACGAGCCACAGAAATGACGTCACTGGGTGCCTCTGAGGCTAAGGGGACAATGGAGACAGTCTGTTATCTTGAGAGCACAGTGGTTCTAAAGGTCAAAACAGGTTGTATTCGTCAAGTCTCATAAACCCAGCCCTTAAGATCTATGCAGTACATAAACGTGAATCACACGTCAGCAAGGGCTACCGATACGAAATCAGTCTCAGGGGACACGTGTGCTCGTCAGATTGCTCTCCTTCGGGGAAGCCTTCGTTCCCTGCTATTAAACCAGCCTTCCTTGGACTCCTCCTCCGACTGCCAGCCAGGGAGCAGAGGACGCACTAGGGGCTTCCCCACGGGCAAGAACTTAAAGCGCTGGGCTGCTCCCTCATCCTCCTCACGCAGGGGGGATGAGGGACACAGCCCTCCAGGCGCAGCCAGTTTCATGGGTGCTGCACCCACCGCATCCTGGCCCATTTGCAGGCTCAGTCCGTGCCGTGGACGCGCTGGTGCTGGATCAGGTGTGAGCTCAGGCGGAAGGCACGGCCGCACTTGGTGCAGTGGAAAGGCTTCTCCCCCGTGTGGACCCGCCGGTGCCGGAAGAAGCCCGACAGGGCTCTGAAGGCGCGGCCACACTCCCCGCAGGCGTACGGCTTCTCCCCGGTGTGGATGCGCCGGTGCTCACTGAGGAAGGAGCTCCGGCTGAAGGCGCGGCCGCACTCCGGGCAGGCGTAGGGCTTCTCGCCCGTGTGCACTCGCCGGTGCTGCAGGAGGTTGGAGCTCTGGCTGAAGGCCTGGCCGCACTCTTGACATTCGTAGGGGCTCTCCCCATGGTGGGTGCGCTGGTGCCGGGCCACATTGGAGCTGTGCAGGAAGGCCTTCCCGCACTCGCTGCACGCGTACGGCCTCTCGCCTGTGTGTGTCCTCTGGTGCTTGGCGGCGTCTGACCGCTGACCAAAGGACTTGCCGCACTCAGCACATCCGTACGGCTTCTCTCCCGTGTGAGTTCGCTGGTGCCGGACAAGGTTGAAGCTCTGGCTGAAGGCTCTCCCGCACTCCGTGCAGACGTAGGGCTTCTCCCCGTGGTGGGTGCGCTGGTGCCGGACCACGTGCGAGCTGTGGATGAATGCCTTCCCGCAGTCGCTGCACGCGTACGGCTTCTCCCCGGAGTGAATGCTCTGGTGCTTCACCACGTCCGAATAGCACTTGAAGCTCCGGTCACAGGTGCCACACTGATAAGGCCGCCCTTTGCAGGGGCCCCTCCTGCTTGTGGCAGAGCGAGCGTTTGGGGAGGCCCCTGATGGGGACACTCTGCCGTGCAGACCACACTGCCCTCCAGGTTTGGCAGAAACAACTGGTACCCTCAGGGAATCTCTAGGCCTGTCTCCGGCCTCCTCACTCCCACAGCCATCCAGAAGTCCCAGGGCCCAGGGAGGCCCCTGTAACGGGCCCAGCTCTCTCTCTCCCTGGCGAGGCTCTTCTTCTTCCAAAGCCTCCTGCGTTGGCGTCGGCTTGGCACTCTGAGCCCCTCGCTCGGCCACTGAAGGAGCCCAGCAGGAAGCCTGGCTGCCACCTGCCGCCTGTGCCAGGGAAGCTGGAAAAGAGGGTCAGAGGTGAGTGACTGGAGGCCTAAGGAAGCTCTGAGGGCACTCAGCTGCGTGGGCGTGGACAGGGTGGTGGCCACCAGGGTACGGCAGAGCTGACGGTAACGGTGTGTGGCAGACACCGGCGCCACGTCTGCCCAGCTCTCCCCAATGCCTGTGGTCCCTCCGCTGGGACTCCAGGGTGGCCTGAGCCTCTCCCCTCAGGCTCAGGAGAGCAGCAGACAGAAGCCCGGGCCTTGGGTGCCGCTGGCTCTGCTGTATGGCCTGGAAGGCAAAGAACACTGCCAGAGGAACACCGAGGCAGAGGTACCGGGAGGCACGGGTCCTCGTCCCAGCTCACTTCCCCAGCTCTGGACCCCCCAACAACTCTGTCCTTGACACCTCCCCATGACCCACCAAACTCAAAGGTCTCTGGTCCAGGCAAGTAAGAGAATCCTTCCTCAGAGACCAATCCGTGGCAAGAGCAAGCAACAGCGTCCGGAGCCGCGGGCTGGACTGCGGGGCCTCCCAGGCCTGGCTGCTTGGTGGGGAGGCTGCTGGTTGCCCCTGGCCCTGCTGGCTCCTGGGCACAGACCACACGCCCATGAAGACAAATGGCTTTAGGGATGTGGCCACAAGACAGAATGCCAGGCAGTTCCTGCCACGTTTACAGGACCTGCGGGGCCCCCGGGAGGTGAGACAAGGATGGTTCCTTGCAGGTAGCTCGGTAGGAGGGCCCCCAGGGCACTTTCTAGGGGGACCGAGGGGGCTGTGCCTGCACCGCTGTAACAGGGCACCTGTCAAGGCCTGAGCCCGCCCAGGTGATAGAGGCTCCTGCGTGGGGGGGCGGGGGCGGGGCAAGGCCAGGATTCCCAGGGGCGGTGGAGCGGGCAGGCACCCACAGCCGCTTTCCATCAACTTCCTAACTAACTAGCTAGGGGGCTGTCCACCTGAGCACCTGGAGATGGGGAGAGACCCCAGGCACAGGGCCAAGAAACAGGAGGCCCTCTAGGAAGGCCCCGTCTGGTCGTGAGGTTTGGCAGACTTAGAAGTTCAAGAAAACAACTCAGAGGCACTGGTTTTGAAGGAAGAATTATTCAGAATTAAAAGCGGGGGGGCACATACACCCTTTCCAGTTCCAGTAGGTCAGGCCTTGGGTCCTGCCTCCTGAGGCCATCCCAGCCCCCAGCAGGCAGCCCTGCGTGTGCATGTGGGTGTGGAGGGGGATCCTCTCAGTGATGAGCTCCCAGGGTGCCCTGAGGAGCCCTAAACTTGGAGGCCTTGTTCCCGACTGGGGCAGTTGTGCCCGTGGGAGCCATCTCTGGTTGTCACAACTGTGAGAGGTGGTCCTGGTCTTCTGTGGGTGGAGGCCAGGGATGCTGACTATTCTAGAATGCCCAGGACACCTGGGAGGACACGAGAAGTCTTCCATCCCAGGATGTCCAGTGCCAAGGCTGAGAAACCCTGGTGCAGGGAAGTCTTCCCAAAAGGTTAGAACTTGGTTTCGAACCAAGACACTCAGTGCCCTGGCCGAAGCTGCTGGTCTCCCGACTGACGTGCACCAGCCCCATCAGCCCCACCACCGGTCTCACGCTCCCCTGCACCCTGCTTTCAGGCCACAGACCCCAGGGCGTGTGCTTGGGACCAGCAACCAGGACACGGTGGTCCTATTCCCTTTATAAATGTGTGCTTTGTTGTGACCTGTTTCTTCTCCGCCACTCTGTGTATGTTGACATTTGCTAAAACCGTTACTTGGTCCAAAACCGCAGGACAGTGAAGAGCCCCGTTGGGACAGATCTGGCCAGGATGAAGGTCAGACAAGGCAGGCTGGGCAAGCCCGGGACTTGAAGGGCAGCTTCATGGCAGGACCCAAAGAAGGGACGCGCATGTGTTCGTGGACACAGGGCGGCTGAATCACCTGACACAGGGGTTCTCTGGTTTCCAGGGAGAACGGGTGCAGGTGTGTGGGCAGGGGGTCCGCAGTACGTTCTGCGGGCCAGGGTCTACTCCAGCCAGGCTCCCGCTGCCGAGCACGCTGCACCGGAGCCGGGAGGTGGGAGAGCCTGCGGCAGCGCGAGTGTCTGTGCTGCGCGGGGGTTGGATATAGTCCCAGGCACTGCTTGTCCCAGGCCGCAGTGACAACGGTAAGCGGGACAGGAGTCCTCAGCTTCGACAGCCCGTAATCAAGGCCTTAAACCTTCAGAACAGAGGGGGGCCTGGAGCCTGGGAGGGCTGTGGATGGGAGGCTAGCCAGGTTTTCTCTCCATACTCTTCCGGGCCTCCTAGTCTGAGCCCAGGCTAGCCGGGCCCTGAGAAATGGGGCCAGAATTAACAGTCTCGTTCTCAGAAGTCTCCAGGCAGGGGAGGGGCAGAGGAAGAGGGGTGCAGAGTGTGGCCACGAGAGCAAGGGGATGGAACATGGAGTGGCGAGGACGGCAGGCAGTAGGGGTGGGAGCTGTGTTAGGCAAAGAAAGGGACAGGGAAGTGCTGCCCGAACCCAGCTACATCCCCTAGCAGCCAGGCAGGTGGGCTCTGGAAGCCCCGATTCCTAAGCTGTTCCCTCCTCCCTAACCCCACCTTGCTGCCCACCCCTCACCTGTGTGTGTGTCCATCAGGGTAGCCCTCTCCGTGGTGTTCTGGAGACCCAGGCCTGGGGGCTCTCCTTGCCGTGCCTTACAGAAGCACCAGGAGTGGGGATCCCTGCCTGGGTAAGAGAGAAGACAAGGGGAGAAAGTGACAGGGGAGGTGGGGTGAGCGCAGAGCCACTGCTGGGGACCGCATGGGCCTGTGTCTGCCACGAGAACTCGAAGTCATGACTAAACGGACACCCCACTAGCTAGGGCTCCATAGGGTGCAGTGTGGGAACGCCGTCTGGACCACGCTGGCGTCCCTGAGCCCTGCCCCGGCGGGCTGAGAGCACAGCTGGAGGCGGCAGCCGGGGGCTAGCTGCCGGCCTGGTCCTGCTCCTGCTCAGCAGCGAACAAGCCCAGCGCCCGCTGGTCAGTCCTCAGGTGTCTGGAGACACATCTAGGGGTGTACGGCTTTTCTTGGTAATTATAAAGATCTGATCATAAAATTACGAAACCAGGGAAACAGGAAATTACCGGTGCAGGTCTGGCCTGCGGATGACCCCGCCGCGCTCAACACCCCAGGCACCGCCTGGCAGATGCGAGCACACGAGGAAGTCCAGTGCGGACACGAGAGAAGGAAAGAAAACCTGGGGCGGGGGCGGGGGTCGGTGGCCTGTTTCTAACACAGGTTCACGGCCTTGCTCCGTGAGGAGCACGACACACTGGTGGGAAATCAGGGCGAGTGGGTGAAGTCACCACGTGACCCTCGGAAGAGCTGGCAGGTGGCCAGCGCCGTGTTGGACGGAAGTTCCCCGTCCGACCCCTGATTCGCAGCGGAGGACGGTGACGCAGGGCGCCCGGGCGCTTCGGTCGGGTAACGGCCTGCCTCCGGCTGCGGTCAGGCACGATCGCGGGTCTGTGGTCCGGCCCGACCGGCTCCCTGCTCGGCGGGGAGCCTGCTTCCCCTCTGCCCGCCGCTGCCCCGTTTCTCTTTCTCTGGCAAATCAGTAAAATCTTCAAACAGAAACACCACGTTCCTACTCTTCGGGACGGTAAGTAACACCTGCGGGGAGCGACCCCACACACCGCGGCGCTGGGAGCGCGACCCACACGGACGCTGCGCCTCCAACGCGCCGCCGAGCAAGCCGAGGGCCTCGTTTCAACGAAAATCTGGGTCGGAAAGGGCCGGAGCCGCGGGGGACGCAGCGGCCCCCGGCGACCACCCGGGACCAGGGGCGCCGTCCCCCCGCCGCCGTCCCACTGGTCGGGGTCCCCTGAGGCCGTCCCACTGGCTTGGGTGGGGGCGGGGCTGTCCGGGGCCGCCGCACCGGTCGGGGGCTGGTCCCGGCTGTCACACGGTCGGAGGGAGCCGTCCCCACGCCGTCTCGCTGCTCAGGGCGCGACTCCCCTCCGGCTGTCACTCCCCACCGCGCACGTGCAGCTCTGCCGAAGCGAGCGCCCCGCATAAGCACACACGTCCGCGCCCGAGCCCCAGGTCCCCGCTCCGGGGGGGGGGCCGCAGCCGGACACCGCCACTCACCTGCAGCCCCTCCGCTCCCCGGAACGGCCGCCGTCCCCCGCGCGGTGGCGCGGCACTTCCGGTGACGCTCTAGGCGCCGGGAGGACTATGTACCCGGCTGCCCGGGCGGCCGCGGCGCGGGCACTTCCGGTGACGCTCTAGGCCGCAGGAGGGCCGTGCACCTCGCTGCTCCCCGGGTCGGCTCCCCAGCTTGGCGGCCCGGGCGCTGGCTCCGGTCGCCGCGTCTTCACGGACCACACCGCCGCCCCGCTGCGGCCCGCCGGCCTCCCAGAGCCGCGACCCTCCCAAGTCTTTCCTCCCTCGCCTCCAGCCAGGCCCGGGTGGGGTCGGGGGCCGCGGGATGAACGAAGCAGCGGACGAAGGCCGTGCGGGCCGACAGGGGTGGGGGAGGGGTGGGCCGAGTCCGGGGGCCGTGGGCGGGGGGCGGGGGAGCAGCGGGGCGGGCAGGGTGTGGGGAAAGCTCCCTGCGCCAGGGGCCGCGAGCGCCCGCGGCGGGGAGGGAGCCCCGCAGCCGCCCCCTCCGGGCGCGCGGTCCCCGCTCGGCAGCCGGACCCTCCTGCGCCCGCTGGGCCTCCCCGCCGACCTTCCGCGCCCGCGCACTGGGGGCCGAGGACCCGCCGTGCGGACGCTGGGCTTCGCGGGGGCCGACGTCGGGCGCGAGCGGAGCCGGTGGGGACGTTTCGTGGCGGGCGACGAGGGCAGCCGCAGCTCTGGCGGCCTCGGGGGGACGTGAGCCCCGCGTGGCCTGGGGCCCGGGTGCGGCCCTGCCAGAGGCGGGTGGGAGGCGGCAGGGGCTTGATGCCGGCCCAGGCCGGTCCGCCGCTCGCTGGGACGCGGCCGGGATCCGGCCCCTCCGGCTGTGTGCGGGCGTGTGCGCGGGGGACAGGGCTCAGTGAGGACCTTCTGGCTGCCGCTTGCGGCGGGAACAAGCGTCGGCCGTTCGGAGGCTCGTGTGCTCGCGCCTAGCGGGGAAACCGCACTCTGGGGGCGCCCGGGGGGCCCAGTCAGTGGAGCGACTGTCTCTGGCTCGGGTCGTGATTCTGGAGTCCCAGGATCGAGTCCCGCATCGGCTCCCGGCTCAGCGGGGAGGCCGCGTCTCCCTCTGACCCTTCCCCTCTGTGATCTCTCTCTCTCTCTCTGTCTTTAAAAAAATAAATTAAGAAAAAATGGTGTTCCTTTAGCTTCCCTACCTTTACGATCTCCATTTGTTTGGGTCAGGGAGTCGGGCCCAGCCCAGCCACGTCTGGGTTTGGGTCTGTCCCAGGGTGTCCTGAAGGTGTGGGTGGGGGCCGGGTCTCTCCTGAGGCTCCAAGGGGTAGCGTCTGCCTCCAGGCTGGGGATGTTAGCGGGAATCAGGTCCTGAAGGTGGGAGTTGGGAGTTTCCTGGCGTCCCGCCCCTCATTGGCCGGGATGCGGGCTTTCCCATGGGCACTGCATTCCGGGGTTTCTCAACACAGTGGACGCTCTCATGTTTCATCACTGCTGAGAAACCTTCACAGCATCTTCCACACGTGTGCGTCATGGGGCTTGGGTCTCGAACAGCATGTCCCTAAGGCACCATACGGTTGTCTCTCCGTGCCCCAGGAGCTTTCCCGTCAGTGACTTCTGTGGCCTCTCTTCAGCCTCCTCGTTCAGACGGAAACCCCAGAGCACAGAGGGCCCCTGGAAATGTTCACCTGCTCCCTGACGGTGATCCTCTCTACAAGCTTCTACAAAAGTCTCTTGCACTAGTGTCTGCCCTGTGTCCTTAACCCCACTCACCAAACAGAAGCACAGGCGGTGAGTGGCCCCTGGTGCCAGGCAGGAAGAAGGGGATTGTCATAGCTGGGCTGGGCCAGCAGTGGCGGCCATGGAGGGCGCTGGCTCTGCAGGAGCTAGGAACTCCATGCCATGTGCTGTGCCCAGCACGCCCTCACCTTCATCAGCCTGGCGCTGGCCTGTCACCCCAGCACGTCCAGCACCACCTCTCCATCTCCCAACCATGGGACCTGCTGTCATTCCCCGGACCTGCCAGGCCTGCTCCTGCCTTTCTCTCAGCCTTTGCTCCTTCTGCTTCCCAGCCTGGGAAGCTGCACCGGCACTGTCCACAGACTCGTTCCCTTTCCTCCTTACCAAACACGGGTCCTACACTGCCAGAGCGGGGACCGCAGTGAAGTGTCCACTGCGTCTGTCGGCTGGTCACTAGCTAGGGATCATTTTGATTACATGGTCCGAGTGTTGTCTGGGTTTCCCACTGTGTGGTTCCTCTTCTCCCTTTGCAACTAGTAAGCCATCCTCGAGGAGCAAGGCAGGGGAGCTGACAGTAGGAACCGTGAGGACACGTGGCAGCCGGAGGCAGGATATGGCCGCTGGATGAGAGGGAATGCACCGCAGTGACAACAGTGGACACAGGCAGAGCTGGGGGCAGGGACTGTCCTGTGGCTCCGTAGAACACCCGAGTGTAGGAAGCACACACAAAGGCATTAGGAAACCAACGCACTTGGTGTTTGCAAAGCATTTAAAAAGGTCTGGGAGAAAAGGATCTGTGTAGATAAAAACAAATTTGAAGAGTACATTTCTGCCACACAGGACTACTGTGACATCTGTTTATCTCCGTTTCCCAAATTTTCTACAAAATACTTTGCCTCTATAATATAAAAAAATGGGTTGGGGTCCACTTCCTGTCTTGCAGGAAGTGCTTTGACAACCAGGAGGCAGGGGAGGGCTTTCTTTTTGCTGGCTAGAGCGGTGACCCCATCCTGGCCTGCGCGTTGTTTTTCTTTTCCAGCAGGTCCCGGAGGGGGGGGCGGATCCGAGGGACCTATTACTTGCTTCTGTTCAGGACCCCTTCCCTCATACATTCTGGCAAGAGCATGCCTTGCCTTCTGGGGAGCACTCCTCTCCCTCTGTTCCCCTAGATCGTTTTGGAGCCCGAGGCCCCACGGGGCACTGCGGGGATGAGAGGTGGGAAGGGCACAGGGAGATGGGCAGAGCAAGGTTCTGGTCCCCGCCAGGAAACCTGGATTCCCGGGTTGCTGGAGCAGTGCTTGCCCCTATGGGCCGCCCCCAGTCCTTCCGAGCCTGGGGGCGCCCCAGACGCTGCTGAGGAGTTCCTGTTGCTCACACTGTTGCCTTGGCAGTGGTCCGCTTGACTTCGAGCATCCGGGCCCTGGGCCCCCAAGACCGGGCAGGTGCCTGGAGCAGCAGAGAGGTGTCAGCCAGGCCGGACACCTGCTGAGGGGGAGGGCCAGAGTCTCGCTGACTGGTCTGCAGCCCCTGCGGTACATGGGGTCTGTCCCTCTGCCGGTGCAGCCTGTTTGTAGCCCTCACTGTGTCTGTCACTCCTGGTAGTAAGGTCCCTGAGAGAGAGACACTACTTTGCAGAGGAGAAAGTGGGGGTTTCCCGAGGAAGGAGCTGGCACATGGGTAAAGTCGGGATAATCCTGGCTGCTTTGCTGCTGAGACACCAGGACCCAGTCTCTGTGGCTGGAAAGCCGCTGGAAACCAGCTGGCGGGCTCTGCTCCATTGGCCTCCCTCATTCCCGGCCCAGGCTGAGAAAACACTGCTGGCCACCAGGCAGAGGGCAGAAAGAATTTGGAGAGAGCCTGCTGGCTCGCCATGGTGCCCTTTTATCGCAAGCTGTAGGTGCAGCCGGGTTCATGGGGACTAGGGTGTGGCGTCCTGCTGTGACCTGAGGGAAAAGATGAGGGCCAAGACCACGGAGGACAGCCCTGGCTGGTGGCCAGCAGTGGGGCCAGGAGGGAATGAGCCCAGGCCATCTGAAAACCCCACCCCCACCCCAGGATAGTTACTCTTCTGGCCCAAAAGAAGTTTCACGATCCCAGTGTGAAGAGGGCAGAATGGAGATCACAGGCTGCGCGGCCCAGAGCTTCCTCAGGACCCCGCGGCCCACCCCGTCCTCCTCGGCCTCTCCGGCCAGGCCCCGGCCTCCTCTGGAGCCTCTCCGGTTCGACAATCCCCAAGGGCAGCCCGCCCGTCCAGCCCCCGCATCTCGTGTGCCGAGGCTTTTCCCGGCCGCCGGCATCCGCAAACGCCCACCACACGCTGCACTACTTATTTCTAACAATAAAAAACACGTAAAAATTAAGACATTTTAAAAGGATGATCTCGAAGGAGAGAGTTTTCCCTCCGCATTCCAGGGAATACCTCGGGTATTGTGGCGGGCGGCTCCTCCCACAAGCGGTGTTCCCAGCGGCAAGTCCGGCCTCCGCTCCCCAGCCTTGGCTCCCACCACCTGCTGGACCCCCGCCCCGCCCCGGCCGCCGGCCCCCCCGGCCCCGCCCCCGGCGCAGGCTCCCCCCAGGCCGCCGGCCCCGCCCCTCGGTGCTGCAGGACAGTCCCCCCCCGCCCCGAGCCCGCGATCCCAGCACTGAGACCGGGAAGGGCTGCGCGACCCTGCCCCCTCCCAGCTGCCCCCCCGACGGCCCGGGACGAGCTGCCAGGGAGCGGACGAGTCCGTGTCGCGGGGCAAGGACCCGGACCAGGAGCCCGCAAACTATGTGAGGGGCCGGACAGGACGGACGATTTGCGTAGTAACCCTTCGTAAGAGCCCTTTGGCAATGGAAAGACCGTCGGCGCCCGACGGCCGCAGGAGAGCTGGGCGGGAGCTTCGGTCCGGGGCTGCCGTGGGGGGTCCGCGCCGCCCTCGGGTCCTGCGCTTCCCCGCGAGTCTGTCCACGGCAGGCCGCTGGGTCTCCCGCCGGTAGGGCCCGGCTAGCCTGGCCCGGGGTGAGGGCGCACCCCCGCGTCTGGCGCGGCCGCCGGGCTCCCTGGGCTCTGAGGACCGACGGCGCTGGGTCAGGGGCCGGCAGCGGCGGGAGGCGCGTCCGCGCTCCGGGCGCGCACGGGGTCGCTCGCCGCTGTGGGGCCGCGGGTGCGGCGTGAAGGGCGAGCTGTGCACGAGGCTCTCCCGGGCTCGCACGGCTTCGCGCGCGTGGGCCTGCGCCCCTGCTTCACAGCGTCCGGCCGGTGGCCAAAACCCCTCCAGCCCCCAGCGCCCTCGGGAGGCTGCTCCCAGCCGGGAAGCTTCCAAGGCTGGAGCGCGAGGGTCCCGCGCCGGGTGACCTTGCGGGACTCCGCCGGGGTGATTGCTGGCTTGGCCCACTGGGTCTCCCCACACCTACTGGATTCTTAGTGTCCCCTCCAGCCAGGGCCACAACTACGGCGTCTCCCACCTGTCCAGTTTCCTGGTGGGTCACCAGGCTCAGGTAAGGCTGCCTTTGCCTCCTGGCTCGTGTCATGGTTCCCGTCTTCCTTGGGGGCAGCCCCACCAGCCCCTGGGCACCCCATGGCTTCTGCAGGACCCAGCAGGTCCTTGGCCCAGTGGCGAGGCCTTGGGAGCTCTGCCCACCCCCTCTCCTCCCACACACACCCTGGGGGTCTGTCTCTGCCAGGATTTCCTGCAGAATCTGCTCCTCCTTGTGGGGCACATGCAAATGTCATCAGACTCCAAGCCACAGCGTGGAGAGACTTGGGTCTTCTTAGAGTCGGGGTGAGGGATTAAAAGGCAGCAAGGACAGATGCTCCGGGTAGGAAGGGGTGTGTTGGGAGCAGGGGTAGGCCAGGCCAGAGGCAGGCTAAGAAGGGCCCAGGGCCGGGTGGCAGGAAAGTTGTGACGTGTGGGGACACGGGAAAGGGCTGGCAGTATGCCCCTGCACCGTCCTCATCCCACATATGAGGAGTGCAGCTTAACCCCCTGGGGGTCTGGCCTCCTCATGGATGCACCTCACCTGGGAGGCTCAGGAGCTGGGACTGTGGGTTCCTGCAGGGGTAGGGGGAGGAGAGCCCGCAAGCTGCAAGTTGGCTGGTGTAGCATCTCACAGCAGCGGGGAGGCGGGACAGAGCGCCGGCGCCCCGGGGTCCCCGCAGGAGGGTGTCCGCGCCCTGTGTCGGACTGGAAAGGTGCCCCTGCAGCTTGTGTTTCGTGTGCCTCAGGCTGGCTCGGTGCTAGTGCGACAGAGCAATGTCGCTGAAAATATGTAGGATCTGCTTACCTTTCCGAAAAATAAACTAGAACTTCCGCTCAAAGATAACTGCTTTTTACTGACTTCTTTCCCTCAAACCGCCAAAAGCATGCAGATCAAGATCATGAAGAATGGCGAGCCGCGAGGGGAGCCCTGCGGCCCAGCCTGGGAAGCCCCACCTCTGACAGGTCTGGCTGGATGGTCTGCGGGCAGGACGCTGACCCGGAGCCGCGGGTCGCTGCCCAGGGGGCCCGTCTGAGGGTGCGCGCGAGTGGCGCTGCATGCTCAGGTGAGGCCGGCGAGCTGAGGCCAGGCCCCCACAGGGACAGGACACTGGAGGTGGGGGAGTTTTAAGTATGTTAAATTACACGCTGATAAAGAAATTAAAAATGTTAACCACTCCATCTCGGGAAAATTCCGTCTCCTGTGTCCCACAGCAGCCATGCAGCTTGGGGAAGCTCTCCAAGTTCGGGGCCAGGAAACCGTGAGGTGGCCCCGCGGCGACAACATGGACAGGCTCAGGCTCAGGAGGGGCCCGCAAGGGAAAACCCGAATCCACGAACACACTTCCAAGGATTTTAAAGACGCTTGAGGGCCGTTCAAGGGTAGGGACTGTGGACAGTGTCCAGGCCTTTCAGAGATGTGAAGTGTGCCCTCTCCCAGGCGGGGCCGGCGGAGGGTGCTGCTGGGCGGACGAGTGGGTCGCGGTCCAGGGAAGCGATCTGCCCCTTGTGCCTGCAGGTCCCTCCGTCTGTTCCAGGTGTGGCTCACCGCCGACCCTCCGCGGGCTGGCTGCGGCCCTGCGAGCCGGGGGTGCTCACCGGGGCAGCTGGAGGGTCCCGTGCGCTGAGCGAGGGACGGCGGCCTTGCAGGGCTGCTGCACACACGAGGCGGGGTGGCCTGCCGGGAGGCCCTGGGCCGGGGTCACAGCACCCGCCTCCCAGGCCGGCGCGGGAGGGTCTGGACAGAGGACATCCCCTGCCTGAGACCCAGGAAAGGGCCGGGAGTCCGCGGGCACACGTGGGCAGCTGTCCCCTCGGAGGTCCCCGTGCGGCGCGGACCGCGGCTCTCCGTCTGGGGCTCCGCCCGGCTTCCCGCGAGCCCCGCGCCGGGTTCACGCCGGGGCTGGGTAAGTCTCCTCGCAGCCTCGGCTTCCTGCCGTCGTCGGGGGCGCGGGGATCCCCCGGAAGGGCGACGAGGGCCCCGGGCCGCCGGCACCGCCCCGCAAGCCCGAGCCGTGGGGACGCGCGCGTCACGCCGGGGCCGCGGCGAAGCAGCAGTCAGGGGGCCCCGGAGCGGGGACGCCCGCGCCGCCGCCCCTCCTCGGCTCCCTCCCGCAGCTCCAGCCGCCCTGGCCCCGGCGGGCCCTGGCGGCCACAGGACGCAAGGCCGCAGGAGGCCGCGACCCTACCCGCCGGAATCGCAGGCGCGCGCCGCGCCCACAGGAAGTCCCGCCCCGCGCCGCCGGCACTTCCGGACGCCCCAGGAAGCTCGGAGACCTGCCCCGGGGACCCGCGCGGGGGCGCCAGAGAGCCTGAGGCGGGCACGCGAGCCGGGAGCTGTCCGAGGTGCGGGGCTGCAGGGGCGCCGGAGCCTCCCGGCAGCGGTCGCGGAGGCGATGAGCGGGGGCACCTGGCGTGTAGGGCCCGGAAGGCCGTAGGAGGGGCTTCGGGAGGCCAGCATCTGAGTGGAGACTCCCGGGTCTGCGGGGTTTGGAGTGATCCGGGCAGGAAGGGCCGCGGGCAAGGCCCGGCGAGGCCGGCGTCGCTGCAGCCTGGACTCGGACTGGGGCGAGTGCACCGCGTGCACGGCTGCGGCCAGTCCAAGAGCCCTGCGGCCAGCCGAGGGAGTCGGGTGCTTAGAACGGAGCCCCCGGCTGGGACAGCTGGCCGGGCTGTGTGCCGGGCAGTCCCAGTGGCCGGGCCAGGCGGGGTCTGAGCCCAACCTGCCCGCACAGGTGCTCCTCCTTTGAGGGCGCATGAGACCAGAGGGTCCCAAGCTGGAGCGCTGTCACTGTCCCTGGGGTGTTGGGAGCAAACCCAGATTCCCGGCTTTACACCGGGCCTGGCGAGCTGTTTTCCAGCACGTTCCCCGGCCAGTGTAACCTGGTGGCCCTCACTGGGTGCGCACATCCCGTGAAATAAGATTCAGGAAAAGACAAGGCAAGGGGTCTTGGGGGAGGCCGGTGCCTGAGAAGAATTCGCTGAGCGCAGCGTGAGACGTCCAAGGCCAAGACAGGGCTGTATGGAGCTACCCCAAGGCGGAGGTACAGCCTGAACAACAGGGAGGGCGAGGCTGGGGAGAGCGCCTGAAATGTGTCCACTGCCGAACAGACTGTAGAGAAGCCTCCCTCTCTTGGGCGTCTTGGTGGGGCCTGCAGCAGCGGCAGGAGACAGCTCTGGTCTCCTGCAACCCAGGCGAGCTGGGCTCAGCGTGGGGGTGCGGCACACGGCCCTTTGCAGCGAGGGCCCCGGCTGTGGTGTCGGCGGAACACGAGGGAAGTAGAGTGTCACCTCCTGCTGCTTCCCTCATAACGGTGCTGTGTTTGGGGCACGAGATCTTTGTCTGAAGGCTCCACAGTGGCAGCGCGCTGCAGGGGTGTGGCGGGTCCTCTCGCTGGTATTTCTGACGCCAGAAGTGTTGGGTGATGGTCGTATCCCGCATGGTGACAGCGACACGGTTCCCGCCGGTGCAGATGACTGCTGCCTGTCCCCGAGCCCGGCATCCACGGTCCCCTCCCTGACTCCGCTATCAGCCAGCGCGCTTCTCCACATTCACCACATTCAGAGGGTGTCTCTGCACATCAACTCTGATCCCCGACCGACTGTCCCCTACCAAAGGCTTCGCCATGTCTGGTCCACTCACTGGCTCCTTTCCGGTGTGAATTTCTGATGTTGAACCTAGCCTGAGCTCGCGCTGGCCGCTGGCGCGTTCATGACGGTCCTGAGGTCTTCACCCCACCACCCCAAAACGCTCCAGTGCGCCGCGCTCCAGCCCGTGCCCTCCCGGCCAGCACATCCACCTCGTCTCTCGAGCGCACTGCGGGTTCCAGCCCCGACTGGGCGCCGGTCTGCCCTGTGGCCTCGTGTCTGAGGCCCAGGAACAGCAGGGGGAATTGCACGTGGGTGAGGATTTCCGGCAAAGTGTCGCTTGAGGCCGCCTGAGCACGGACTAAACTGCGGCCTTTAGCATTTCTCTTGTGAATAACACACAGATGCTAGTGGCACCAGACTTTAAGTTTTGTCCCTCGCCTCCACCCGCGCTCCCCGCTGGCCTCCCGTCCCCCCGCCGTCCCCCTCCCCACCCGCGCCAGGCCCCACGAACGCCGCTTCTCGGGCTGGTGCCGCCTTGCGAGGCTCCGCCGCTAGGAGCGCCAGACGGAGCGGGCGGCGCCGGGGGAGGGAGGGATGCGCTCCTTCTGCGGCGCCTCCCGCCCGGCGGCCCCGCGGGACCGTCCTCTCTGCCACTCTCCAACCTGCGGCTGTTTTTTTCAGCGTGCAAAGCTTCGTCACGCACGTCCGGATGTTTCCAAGCTGCCTGAGCTTCAGAAGACTCCTCGCCCCTATAGAAGGAGGCGGGTCTGGGGCTGCTCTCCGTCACGGCGAGAGGCCCTCTGTAGCCGCAGGAATTAGGCGGACCCTATGCGTTAAGGACAATTCTTATCCTTGCTTGTGGTGGTGAATTGTATGTGTCAACTTGACCAAGCCATGGGGCGCTTAGACATTTGGTCAAACATTATTCTAGTTTGTCTGTGAAGCTGTTTCTGGAGTGAACATTTCAGTTAGCAGGCTGAAAGGGGCTCCCTCTCCTATGTGGGTGGGCCGCATTCAATCAGTTGAAGGGCTGAATAGAACAAAAAGGTCCAGTCTGACCTGTGCAGGCCCCGCCCCACCCAGTCCTTGTAGAGAGGTGCGTGGGGTACTGGCGTCTAGGGACAGTCTAGGGCGGTGTGGAGGACCTCCAGGTTCCGCTCTTGGTGGTCGCCTACCAGGTCTGGTCACGGTGCCAGCATCCGAGTGCAGCCTGGGCACAGAGGCGGTGGGGTGACCCTTCCAGTGCACAGGCTGTCACCCCCGCTCCCCGTGAAGCCCTGGGGGCTGTGTGTGCAGGGTTGTTGGAACACCGAGGTCCCACATGACCCTTGCCGTATTGGGGGAAGAAGGCAGCTTTCCCTTCTATTTCAGGCCAGCAAAGATGACTCAGAAGGTGTCTGGAGTCTCAAAGCTGGGGTCCAGAAACTGCCTGACCCTGACTTCTACTCCTCTCCCCTACACCTGCTCTTACCCTGAGTGGGGGCACAGGGTGAGGAGTCCAAAGTGCTTGGTGGCCATGGCGCCTTGGGGGCGTGGCCCAGAGAGGTAAAGCGGTCCAGGCAGAGGCCCTTGGGCTTGGAACTGGGGAGGCCCAGCTTGGAGTTGCAGCCGTGGGAGGGGCTGAGCAGCTCCTCAGTGTGGGGTGGGGTCCCTGAGGTGTTCAGGAGGGAGCAGGTGGGGCGGGAACATGCAGGCTTCTCCACCTGGCTGAGCTCTTTCAGGTACCTCAGGCTGAAGTCAGAGCTGCAGGCCAGGTCTGAGGAAGGCCAAAGCCAAGGCCGGACCACAGCTGCAGGGGTGTATGCCTGCCAGGAGGCAAACATCCCGCCCCCCCCAACCCCACCTTTTCTGGGGGCTGGAGGCAGCTGTGACGCCTGGGCCACTTCGCACACGGCTCAAGGTAAGGGACAGGAAGGCCCTTGTCTTGGGCAGCCACCACTTGACCTCGCCTGCCCCACTTGGGCTCTCTGCACCTGGAAACACCCGGCTATGGGTCCAGGTTAAGTCAGGAGGCCTCCCGGCAGGGGCCCCCGCAGACCAAAGCCAGCCACACCTCTCCAGACACAGGAAGCAGCAACTCCTACTTCCATCAGTTAAAAAGAATTTATTTGGGCCGCTGGGCGTGTGGGGATAGCGGCGCGGCGCGAGGGGGGAGCGGGAGCCCTCTCTCCACAACCTCCCCCCACCCGGCCCCTCCTGCCGCGGCCGCCTGCCCGCTACTCCCGGTAGTGCACCCTCTGGTGCTGGATGAGCTGGGAGCTCTGGCCGAAGGCCTTGCCGCAGGCGCCGCAGGCGAAGGGCTTCTCGCCCGTGTGGGTCCGCAGGTGGCGGAAGAAGTGGGAGCGGCCCCGGAAGGCCTTCCCGCACTCGGCGCACTCGTAGGGCTTCTCGCCGGTGTGGATGCGCTGGTGCTCGATGAGCACCGAGCTCCAGATGAAGGCCTTGCCGCACTGGCTGCAGGCGTAGGGCTTCTCGCCCGTGTGCAGCCGCTGGTGCCGCACCAGGTTGGAGCTCTGGCTGAAGGCCTGGCCGCACTCGCCGCACTTGTAGGGCTTCTCGCCGTTGTGGATCCGCAGGTGCTGCGTGAAATGCGAGCTGTGGCTGAAGGCACGGCCGCACTGGCCGCACTCATACGGCTTCTCGCCCGTGTGGATGCGGTGGTGCTGGATGAAGCCTGACCAGCCGCGGAAGCGCTTCCCGCACTCGTGGCACGCGTACGGCTTCTCGCCCGTGTGGATGCGCTGGTGCTTGAGCAGCAGCGACCGGTACTTGAAGCTCTTGCCGCAGGCCTCGCAGCGGTGCGGCTTCCCGCCCCGCGGGCCGCCCTGCCGGACCCCAGGCCCCGACCCCCGGCCGCCCTCCAGCTCTCCGGGCCGCTCGGGCTCCCCCACCGCCCCAGGGGCTCCCTGCGACAGTAGCGTCACGCGCCACGGGCCCCTCTTCTGGGAGCAGGGCGCGGTCCCCAATGGCTGGCCCGCGGGCCGCTCCAAGCTGGACTCCGGCCCAAAGCGGCCCCCACACCGGGGTCTACGGGAAAAGGTCCTCAGTGCTCCCCCGGCCTGGTCCGCCCCGGCTTCAGGGTGGTGGGGGTGGGGGGACGACGGGGCCTGCTCCAGCTCTGCCTCCGAGTCTGAAAAGAGACATGGAGGGGCAGATGGCACCCCCTCGGGCATGGGCCTCCCCCGCCGCACCCCGGCTCTGCAGCTCTAGCTGCTGGGGCCCGGGGTGACGGCCGAACCACCTGGACCACGCCCCCTGCTCCAAAAGGGGCCGCCTGGGCTCCCAGCAAGGATGGGGCCACTTCAGGGCACTGCCGGGAACAGGATGGAGTCTGGGGGGCCACCGTCTCCTGCCCTGGCCCGCTGCTGCCCTCCTAACACTGTGGTGGGGAGGGCCGGCTCCCAGGGCTTCCATGGGGTGGTGTGAGGGCGTGCGTGTGGCAAGGGGTGGGATTAGTGCCGCCCCAGCCAGGCTGTAGGGGGAAGGGGATGGGAACCAGAGCTTAACTAGGGGACTGGTGGAGGCCCAGGGCACCACACGATGGGTAGGGGACCCAGATGACTCCCTGGCCGCGGAGTGCCACTGAGCAGCAGATGCTGGCCGGCCACGGCTCTGGGGTTCAGGGAAGGGGTCTGCGCTGCACTCACAGCCTGGGGAAATGTCAGTGACACACTGGGACTGAACTGGGTAGGGGTCATCTCCAGGACAGAAGTGAGCACTGAGGCAGGGACAAATGAGCTGGTGTCCTGGCAGTGGTCGTGCCCGATGCAGGGGTGCTGCGGAGAGCCCGGCACACGGCAGCCATGGGACGTGCACTCGGGCAGGGCCGGATGGGGTTTCTGCTCACCCACCTGGCCAGCAGGTGTCTCTGGCGATCTGGACCTCCTCCACATCTTGGAGATCCAGGCCGGACGGCTCCTCCTCCTGCAGGGGCTGGGAGAGCGCCTCCAGGCTGCAGCCAGGGGAGTCTGGGGGCAAAGGGGGATGGGGGCTCATCTCCCCCTCCTCTCCAACCTAGCCCAGGCCTTGCTCAGCTGCCTGTAGAATGCCACCTGCTCCTTGCCCTCCTGGGGGGCCCACGGGGCTGATGCTCCCCAAGAGCCACAAGGGGAGACAGGCGCAGCCATGGGACACTCCTTCCCTGAGAGCGAGGGACCCTCTGGCACTGTTTGGCTGCTCCGGAGTGTGGGGCAGTCCTGGGAACATGGGCCTTTCTGAGCTGCAGCCTTCACACGTTGCCCTCTCCCAGCCCCCAAGTCGCTCACCACCACCTCCAAAGGCCCTGGGCACCTCTGGGCGATGGGGTGGGGGGGTGTGCTGTGACACAGTGCTTCGCCTCTGTGGAGGCCCCAGGCCTGGGGCTCTTGTGGACACCAAGGAGTTCTGGGGCCAAGAGGGCGGGGGCGAACTTTTCTGGCTGGAAGGGGCACTCCTTGTTTGTAAAACGGCACAGAAGTCCACACTTAGACGTGAACACAGGGAGAAGAAAGTCGGGGTGGGGGAACAGCCAGAGTTCAGGTCTCAGTGCCAAGGCTGGGAACCCTATCTGGAAAGTCTGCCCCTGCTTGGGGGCAGGGGGTGCTGCCCTGGCCACAAGGTCCCTCCCCACCTCCGGGCTGCGGGTACGGGGGGGGGGGCGGGGAGGAGGCACATCCTTCTCTGTCACCTGCCATTGCCCATGGGCTGCCCGTCCTGCCCCAGGGCTCCAGACCATGCCTTCCAGAACTCATTCTGGAAGCTCGGGCTCTGGCGGGCATAGCTTCATGCCAGGCCCCTTGGCCAGCCCCACAGAGCCCTGGCTCCCAATGTCTCTGTCCTGTCCCACACCCCACCTGCCCAGCTCCCTGCTCTGGAGGCTCGGGGACAAGTGGCTGCCAGCTCTTTGGACGTTTCATGCCCAGCCCACTCAAAGGACAAATGGCTCCCCACTCAAGGATGCCCTCTGCCCCTTCCCGCCCCCCTCCAGCACTGTGTCCAGCCAGAGTTTGGACACTTGCGTCAGATGATGTGGGAGACTGTGGGATCCAGCCCTGGTGCGGGCATGGGGACCCCAGGTCTCCCAGGGCAGGCCCCACCCCCAGTGCTCTTTCCGGCCTGCACCACCCACCCTGGTCTGGGAGCAGGGAGGCTGGGGCTCCGGAAGTCCTGGTCTCACTGGCTGGAGGGCCCTAGGCAGGTTCCTGAGATGCTGGGATCTTTCCTCTGAGGGCATGGGTGGACCACATGGCACTGAGGAACCCACCAGCAAGGGAAATGAGGTCCAGAGATGGCGAGGGGCAGTCTCTGCCCTGGAGAGCAGCTCGATCGTGCGGCCCGGCTCTTTCTGTTGGACTGCTCTCCTCCCTCTGGCCCCTTGGACCTCCCTGGGCTCCCCCACCCTCCAGCCACACCTCCTCCTTCACAGCCTGCCGGAGGCCCCATGCCTCTCTTCCTTAGGGTCAGTCTTAGTTGTTTCCCTGGCAGGCAACACCCTGCCCCCCGCCCACTTCGGAACAGTACAGGGAGTGCTGAAGCTGCTGTCCACACCCCTTCTCACTGGGCAAGACCCCTGGGCACCTGAGGGCACTTGGCTGTGACTCAGGGAGTGCAGCCCGGCCTCCAGGCTCTCGCTGGATCAGGGGCAGCCCCACTCTGCTGGGGCGGGAGGACCTACATCCTGGGCACCAGTCTTCGCATCCAGTAAGACTGGCTTGGTCAGCATGTGTTCCAGGACAGTCCCTTCCCGGTCCTACGTCCTGCCAATTAGCAGACATGAGCCCTGAGCCCCAGCCTGCTGGGCACAGTCGGGGGAGGTGGGCTTGAGTCCCACTGATGTGTTCAGAGTCCTACCGGCCTCCACTGGCTCACATCTGGGTTTCCATGTCCCTGTCAGCAACACGGGTACAGCAGGTCCTACCTTGCCAGGCTGTTGTGGGAGGTGACGTGAGAAACTGGAGGGGAAGAGTGGGCCCCACAATCCTGACTGCGTGCGGGACAGGCCTGAAAGCACCGTGCAGAGAGAGGCAGCTGCGCCTGCGCAGGCCTGCAGACTATGGGCTTCTTCCCGCAGCACCCAGCTCCGCCCCCACCGCCGGCCTGGCCACCATTGGGACGGGCGGGAGGCCAGGGGCCATCCCCGAGCCAGGCTCAGCACAGGTTAGGAACCGCTCCTGGTCCGATCCTGGACTGAGTTGGGGGGTGAATCCCACGTTCCCTAGCCCTGTGTGACCCCTGTGGGCCTCACTGTCCTCGTCTGCTAGTGCCCCGGAGAGGGCGGTCACTGGGCTCCAACACAGCCCGCATGGAGTCCTCGGCACAGAGCTGGCGCATCTCCACCGCCATCACGTCACTTCCTGTAATGCCAAGAGTGGGATGAGACACACCCAAGCCCTTGACCTGGCGGTCATCAGTTCATGGTGTCCTCAGCTGTGAGAACTGGGGCCAGGCCTCCCGTGGCATGTGGGGCACAGGCAGAGCCCCTGTGGCTTCCTGATGGCTGAGTGTGAGCAAGACCCAGGGGCACCCCATGCCATGTGCTTGGACATCCTCTCCGCCCCTGGCCCCCACCAGTCACTGGCTACTTCCACGCCTCTGACATCCTGAGACCCTGCCAGGAGGGTGGGACAGGCCAGCAGCTCCATCCCTGCAGGTCCTGGGGGGCCCCCAACCCAAACCAGCCTGCCCAGAACTCTGGGTGCTATTTTCTTGGGGTGGGAACAGAGGCTCATAAAGGGAGAGGGCAGGACACAGGACCCTAACCCTGAGGCTGCTCTTCCCCAATCCCCCAAACCCAGTCCAGGGGACTACAGGGAGCCATCGCTCACAAGGCTCGGTCTCTGGCCTCCGCCATGGATGCCCCTGGCCTGACCCAAGCGCGAGGGTGCAGGAACCCCAGCACCCGGTGAGCTGCCTTGTTTCCAGCAGGCAGTGCCAGTGGTGCGGGGCAGGCGGACGGTGCAGGGAGGCGGAGGGAGTGCAGCGCAGGGTGAGTACCGTGTTCATGACCGTGGAGGTGAAGCTGGGCCTCGCGCTGGCAGGTTCCAGGTGTCCCTGGTGACGCAAGATTGACCGGGGACGGGACACGAGGGGGCTCCTGACTGTCCCCCAGGGTCGCCATCTTCCCCAAGGCCTGCTGAAGGTATGCACACCTGGGACCTGGGGAAATGAAAACCATGGCAGGATGAGGGGGGTCAGAGGAACGAGTGGAGGGTGGGGGCAATGCCAGCTACCCGTCAGCCGCGAGGGAGCTGGGGGCTCCTTCATGGGGTGGGGACAGGAACAAGGATGCCAGGGAGGCCACGTGGGGCCTGGGATGAGATCAGCTGTGCCCCTGGTATGTTTACTCTGCCACATCACATCACGTGGACAGCACCAGCACACCTGCAGGGACCTAGCTCAAGCGCTCATCGAGCACCGGTCTGGAACGCTCTCCCAGCCCAGAGCTTAAAGCACGTGGGATCTCCCCGCAGAACCTCCCTCAGCGCTGCTGGGGGCTGCGGCCCCGGAGAAGGGTGAGAAGGCGCACTCCGCCCGCTGGAGCATGAACGTTCCAGATTAAATCTCAACAAGACAGTTCCTGAGAGGAGCACCGCCGTCCTCGGACCCCGCAGACCTCAGAGGAGGCGCAGAGCCCTGTGGGCTGCCCGTGTGGTCTCCAGCCGGCAGCCTCCGGGGCTCTGTGGGGTCTGGAGACCACGCCGGCAGCCCACAGGGCTCTGCGCTGCCTCTGAGGTCCAAGGTACCTGCTTTAATTTGGTTTTCAAGAATGGTTTGGTGCCGGGGGAGAAGGGTTTCCTTCCGCACTGTGGGGAAGCGAGGCTCCTTACTGGGGTGTGACGAGGACACGGGTTACAGGACACTAACCAACGGCCACTAACAGTGTCTGCTTCAAGGACGTGGGGAGGCAGCCGCCGCGGGGCTCCTGGCCAGCGCCTGGGCCATCTCGGCACGCCACACTCCCTAACGACGGGAAGGGTCGCGGACACTCAGGGAAGTGGACCCAGGTGGACGCGGGGTGGGGTCGCAGTCAGGACGTCTGGGCGCGGGCCCTCCACCTCCTACGTCCAGCTCAAGTTACTCGGTCCGCTTCCCGGGACTTCTCAGGGAAGGGGCACGCTCCCCGCCCCGGCTGTCCGCGCGGGGGTGGCGCCCACCCGGCCGCCGGCACGGGCTCCGGGCGCAAACTGCACCCCACACTGCTGCAGGCGGGGGCGGGCGGAGGGGCAGACACGCCCCGGCCAAGAGCAGGCCTTCCCGCCCCCTCTCCTCCTGGCCCGGAGCCTGAGCCCCGCGGGGAAGGGCCCGATCTCGGGGCGCTGGGCGGCAGGGCGCAGGCTGCCCGGCCGAGGTCCGGCGCTCACGCCCCCGGCCGCGGACTTCTCTGAGCCTCCGCGTCCCACCTGCAAAGTGGGCACCGCGCCGGCTCCGTCCCCGCGGTGCCCGGCGCGTGGGGAGGCGCCCCGCACACGGACGCCCGCGCTGGCCGGGGGCAGGTGCGCCCGCTGCGGCCCGCACCCCGCGGAGGCCTCCTCTGCGCCCCGGAGCGGCGGGGCGCGCCCCCGCGCCCCCAGGCCGGGCCCGGGCCGAGGTCACGGCGGCGCGGGGTGCGGCCGGGGTGGGGCCCGCGGGGACGACGCGCGAGCGCGGACCGGCCGGGAACCCCCGCAGCCGCCGCCGCCGCCGCCGCCCGGCGCCCACTCACCTTCCGAGCCGGAGGCGGCCGCCCGCGCGCCGGCCGGAAGTGCGCCCTTGCCCCGCCCCGGCCCGCCCGCGCGCACTTCCGGGACGCTCTGGGCGCGGGAGGACGCCGCCTCCGTGGCGGGGGCGGGCGCGGCGGGCTGACCTCGAGTTCTCGAGGAGCCGCTGCGCCCAGGGCGTCGTCAGTGCCGCGCGGTCGCCCTCGCGGGGTCCCGCTGGCCGCCGACAGTCGCCGCCAGATTCTCTTCTTTTACGGGGTGTCTCAACCGCCCTCCGGGCCGCGCCCCGCCAAGTGTTCCCGAGCTCCAGCGCGTGCGGAGGGGCGGCCGCAGGCTCTCCCGACCCCTCGCCGCCGAGCGCCTCCTGCACGCGCCCCGTCGCTTCTGCGGTCCCGCCTCTCCGGCCCCGGGGAGAGGGCAGCAGGAGTCCGGCCTTACAGGAAAGCGGACAGCCGGCACGGCTCCGCGAACTCACCGGGCGCGGGGGACGCTGGCCCTCCGGCCGGGCGGGTGGACAACACGAGGACAGCCAGGGAGGACCAGCCAGGGAGCTCCAGGGCGCAGGGAGGGAGCCCAAACCCAAGAATCCCGGCCTCTGGTCCCAGGCGGGTGCCGGGCGGCAGAGAAGCTGGGGCATCGGGGACAAGTGAAGGACTCGGGGTGAGCGCTGGCAAACAGGCAGCGGCAGCCCCGAGCCGCTGATCCCTGGAGGGTTAAAACCTGCAGACAGGGCAGCCTCCTGCCGCAGCTGCCTCACTCGCCCGCACCTTAGACTCCCAGCCCTGCAGGTTCTGGAAGAACCGCCCGCTGCTCCCCTCTGCCTGACCTCATGCCAGGCCCTGGGCCAGGAGCAGGGGTACGTTGGGAACAGGCTAGCTCCCTCACTCAATGGAGCTGCCATTCCAGCGCGTGGGAGAGAGCAGACCGCACATTGGCAAACACACCGGCACCACAAACCCGGTAAGAACTTGGAGGAAGCTCCCAAGAGCTTAGTGGTCCAAGGACGGCTCACTAAGGCAGTGACACCAGAGGAAGGGAAGAGGAGAGTGGGCAAGCTAGTCACACAGAGGCTAGAGGAAAGAGTATTCAAAGCAGAAGAAAGAGCATGTGCCAAGGTCCTGAGGCATGAGCGTTGCCAAGGGTTTTGCAGCAACCAGGCAAGCTGGGAGTGTGGTGGGCCAAGGGAGAATGAAACAAGGTGGACAAGCAGTCTTGAAGGCACAATTAGGAGCCTGGATTTTAAATGCACCGGGAGCCCCGGAGGGTCCTGAGCCAGGGTGTGAGATCGGCTGTGCATTTTAACAGCAGTTTGGGACAGCAGGGAGGCAGGAAGGGACAGATGGTGTAGGTTGAGAGTAGGCTGGGTAGGGCCCATGTTGGGGACCAAACTGACAGCACCTGCTGCTTGCTGGGATGTGGGGCACGACGACTTGGGGTTCAGGCTGGAGTTTGACTGAAAGCCTGCTTCGAGACAGGGCAATGCCACAAGCCAAGTTCTGTCTTGGACACGCGGCCCACGATGCACAGAGGTAGCTGGGGTCTCCCAGTTCCCCTTCTCAGTCTGTCCCTCACCCTCTCCTTGCTGGCCTGTGCGTGGCCCTGCTGGGTTAGCTTCAGTGGGGTGGAGCACACTCCTGTTTCTTATGAGGCTGGAGAGATGGGGGTGCGTAATTACTGGTGTGGAGACTCCCAGCCAGTCAGGTGTCTCGCCTGCCTCTGCCCCACTTTCAGGGGACCCAGCCCCAGCTGCCCAGTAGCCATGCTCTTCAGCCTCCACAGACCTCCTACCAAGTGTTTGGGTTTCTGTACAGAGCTGCCTGGCCTTCCCCTAGCCAACAGCTCTGCTCTTCTCTGTCCTGCCTGTGTGTCTCCCTGCCTGTCCCTGACTCTGGGTCTGACCTGGAGTTCCATCCTTAGCCAGGTCCTCAGCTACTGGACATCCGGTGCTCTGCAGGGCGCTGAGTGGCTTCCTCGCTCCCACCCAGCAGATGCCGGTAGCACCTCCCTTCAGTTGCGACAAGCACAAATGTCTCCAGACATTACCACATCCCCTTCGGGGGGGGGGGGGCATGAATGGCCTCAGGAGAAGTGAACAACAGTGCGGCAGGGCAGGCTGACCCAGGCTCTGCAGAAGTGGGGGAGCAGGCGGAGCGCCTCCCAGACCCCTCCAGTGCTACGACTACAGGCCTCAGCCACCGAGAAACCTCTAGTTCCCCAGCATCTGGGGCCAGGAGGCCCATGTCCCTGGAGGGACATAGTATTTTGTCCCCCGAGGGCTCACTCCCATCTTGAGCCAGCGGATTCCATCTCTGGTTGTCAGTCTCTTACGAGTCTGGTCCATGTGAGGCAGCCCCCAGGAGACGCACCTGGAGGAGGTGACCAGGCGCTGGGGAGTCCCGACTGCTCCCCTAAACTGCAGAGAGATGAGCAGGACCCAGCGAACGGGTCAGAACAGAGTTTATTACGGGGGGAAACAGATTATCCACAAGCAGGACAGGACATGTGCTGGGGAGAAGGGTGGCTGGAAGGTAACCAGAACCAGTGCAACGTCGGTCAGGATGGAGGCAGCGCTCCATGGAGAGTAAACCACAGAACTCGGATAAACTGAAATGGAATGTGTCCCCAGATGCGCATGTGCTCGCGCTCTGGGGACTGAAGGAAGTGAAGGGATTACAGAGTCGAAGTCCATCAGATGTCTCTGTTGGGAAAGTCCCATTTTCACCCATGGGGGACCAGCAGCTGCGCGCCGAGAGCCCAGTGGACGCACTCCAACCGCGGCGTGAGGACGATCCCAGGACGCTGCCGCCAATGCCGAGTGCTCGAGCTCACCAGGACACACGCCCGTGTTAAAACCAGAAGGCCACAGGGTGGCTGCAGGGACCTGGGGCCCACGTAGTGTGACAGGGAGCTCGTGCGGATCTCGGTGCTGGCACGCACGTGGCACCGGGCAGGAGGCACGGGGGTGGGGGGCGCTCAGCTGCAGGCAGGCAAGCCCAGCAGCAGTGTCCCCAGGCCCCCATGGCCCTGTCTGGGTCCTGGCAGGACTCTGGTCAAGGGGAGGACCCTGTGGTTTGTGGAACAGGCAGCTGGAGTTTGTGACACCAGGAGACCACCAACTCTACGCTCAGTGCACAGAGGTCCCAGGAGGCACGGGCCCCCATCCAGAGCAGAGCTGTGTCCTTGGGTGTGAGACACGGAGTCTGCCCCCTCATCCACACGGCTGGTCCCACCCTGAACTGGCCTTCAGTCCATTCCCTTTCTGGTCCCAACACTGCTTCCCTGGGCCTTGGGGACACCCCTTTTACCCCTCCTTTATGGCTGAGAACCTCCAGAGCAAACGTCCAAGTGCCACGCGCACCAGGACTCGGGAACCCGGGGGTCAGCTCCCCGAAGCCGAGGTCTGGGCTGTGTCCGGACCTGTGCTGTCTGCGGTGTGTCTTGGGGCCTCGCTCACTTGCAGGGGAAAGGACTAGCACACTTGGTATCCAGACTAGGGATGGACACAAGAGGCCACTGCAAATCAAGGCCAGGAAGCACCCTGGTGCCTACAGCCTCCTCGGGACTGCAGTGGGCCCGGTCACAGGACAACTCCCCAATTTGCAGGGGGAGGAGGAAGCAGAGCCCCACCGGCTGCGTGGCCCTTACTGCCCACTCTCCCACAGCGCTGGCTGCCACCTTCCCTCAGATCGAGCCTGGCAGGAGGCCTGTAGGGACAGATGCCGGCCCGGCTCACAGGACGCCAGCCTGAAGGATGATCCGTGTCACCTCCCTTGGGTCTTCCGCAAGTGTCCTCCATGCCCCCCCGCCTGCCTGGTGTCTTTCCTGCGCCCTCCAAGCTGGGCCAGGTGCTGAGGTGCTCTGTGGGCGTGGCCCTAAGTGCTCCCGGGCACTGGGCTTTGAGAACCATGCTCAGCCGGGGGTGCCCTGAAGGTTTTCCATTTGGAAAAGGCATTTCTCTGGGACAGTCCCAGGATGCTGGGGGAAGTTCCTGATGTTGCCTGGGGTTTCTGCCTGCAGCGCTTTCCTAGAAGGCAGGTGGTGTCCGCATTGCCCTCCTGGGTGCAGCAGGGCTATGGGTGTGAATTCTGTGGCCTTCAGGGAGGTTGGGGAACCGGTGAAGGGCCCTCGGGGTGTTCGCTGCCTTCACGGGGCTCTGCGAGGGGACAGGAGGTGCCGCTTACCTGTCACACCGCCCCGCCCACTTGCTGGGGGTCACCTGCCCACCTGCTGGGGGTCACCCAGCCCACCAGCGCCCCCACCACCGCCCGGAGCTTTCCAGCCCAGCCCCGCCCCCGCGCCCCCAGATGGAGAGGATGTCTGGGTTAGGTCCTCTCCGCTTGCCCTGCGCCCTCCTCACGGCCTCCTGGGGCTCAGGCCTGTCTGGCTGGACGGTTCACTCTTCCGCACACCTCATCAGGAGCTTCCTGACCAGGGTGATCTGCTCTCACAGCCAGAAAGGGACACGAATTACCTTTTGAACAAAGAAATGCAGTTACTACCTGGCTGCGGCCCACCCCAACTCCACCCCCTGCGGAGCCAGACTGGCCTTGCGGCCAGGGCCTGACCCACGCCCCCCCGGCCTGGACAGCAACAGAACGGGGGCGGGGGGGGGGGAGCATCCGGTCTCAGAGAAGTTAAGGAAGTTAGAAACTAACATTTCAAACCCACGTAAACCTCGGAGACGTCGTGGGTATGATGTGATGCGGAAGCGGCTCAGAGCCCCGCCCCCGGTCCCTGAGGGTTAGGAGCCCCGCGCTGCTGCCCGACCGCCGCCCCACTCCACTGCAGGGACACGTTGGGGTTATTTCCAATTTTTCTGACATTCCACGTGCACTAGCGACGTTACTGCGCATGCACAGAGGTTCCCTACGGGATTTTAACGTGAGACTTCTGGGCTAGCACGGTAGGGCGCGTCTCTAACTTGCTATGAAATGCTGTTTGTTGCTAAAGTGGACTGACAGCTGCTAACAGGACCGTGGACTCCACGGACTGTTCTCGCGGCAGGAAATACACAGGGTGTTTACTGACTTACCTGTGTGCGTCACGGTCTCGTGCCCTATGCTCAAAGCCTTTTCATCATTCCCAACAGAACCCTGCACCTGTTAAACTCCCTGTCCCCGGGGAACGTCTCCTGCTGGGCGGTGGGGGGGGCACGGCCTTGGCCCCTCACATGAGTGCAGGCCGCACAGCTGTGTCCCCGCTGGCCTCTGGCACTCTGCCCTGGGCTTCCAAGGCTCCGGCTCCTGCGACCCCGGGGTCTGCGCTTATTCCCCTGGCGGCTGACAGCTGAGCCCGCGTCTGGTGAGGGACAGTGTCAGGGAGGTCTGCGTGTTTTATAGATTTTGTCTTTTTTTTTTTTTTAATTTGGGTCAGATTGTTGAGAAGGTTTTCTTTTTCCTAAGAGAGGAGTTTCACTAGAACAATAGAAAGCCCCTCAAAACTTCCAGAGAGACAGGAGGCAGAAAAGGCTGCTCGCTGCTTTGAGATTGATTTTGTGACTTTTCTCATGACTAAACTGTACTGAAAAAACAAATTTCCAAGTCTTATTTTTTAAAATGAGTTTTTCTGTGGCTCTCTTCTGGGCCAGTGCAGTTGAAGTCACCGGCAGCCTTCCTGGGAGAGGTGCTGAGGGCTGTGGGTGTGCACGGCCCGCCTGCCACGCACACGGGCAAATGTCTGCCTCCCTATGAGCACAAACACACGGCAAGACGTCCAGACCCAACACAGGGCTGGACCTCACCACCCACCAAGTCAGCCAGGTGCGCCCCGAGCTGACACGCCTAAAACGCTTGCGGGGAGCCGGCCCTGCACCTGCGACTTCACGCGACTCGCTGGGTCGGGGTAAGCCCCGTGCGCATGCCCACGTCACGCCACAGGAAACTGAGGGAGCACGAGGAGGTTAAGGGACATGCCCTGGGTCCCACGTTGCCGAGGCACTCGCTAGAGTCGCGAGAGCCTGTGCTCTTCCCCACCCACCCCCTCTCTAGAAATCAGAGCCATGGGGTCAGAGCATGTTTCTTTCTCTTCTGACAACCTGGCAATGACGAAAACCCACCTGGCTGCTGATGGAGAGGCCAGGCCGGCCTGCCGACTGCGCCGCTGGGACGCCCACCCTGCAGGGCCCAGAGCAGGGTGCCTGCCGCCACCATCTCCACCTGTCGTTCTGTGTCCGGGCACCCATCCTGTCAACCCTAAATGCAGAAACATATTTATCTCAGTATTATTTAGAATGCCCGAAACCAGAAACAGCCCATGTGCCCGTTAGAAGACGGTCAGCCTCTCTGTACCACTCTCCCTCCCCCACCTCTAGGCAGCGGCACCGACCACGCTCGCCGCCCTCTGAGCGGAAACGAGTGGAACCAGGATTCAGATCTACAGACACACGTGGCCTGGCGTGTCTTAGGCCGTAGACAAGACAAACCAACACGCTGAGGAGGACGTGGACAGCCCTGGACGTGCGTGCCGTGGGGGTGGCCGCTGGCCGGGCATCGCACCCTGCGCTCCAGCACCCCAAGACGAGCAGCCGGGCTCACCGCTCGGGGCCCCTCGGTGGCCTCTCAGGGTCTCCTTCTGTCTGCTGCCGCTGGCTTCCCCCCAGCAGTGGGTCTGGGAGGACGTGCGCACGGGACGGGCGACTCTCATGCGTCCTTCCCCGACAACACCCAGCCTGGTGGCTGCCAGTCTCTGCACATACAGCTTCTGCGGAACTCGGCCACGCGCGTTCGCTCGTGCAGTGGGGGCTTCGGTCACATGCCGCAGTGGAGTTGAGCGGGGACAGACGCCTTAGGGCTGCAGGGCCAGGAATGGTCACTATCCGACCCTTCACAGAAGACGTCTGCCGACCCGCTCCAGGCGCAGGAACGACCAACGCGCGCCATCTGCCTCGTCGCGCTCCGAGCGAACACAGGTCCTGTATTCTCTGCTGAACGTCTGAGAGTAAATCGCAGACAGCATGACCGCAAACCCCCGGGAAAACCTTCGAGAGCGTCCTTCCCAACAAGGACAGGTGGGATGACCGCGGTCCAAGCAGGAACCGGAAACTGGTGCAGCTCTGCCCCCCGTGGACAGTGTGCACACGAAGTTTGCTAAACGTCCCGGTGATGTCCTCTGCAGCTACCTTTCCCATCGAGGACCATACACGGTGTGTCCCCCTGGATCTCCTGCCACGCCTGGGGCAAGCCGAGTCGGCCGGGAGGGCTGCGCTGGGGCCGGGGAGGGGTGCCAGCTCAGGCATCATCATAGAATGAACAGGAGCAAACACCTACCAGCCTGGAGAAGCACCTCCACCGGGAGCAGCTGCCCTCTGGCGTCTGTGACCACCTGATGGAGAAACAGGCCCCCCTCATTCAGGACCTGCTTGCAGGATAGAACCCCCAAAGAGTAAGGCCATTCTGGGGGTCCCAACAGCTGCAAGTGTGGCATCAACATTTTCCTAGTGAAAAGCCCATTACCTGCCGGTTGGCGGTCAGCTGGCTCCCCTTACACTGTCGGAAACTCTGGGACACACCACGCCACTCTGAGAACATGAAGCCCCCTCCAGGCCACTCCCAGGGGGAAACCAAAGTGGGCCTCACCCAGGGGATAAGATGGAACTTGGGGGCCAGGCAGGAAGAAGTGAAACTAACCTGGAGAGCTGCCCTCCGGGGGGCAGGGTGCAGGGCCTCACAACCGAAGAGCCCCGTGGCAGACGCGGGCCGGCTTGAAGCTGCCCTCACATCCTCGGGACGTCTACGTGTCCGGGGCAGGAATCTCCCACGGTGGCGGCACGCAGGTCCCGAGGGACCCACCTGGGTGAGTCAGGCCACTCACCTGGGCCAGGGGGACGCACAAGGGGTTCGGTTCCCGGGGATCGGGTCGGGGATGCACGAGGAGAGAAGCCAGAGCACAAACCACTGTCACCATGGCCAGCTGAGTGGGGCCAGCAGGCGTCTGGTGCAGTGCTGTGGGCATGACCGCAGAGCACAGCTCTCCAGCTCAGGGCCACCGGCCCCCGCCAGGCTGCATAGGCATGACCCGGCAGGTCGGGAGTCTGCATAGTCAAGTCTTCAAGGGAGCCGAGAGGGCTGAAGCCACAGTGGACGCCAAGGGCAGAGGCTGCCCTGGAAGGTGCTGGGCCGCTCGCAAGCAGCCATCTCCAGAGTCCCAGACAGCTGCTAGTGTCCCCAGCGTCTCTGGGGCCACAAGCCCCTCCCACGTTGTCGTGGTGTATCGGTCCAGGCCTTTCGCACACTCAAGCACCTGCTTACCTCACTGGCTTGATTTTCCAGACGGCGATGGGGACGCCCAGGCACAGGTGTGCTGTGCTCCCATCGGCACCAACACGGCACAGCTTCCCCTCGCTCAGTGCTTCTTCCGGGGGTGACGCTTCCGATGGCGAATGAGACATGAGCTGTAGGCAAAGGTTTTCCCACATTCCTTGCACGCGTACGGCTTCTCTCCGGTGTGTGTCTTCTGATGTTTTAGGAGATTGGAGCCGCAATTGAAGGCCTTCCCACAATCACTGCATTTAAAGGGCTTCTCTCCAGTGTGGATTCTCTGGTGCTTGGTGACGTCGGAGCTGTGCCGGAACGTCTTCCCACACTCCTCACACCTGAAGGGCTTTTCTCCCGTGTGAACCCTCTGGTGGCGAAGGTGGTCTGTCTTGTGCTTGAAGACGCGGCCACACTCGCCGCACTTGAAGGGCTGCTTTCTCTGAAAAGGCACGAACACAGGAACCCCCTCAAAGTCGTCTTGAAACGAAGCATCGAAGGCGTCGAACACGTGCTCCTCGTCTCCAGGGCTCAGGCCAACCTTCCTGGGCTTCTTCGCCGACACCGTCCTCTGGTTGGCCCTTTCCTCCCCAGAAGCTTTCTCTTCTTTGGGAGCGTCCTTTAGCAAATCTCCTTCTTCTTTTGGGGTCTGTGCCTTCTTTTTGCCCCTGGGCTTTTCCATCTTTTTTTGTTCCCGGGAGAGGAAGGGCCACTGGAAGCCAGGATAGGCTGAGGAGAAAGGCCAGGGGCCGGTCGCCCCACTTCTTCCGAAAGCTCTTGCTTTAGTCACAGCTCTTGATCCTCCTGAGCTTGTGATGAGCGGTCTGGGCTCTGGGGCAGGGAGTCTGCGCCGGAGGGAGGACGCCACCAATCCTTGTGCTGCCAGAGAAGCCAGACCGTGGAGGTTAGATCACACGGGTGTGCGCGAGGACCAGAGCTGTGGGCCCCTGCAGTGCAGAGAGGCTAAGGGACAGATGGGGGCACCCAGAAACTTGACCCTTTCTCTGCTTGTTGGTTCCCCTTTCAAACACAACACTCACTCTAACCCTCTCCCAGGGGATGGCGTCTCCAGGCCTGTGTCCAGTGGGGTCTGACATGGACCAGGGACCAATAACTCTGTGCGGTCCCCATGTTGGCATTTTTTTCCCCTCCATTTTCTCTCTCCTTCTCCACTGCCTGTATTTGGAACCAGACGATGTGCTCTTAGAGTGTGGAACCCACAAGTGCCCCTTTGGGAGCTATCCTCCTGTCACCTAGAGCCTGGAGTCTGAGATGGATCAGATGTGGGGCTGGCTCCCCAGGGGCACCCCAGCCCTCCTCCCATGGTCCATCTCCATACAGCAGCCAGCAAAGCCCCTATATATCTGTCCCAAACCCCAGTGGCTTCCCTCATATTTACGAGCCCTATACCTGCCAACTGGGCCCCCTCCTCACTCCCCTCCCACCATCTAGCTTTCTTTAGGCTCCTCAAACATACCCAGTCCTTCCTGCCTCCGTGCTTGGCTGACTCCAGAAATAGGCCAAGGGTAGGTGTTCATGGGGCTGGCCCCTCACTTCGGAGCTCTGAATGGGTCCTTCTCAGAGACGCCTCTCTGACTCCACGAAACGCCGCCCCCATTCCCTGTTCCCTGACCAGGCTCCAGTCCTCCCTGGGGCCCTGAACTAGAGCCCACTCTTTAAACACCTAGATCTTGCGTACACTGTGAACACCTGATGTTCCCGGTCCCTAACTCCATCTAACAGCACCCAATTCCACCACAAACTCAGATGGGATCCAACAGTCCCCTGTGTTTTTAGGACCGTCACAGCCCCTAGTTCCTTTGTTGAGTTCCTCTTCTGTTTCTGTATTATTCCTCACCCTCCTCTTCCCTCAGTGCTAATCAGAGGAACCCCAGCGTCAAGCCCGGACAAACTTCAGACTCTTTAACTGCTAGTGAGAGATCTCCACAAGACTGAGAAAACGCCTTCCTTTTTAAAAGAAAAAGCTCCAAAGGCAGGTTCCGTTCTGACCCTCCAGCATTTCCTGTGAACAGCGTTCCTAGGAAGGTATCTCGTGGCCTGTGATGGCTACCATATCCCTGACAGGCTGTCTCACCCCAAAATGTGATGTCCTTGGTGGTAATGACCCAGTGATGTATTTTTCTTTGAATCGTGTTTTCCATCCCATTTATCTACCTGAACATTTTCATCTGTGCGTCTGTCCAACTCGTGTGTATGACGACACTATAGCTTTAAAAAAAAAATGTTTTTTTTTAAAGTAATCTCTATGCCCAACGTGGGGGCTTGAACTCAAGGCCGCAGTGGGGAGAGTCCCAGGCTCCACGACGCAGCCAGCCAGGCGCCCCGAGCAGTTCGAAGGTGTGAATACTTTGAATTCTCTTAGTCAAAAGGGCAGGCTTGGGCTTTCCTCGCCCCCATGCAGAGGCAGCCGTGAAATCCCTGAGGAGCCCGAGGGTCTGGTTCCTTCGGAAAGAGAATGTGCGGGCACGCGAGGTCCGGATTCAGGCCTCTGACGCCAGAAAGGCCCTGCCGGGGGCAGGTTCTGGGAGGAGCCGCTCTCAGCACCTGGGCGGAGCCCGAACTCAGGGCGAGGGCAGCGCGTCCGGCTGAGGACGGCCCGGGCAGATGCGGCGCTCCGCCGGGGAGGCGAGCAGCGAGGAGCCAGCGTCAGCGGGAAACCGCAACATCAGGAGCCACCGGGAAAGCGCCCTCAACCCCGGACCCGCCCGCGCGGGGCTCCTCTGCGCTCCGGGCTCCTGGGGGACCCGCTCCGAGGCGGCGGCTTCCCGCCTGCACCGCCAGCTGCGAGGCCGGAGCCCGCACGCCGCGCTCGGGAACCATCCTCTGGGCTCGTTCCCGCCGCCCAGCTCCAGCCGGCAGGGGCCGGACGGCAGCGCGCACCGAGCTCCGCACCAGCCGCGAACCGCGTCGCCCCGAGGGCCTGGCCCGCACCTCGCAGCCGCCGCGACGCTCCAGCCACCCGGCCCCAGGGCTGGGGTGCGGCGCGCGGGGCAACGCCGGGGCAGCCCTTTCCCCTCCGGCCAGGCCTCCTGAGGCTTCGGGGAGCCCCCGCGGCCCGGGTCCCCGCAAACCCCGCCGTCGGATGCCCGGGGCTCGGCTCGGGACCCAGAGACACGCTCGCGCCCCGCCAGCCCCCGGGCCCGCCTGCAGCAGCCGCGAGCGGTGTCGGCCGCAGAGAAGGCCCCGGGGGCAGCACGGCGCGCCCCCGCCAACAGCCTCGGGGCGCCGCGTCACCTCGATCCGCTCCGAGCGGTTCCTCGCCCTTCTCCCCGCGGCGCCCGGGAGCCGGAGGAGGGGAGGCCTCGGCCCTGGGCCGGGGGGGCGGGCCCGAGCGACGCCGGAGGGAACCGGCGAGTCCCTGGCTGCAGGGCGGGGCCCGGGGACCGACGTCCCCCTCACCCGGCCCCGCCGCACCCGCCTCCCGCGCTAGCACCCGGCCGCCAGCCCAGCTGAGCCGCCTGGCCGCCGAGCCCTCCGGAAGGGCCCTCCCCTTCCGGCGCCGCTCTAGGAGGCGGGGCCCCGGGCCTCTCAGTGGTACGCCGCGCGCGGCCCCGCCCGGCTCTCCCCGCTTTTCCATTTCCGTAAGGACCCGCCCCCCGTCCCCGCCCCGTCCCGTCCCCGCCCCGTCCCCGCCCCGTCCCCGCCCCGTCCCCGCCCCTCACCTCTGCACCGGCTCCCCGATCCTGTCTTCCTCGCACAGTCCTCCCTCGCCTCGTCCTCCCCTCCCTCGCCGGTGCGCCCCCTCCCTCGCGGCATCCTCCTCTCCCTACCCCTCTGCGCCCTCGCTCCTACATCCCCTCCTTCGCCCTGTCCTCCTTCCTTCACCCCTGCGCACTCTTCCTTTCCCCCCCCCCCCCCCCCCGCCCTTGCCCCCTCCCTCGCCACTGCGCCCCGCTTCCTCCTCTCCAGCCCCAGACGGTGCTCCTCACGCACAGCGGGTGTTCCGGGGCACTGGTGCTCGCTCTGCCTGGACATGCACCCCTGGCTGTCTGCTGGGCGCCCTCCCACTTGCTGCCCCCTGGGAGCTCAGCTCCTCCGTGGAGCCCACCCGGCCGCCCTATGTGCCCCTTTCCTGCTTCCCACAAACTTAGCTGCTTACAGCCGCACTTGTCTGTTAGCAGGGTTCCTGCGGGATGGGTATCCTGGTGCCCAGACACGTGCCGCCGTCCTCTTCGGGTGCTGCCAGGCCGCAGCTGGGTGCCAGCTGGGCGTTCTCAGCTGGAGGCCCACCTGGGGAAGGGTCCTCTTCCACACTCCCCTGCTTACCGGCAGGACGCATTTCCTGGGGGCTGTGGCAGCGAGGGCCTGCTTCTCATTGGCTGTTGGCTAGAGGCTGGCCTTGGGTCCTAGTGGCCCCAGCCATTCCCTTGCCTGTGGCCCGCTCAGTGGGCAGTTCCCAGCACGGCTGTTTGTTTCTTTAGAGCCAGCAAGAGAGCCTCTGTCCCAGATCTGCACAGATGGAGTCTCATAGAGTGTAGCCTTACTGTGGGAGTGACGTCGCCAATATACTGACCTAACCTCAGGCCTGACGTCCTGCCTGTCACTTCTGCCATACTGTCCCAGGTGCCACCTGCATTTGGGGAGGGGAGCAGTCTCTGTAACACCACAGCTGGTCTCTTCCCCCACCTCGGACTCCCGGGCCCTGCCCTGCAATTTTTTTTCTAGCACCTTCCAGGCTTGGACATACTCTGGTATCTCCTTATTTGTGTGTTTATCAGGCGGAGGCAGGCCCCCAGGGCGAGGGGGGGCTCCGGGCTGCCGCGGTAAAGCAAAGGTCACAGCCAGGCCGGTCGAACCAACGTTTGGATTCCCGGGGGCGATCTTGTGGTGGGAGGCGGGGGGAGTGGACACCTAACCTTGGTAGGATTTAAAAGTGCCCCTCGAGGACTCTTCTGGGCGGCGGGGGGCCAGAAACACTGCTCCAGAGCACAGGAGTGGGGATGCTGGCAGGGGCTCAGTGAGGCCTCGGACGCCGGGTGCTGAGCGAGGGCCTGAGCGTCAGGCGTCAGGTTTCCCATTCCTAGAAGCACCGATTCCTTTCCCGTGAGCGGGTCCTCAATTATGCATCACACCCATTTACCCGGAAAAGCTAACCGCCGGCCCATCGAGGCTGCGATTAGTGACAGGCCAGTGGTAAGTACGCTCCTTCCCCGTGTTTGTCTGCTGACGGGCCTCATATGTCTCTATATATGTTTCTTTTTAACGAGGCTCCACACCCAGCACGAAGCCTACCCTGGGGCCTGAACTCACAACCTGAGATCAAGACCCGAGCTGAGACCAAGAGTCAGTGCCACGCAGGCGCCCCATGGGCAGGCTGTGGGAGGTGAACGATTGGGGCTTGCACGGGTGGCAGCAGGCCCGGGGAGCCTGAGCCCTAGGTCGTGCCCCCGCTCCCCTCCAGCGTCAGTTCTCTGTCAGGTCTGCCTGGGCCCAGAGGCTGTGCGGCACCGGCGTGGTTTCTCTGGGCGACTGTAGGGTTGTGTGACCGTGTGGATGGCACACCGCAGGGGCACGGAAGGCGTTCCTGTGGCCGTGGCCTTCAAGGCTTGCTTGTCGATGGATGCTCCCGGGTCAGGGCGTCTGGGATCGGGCCCCCGGCCAGCGTCCTCTGTCCTCTGTCCTCTGTAGCAGGACGAGAACTGAGTTCCCGCACAGACACTTCCACACCCACAGCTCAGCTCAAGCTCTTTCAGGGAGGAACGAGGATATGGGGGGAGGGGGGCCATGGAGAGGCTTTCCCCTGTTTCTCCATTCCTGCTCCTTGCCCCCCATTCTCTGAGACCCTGTGGCCAGGCACCAGCCATCCCTCCACCCCCAGCAGCCCCGCCCCAGAGCCCGGTGCCCTTCCTGGTGCACCCTCAGGCAGGACACACCTCTGCCTGGAGCCTCCTCTGAGGCCAAACCACATGGGACCCCTCACTAGCACGGGTGGGAGCCCACGAGTCCTCTCCATCTGGAAGGTTCCAGGTGGGCCCTGGGTCCATCAGCTTCTGCAAACCCAGCGGTCACCAGAGGGCCAGTGCTCAGCAAGCTCCATTGTCAGGAGCCTCTCTTTTGGGTCAATGCCTCATCCTTGGTTCTCGCAGAGAGAACAAGGACAGGAAATGTACATGGCCACCTGCTTCCTGTTTTGGGAGAAAGGATGTCCTGAGACCACCCCAGGGTGGGGGGGTGGTGAGTGGACAATGGCAGCTGAACCGGGGGTGGGGGGTGCATAGGTGGGCAGGAGAGGGGAGGAGCCTGGCGCTGTGGGGAGGATGGAGGCTGCAGGGCTGGTGAGCCCAGGGACTGTCTGCCTGCGCCCCCCCGGATCCCTTGCTCTGGCCAGCAGCCCTGAGGGCCCAGAAGAGGGAGCAGAGCCTCCTTGCTGAGCTTGCTCCCAGGGCCAAGACTGGGTGGGGGCACACAGGGCCTTGAGGTGGCCCCAGGGGCTGGTTACAAGGTGCGAGTGGAGAGAGAGCTTGGGAAGGGGTGGGCTTGTTTGCCCTCTCCCTGTCGGGGGTCAGTTGTGGGGGAGCAGAAGGGAGGGAGTGAGTGGGTGGACCCAGTGTGGGGAGGGGGATAGAGCGTGACAGAGCCTGGACTCCCCTTCCCCCCAGAAACAGCTCTAGGGGTCAGAGCAGGGACCACCACCATCACCCCTGGCACGGGAGCACCAGCGCCTGGTGGCCAGCACCTGAGTCAGCCTCCACAGGGATCCTAGGAGACAGGTTCTGCTCTCCTCGGGCTCTGTGGGCCAGGGGACTGTGCACAGAGAGGCCGCGTGGCTGGCCAAGGTCACACAGCTGGGAAGTGGCCCATTCAGACTTGAGGCCTGGCCAGCAGGTCAGCCCAGGGGCTCCTTGTCACCTCAGCAGCTCCCATGCACACTGACAAAGGCCGGGGAGACTCTTAAGAGCATCCAAGCCGCACGGCCACCAGCTCCAGAAGTTTCCAGCATTAGGGCTCTTGAGAAGCACCTTCTGGGCATCTGTGTACCTGCAGGTGCCCTGGGGTGAGGACCGCTGAAGTCTGACCAAGCCCCAGAGGCTGCTTTTCCAGCCGCGGCCTCTCCCTGTCCTATGCTAGTGACCTCTGGGACAGACATGTCCTTCCTTGTCCGTGGGCGAGCCTGGATCTTGGAAGCCTCCCGCCCGGGCTTTCAGTCTAGAAGAAGGGGCCTCAGCCAAGTGCCTGCTGTCACCCACTACAACCTCCTGAGGCCGGCCCGAGCCGAATCCCGCCAGAAACTGCCAGTTCTATGGGACAGGGAGGGAGGGAGAGGCCCGTCTCCATTTACAGAGGTCTGTGGGCAGAACCCAGTGCTCCTGGGCCAGCTGGCTGCTGCCGCTGCAAACGCATGGGGGATACAGGCAGGACAAACAGCCCTGGCAGGTCACCGAGCACCCTGACGGACCCACGGACAGAGGACTGAGGAAGCCAGCAGGAGCTACCGGATGCACTCAGAAGGTCCACAGGCAGGGCTGGCACTCATGAGACGAATTCTTGGTTTTTTGGGCACGTGCTCCAGTACCCCCGGTGTCTGCGGGTCCCCCCGGACCAGGCTGTCACCAAGCCCCATCTCTCCCATCCTGGCAAACACCTCCCTAAACTCAGCCGGGGCTGACGCCACCCGCCTGCCCTCACAGAGCTCTGTCTCAGCCCCTGGTTATGGGCTGGATTGTGTCCCCAGGATCCACATGCTGGGTCCTGTCTCAGGACTTCGAGGGTGACCGTGCTTGGAGATGGGTCTTTGTGGAGGTCATGAGGGTAGAGGAGATCACTGGGGGCCCTGATCCCCACTGACTGATGCCCTTACAAGAGACCAGGACGTAGACACGCACTGAGGGATGACCACACGAGGACGCGGGGACAGGATGGCCACCTACACACCCAAGAGAGAGCCCTTGGGAGCAACCAATACCGCTGACACCTTGACCTTAGCCTTCTGGCCTCCAGGACTGTGAGATAGTACCTTTCTGTCATATCGGCCCTCCAGCTCTGCCGCTGTCTCTCCTGCAGCCCCTGGGATCTGCCTGCCCCAGGCACGCTCCCCACCCTCACCCCCCAGCCTGGGGCCCCCATCCTCAGCTGCGTCTTCCTTGGGGGAACATTAGAGCCCCATGTCTCTGTCTGCCTTGTCTCCAGCTGGTCAGAGCTCGGGGCAGGGAGGTGTGGTTAGAATTTGTCCCATGAGTTGGAATCTGCAACGACCAGTGGGGGCATGGGGCGCCGGGCACAGTGCGGTGGGCACTGGCGCATCTGGTGGAGGGAAGGCTGTGTGTGACTCGGGGAAGTGCCTGCCTTGAGGCACATCAGCCCAGGCGACTCTGCCGCCTCAGGCTGAGGGTGACAGCAGCCTCCAGGCACAGGGAGGCCATGCACGCAGGGGCAACGCGGGGGAGCCTGTCCGTCAGGTGGATGGTTTGTCTTTCTCCCCCTCCCCCACCTGCCCATCACAGATTCAATCTTAAAAATCCCAGCTCTCTAGGAGCCTGAATCTAGCAGTGGGAAAGGCAAGGGCGTCTGATGGTGTCTGGACGGCGGGAGCATTGCTAGAGGCCATGCGGGGGCTGAGAGCTACGCCTGACTTCTGGGCTGTAGCCCTTGTGGCCAGTGAGCCCTTCTGCTGGGCCTGGGCCTGGGCTTCACCCTCCTCGGGTCCAAGGCTCGGGGCTCTGAGGTTGGGTGGTGGGCGCTACTCCATAGGGACCGGCTGATGTCCACGTCCAGATCCCTGCGGCTCGGGATGTGTGGCCTCATGTGGCAAAGGGGCGATGTGGTGGGGTTGAGGGTCTTGGGACAAGAGATTGTCCTCCATTGGGTGGTGGCCCCATGTCACCGCAAAGACCTTGGTAAGAGGGAGGAGGAGGGAGATTTGAGGCAGACGATGGTGAGGGGACAGAGTTCCAGAGACGCGTCTGATGCCCGGCCGTGTCTGTGAGAGCGATCACAGGGCCTGGCTCACGTGGCTGTGGAGACCGAGAGGTCCCTATGGGCCCCGCAAGCTAGAGCCCCAGAGGGGCTGCTGGGGGGAATCACTGGAGTCTGGGAACTGAGAACCAGGAGGCCCAGGGTCTGAGGGCAGGAGAGGACGGAGGTCCAGTTCCAGAAGGATCAATTTGCCCTTTCTGCCTTTTTGTTCCATCTGGGGCTCAGGGATGGGGTGAGGCCCCCCACATTGGCAGGGACCATCTTGGCACTCAAATGCTAATGTCTTCTGGAAAACCCCTCCCAGACACACCCAGAAACCCCCTGGGCCTCCCTTGACCCAGTCAGGCTGACGCGGAAACGCACGGTCCCAGGCTCGGGAGGGAATGTCGCCCTTCATGTCAGAGCCTGAGCCTCAGGACCACAGGTGACCGGTTGGAGCTGGTGTGAGCCGCTGCGTGCGTGGTCACGTGCCAGGCGGTCATGAGCCGTGGAGGCAGGGATGGAGCTGGATGGAAAGCGCGACACTGTCTCTGGCCCACTGTGTGGGGAGGGGCTGCTGCCCACGATGGATGAGAGGGAGTCGTCCTCTGGGACCACCTCCTGATTCCGGCAGTTCCTTCTGATGGTGACTGTCCCTTCCTGACCGGCCTTGGTGCATCAGACTGGACTCGGTCCTCCTCCAGCCACTCCCAACCACTGGCTCAGGCCTGGGGCTCTTCCCCATAGCGCTTGTCGGCCTTCCCTGAGGCTGGTCCTTCCAGGAGGCCCCTCCCTCGCCACGCAGCAGACAGGGAAACCCAGCTGGGGTGGGGGCGGCAGGAGCAGGGGATCGTCTGGGTCACGGAGCAGGTGCGGCGTGGCGTTCATACAGGTCATGGAGCTGGGGCGTGGGCTTAGCTAACATTTTAACTCAGATGGGGCGACCCCCGAGGTCTGCTTTTATCTGCTGCCCTGGGAGGGGCTGTGTGGGTGAGTGTGTGCGGCCACGAGTGCGTACACCGGTGGGAGTAACATGACAATGTGTGCACCCGCAGGAGCACGTGTGTGTGACGGTGTGTGACGAGGCGATGACAGAGAAATGACTCACTTTAACCCCATAGCCATTTGTTTCCCTCCCAGGGAAAGGGGTACCGAGGTAGGCAGTGTGGGGCTGATGTAATGGTTCCTGTTCACCAGTGAACTCTGCACCCTTCCTCCATGCTGCCCTGCTGCCCTCCGTGCTGCCTCATGGTGCAAAGTGGCTGCTGAGCCCCAGGCATCACTCGAGCCAGCAGGGAGGAGGAAGGAGAAAGAAGACGTCTCCTCTACCCCAGGGATACGCCCCCAGGTAGGCCTTCAGGTTTTCTTTAATAAGGAAAAAAGGGGGCACCTGGGTGGCTCAGTGGGTTAAGCCGCTGCCTTCAGCTCAGGTCATGATCTCAGGGTCCTGGGATTGAGTCCCGCATCGGGCTCTCTGCTCAGCGGGGAGCCTGCTTCTCCCTCTGCCTCTGCCTACCATTCTGTCTGCCTGTGCTTGTTCTCTCTCCCTCTCTCTCTCTCTGACAAATAAATAAATAAATAAATAAATAAATAAATAAATAAACTCCCTTTAAAAAAAAATAAGGAAAAAAGGCAGCGGAGGCTACTTCGCCTGCTGGAGTTACTTGACAAGCAGGGTAGGACTCTGGGCTTCTCTACCCAGGGGCTGTTGAGCTGGTGGGGATTGAGGGGTCTTCTAAGCCTTGTTCCATGCTGCTCTGATGGGGAAACTGAGGCCCAGACCCAGGCCTCCTCCCTTCTACCCCAGGGCTCTGTGTTGCCACCAGTCAGGAAGGCTGAGAGCCCCCAGCAGCCAGTGGGGTCAGCCTGGCCAGGACAGGTGCTGGGCACCCTGGGGTTCCCTTCCCTAGCCCCTCCCACTGCCCACTTCTCTTCTCAGGACGCAGGCCACAGTCGTGGGTGGAGGTGTTTCAGTGATGGGAAGGTGGGGAGAGGACATGGCCGTCTCCCCCCGGCCTAGGATGCATGTTTTCTCTACCCAGGCCATGTGGACCCGCCATGTGAGCAGCGGTGCCCTGGACCCGGGGCCCACATGCTGGCACAGGCAGTGGGGAGAGGAGGAGGCCAAGACAGACAGACAGACAGGAAAGAGGAAATGCAGACGGGGCTGGGAATGGCCAGTAAGATGCTCCGAGTTTATTCGCCAAACCAGGGCTGGGAGGAGGGGCGGGTGGGTCGGGCACTGGACAGAGTGCTGGCCATCCAGAGTGGGAGCTGGGGTGCGGGTGGGATGACCTGTTCAGGACCCCATGGCCTGGAGGCCGGAGAGGAGGCCGAGCAGCAGGGCGATGGCCACCATGGTGCGGCTGCCCTGGGCGCTGCTGGCCCCGCTGCCTGGGGGGTCTTGCCAGGGCGGGAGGTTGCAGAGGGCGGACTGGCAGCAGGTCACGGTCATCAGGGTCCCCTCCAGTGTCTTGGTGAAAGGGCGACACGTGTCTGTACACCATACGGAGTAGGTGGTCAGAGGCCCTGACTCTGGGAGGGGGGAGGGGTGGCGGAGAAAGGCTTAGTCAGGCTGGAGAGGCTGGGGCAGGGAGGACACCCGGGGCAGGGGGGTGCGCCTTTCTGCGTGCGAGCTGGGGCTGCCCCCGCCCTGGTCACCCTGGGGCCCGCTCACCGGTGTTTCCGTGGGAGATGAGGGTTTTGCAGAAGCTGTGGCTGCGGACGCAGTTCTGAATTTGCTCGCAACCTTCCCCTCTGCGCAGGGACTGGCAGGAGTAGCACTGCAGCAGCTCTGGGAGGCAAGGCGGGCTCAGGCCAAGGGCCTCCCCCTGCAGCCCAGAGCCCCCCCACCCCAAGCCCAGTTCCTCCCCCTGCAGGCTAGTGCTTTGTTCCCAGCAGATCCCTCTCAAAGCCCCTGCCCAGCCTCCCCACACCCCGCCTCAGGGCTGGCCAGTGCAGCCCCGCCCCGCCTCACCCCACCAGCCCCAAACCGTCCTGTCTGGCTGAGCTGGACTCCGTGCCCAGGGCCTGTACACTCGCTGGTCTCTCCAGGCAGGGACTCCACTGCGTCCCTCTCTGCCTAGCAACCTCCTATTCAGCCTCCCTGCCCAGGAGTGTCTCCTTCTCTAGGCTCCGTACTCTAGGTGGCCGTCGAGGGTCACAGCCAGGGTGAGAGGCAAGGGGCTGCTGAGTGTCAGGGCCCTTCCCGTCCCTTCCCCTGCCCCTTGGAAGGCTGTGCTTGTTGTTCCACGTCCTGCTAGTCCCTCACCAAGCCTGGTGGTCAGCGGAGCCCACAGGAAGTGAGAGTGCCTGCACCCTCAGGTGGGGGTGGACGGTCACCTCTGTCCCCGCCGCCTGCAGCCACACTGGCCTCCTCCTCCTCGTCCTCCTCCTCATCGTCGTAGCCGTCCTGCCCGATGTCCTCATCGTCCTCCTCCTCGTCCTGTGCCCGCCCTGTGCCTGGCCACACAGGGATGCCTGTGAGCCCCGCTTCCAGGCACAGAGCGCACATGCTCAAGGTCCAGGGCTGGGTCCCCCCCACACACATCTGTCCTCCGTCACTCCTCTGCCCTCTTCCTTCCCACTCTGTCCTTTCTGCGGGCCCCAGCAGCTGGCCCGGCTCGCTTCCCTGCACCGGCCGCTGCTGTGGGGCTCCTCCTGTAGCCACTGCCCCTCCCGCCCCAATAAACCCTCAGGACGGTCCGCTTGTGTAACAGAAGAAGACACTGAGGCCGGGACAGCAGAGGTAACCCCGAAGCTTGCAATTCAAAAGGTGGGCTCTGGAGCTAGGGAGGGACAGGTTTGGGGACCTGTGGGAGCCCAGGACAGCCCACGTCAACATCCCTCTAGCCTCAGACTCCAGCCTGACCCCCGCGCTGCCCGTGCCATGTCCTGCCCTCAGGCTGGGTGTCCTGAGGGTCCCTGTGGCCCAGACCTTCTTGCTGCAGGGCGTCCCCTGGCCTCGTACCTGGCTGCCTGCACAGCAGGAGGGCCAGCAGGAGAGCTGAGAGCGCCTTCATCCTGCCGGGGGCTGCCGGTCTGCTCGCGGGCTCCTGCTCAGGCTCACAGTCTGTGGGAAGTGGGACAGAGGGCATTCGGGGGCTTCCTGGAGGCCCCTGAGCCCTGCCTCCCCTCCCCGCCCCGGCTCCAGCCTCAAACAATGGGTCTCACACCGGCCCCAGTGCCAGGCATCAGGCCAGGGACGGCCATTTCCCTCCCTGACTTCAGGGGCCTGGGGGGACAGGAAGTCACTGTGGGGGGCGTCTCGTCCACCTGAGCAGCCCCGCGCTGGCCCGGCCTGCTGGCGTGAGCAGTGAAGCTGGCGAACCTGGCCCCACACTGGGGGCAGTGCTGGCGGAAGGCTGGGGAAGCCTCCTGTGACTGAGCCTCTGGGCCCTGCCTTCCTGGCTCCTTCTACCCTCTAGCCACCTTGGCAGCCCCCCAGCTCTTTCTCTGGGGGTACCCCTCCTCCTCTGCGGGCCGCAGACCTGAAGGGGCACTAAGAGCCCCTTACCCCTCCTGGGGGCAGTGGGAAAGTGGGGACAGGGCAGGGAGCTGGATTTGACCTGGAGCCCGGGCCGCAAACCTGCCAGCTATGTGCGAGCCTTGGTGCCTGGAGTCACCTCCCTGTCAGCAGGTGCCTCCAACATTCTCTGGGGCCACCTGGAGAGGAGGTGAGAGGTGGCTCAGGGGTGAGATCAGCTGGGCCTGGGGGTTGTCACAGGATGTCTTGGCCAGTGCGAGCCGACGCCTGCCGGCACTGAGGACAGCACCTGGCCTCGGTCCCCGCAGGGCTGGCTGCCACGACCCTTCTCTGAAGTCTCAGCCAGCAAGAGGTGTTGTCCCGCCTCAATTCCTAGGGAGCCATGCACCCTTGCCTCCCCCAGAGCCCCCTCATTGTCCGGGGGAGGCTGCCCCCAGGCCTTCCCCACACCAGGGCCAAAGTCACTTTCCATCAAGCGTCTATCTGCCAGGTGCACACGGCCCTGGACCCACCCTCTTCATTCCTGGACCCTACTTGCCAGCAGGCCCAGAGCTGCTCCCAGGAGGGCCCTGGGTGGGGGGGGCCCAGAACTATTAGGGAGCAGGGGTCCCCCTGCCACCTGTGCTCCCCGCCCCCACAGGCCCGGCCAGAACTGCCTGTGAGAAGCCTTGGAGGATGGTAACAGTCCTGTTCATTTCAGTGCTTGCAACATCGCAGCTCCTGGGCAGCCCCAGGGAGCAGCGGAGTTAGAGCCCTGCCTTACTGACCGGGAGCCACCGCCCAGCTTCAGCCCTGCTGGCCGCCCTTCCCCTCCATGGAGGCGCTCGTTGTGCCCTCTGCCCCGTGCAGGGAGGGAGCCGTCCATGCCTGCCCCTGCAGAAGCCGCTGCCCAGCCAGCCCCGGGCTGGGGGCCAACGTGTGTGCAGGAGGCCTGTCGAGGCTGAGGGAGCTCAACCTCCTGCCCCAACCCCTTGATGGCAGACCGCTGGCATCCACAGGACCCCCAGCCCTCAGGTCAGGGGAGGGTGCACCCGCCCCTCTCCCCACCCAGGCCTTTTCAGATATTCTGGTTCAAACACATGCCTGTTAGTGGTGGCTCTCTGACCCCAGGCTTCCAGGACAGGGGCGCCTCCTACAACCCCAGCACAGCGACTTGGCTCCCTTAGACACACCCAGGGCCGGGCTCAGGGCTGGCGGCCCCATGGGCAGCTGAGTGCCACGTTAGAGCTTGCATGCTACATGGCCTGCGCCCTGGGCTCGGAGCCGTTCCCCCTTGGCCATACCCATATCCAGAGGCAGCCCCGGTGCCGCCCACTCCCGGCCCGCAGACCCCTGCACAGCATGGACCCGGTCTTGCCTGTGCCGCCCGGGTGGGCCCGGCTGGCTCCAGTGGGTGGCCCTGTGGACGTGGCTGGTCTGGAGTTCCGGTGGCCTCCTTCCAGCCAAGTGAACCTAGTGGGTCACCTTGTTTTTCCTGGCAGGAGCAGACTTGGGCTCAGACCTCATGCCAGACGGGGACAGGGCATCCCGGCCATCCATGTTTGCTGTTGCTCTGGCAGAGGAGGACATGGTGGGCGTGGGGCAGGGCACGGCTTTCCCTGGGGAGCCTTGCTGCTCTGGCCCTGGCCCTGAGTCCCTATTCTGTGCCCCCTCATCCTCCCCATGTGGGCTTCTGCAGTCACCCAGATCCAGACCTGGGGAAAGGTGAGTGGTGTTTCTTTCTTTTTTTTTTTTTTTTAAGATTTTATTTGTTTATTTGACAGACAGAGATCACAAATAGGCAGAGAGGCCGGCAGAGAGAGAGGAGGAAGCAGGCCTCCGCTGAGCAGAGAGCCCGATGCGGGGCTCGATCCCAGGACCCAGGATCATGACCTGAGCCGAAGGCAGAGGCTTTAACCCGCTGAGCCACCCAGGCTCCCCGTGAGCGGTGTTTCTGACTGAGGGGCAAAGGTCTGGTGTCTGTGGGGACAGGAAGGGTGTCTATCCCCACCTGCAGCCCACAGGCCTAGGGGGATGGGGTTTTGGGGGACAGAGGTGGGCTGTAGCCACGCTGGTCCTCACATGTGTCTCCCGGGTCGGGCTCTCCCCCACCCTCTCTGCAGCCGACACTCTCTGGGAGCAGAGGAAGGGGCTTCCCTCTTACAGCAGAGTCTGGACCCTGTCACCCCAGTGGGCAGGGGGCCCTGAGGAGTCTCCCTGGATTCTCTCTCTCCAAGCTGCTCTCCTGCCCAGGCAGGCTGTTCCGGGGTTTGCCAGGGGACACAAGCCCCATTCTCCCCTGCAACCCAGCACTGAGAAACTAGCAGACATGGTGGGGCGGGGCTGGCCACTGGGAGCTCCGGGTGGTGCTGGAGGGCACATGCCCTGCACCCCCAGTCACACCAGGAGCCTGTGAGGAAGCTCAAGGTCTTAGGAGCTCATCCATTCGTCCCTTTGGGCTTGAGGTGCGCCTCGTTCTTTTGGTCAGTCAGCCTGCCTCCCCCTGCCCCCCGCACTGCCGCACCCCAGGCACCTGTGGCCTTCATTTTCCCTAGTCCTTGGACACCTTTGGTTCCATCCACATCAACCCTGGAGAGTCTTAGCCTCCCTTTCCACGGAAGCCCCATGGTGGAGGGTGACCGAGGGTCCCTGGTATCTGGCCCCTCCAAGTCCCCCCCTCCCCACGGGGTCAGCGCCTTGGTTGTGCTGCCTTCCCCACCATCCACCTCCAGAACTTTCCGTCTTGCCCCTGAAACACTAGCTCCCCTCCCCCAGCCCCTGGCACCACCTTTCCACCTGCTGTCTCTGAACCGGAAGGCCCTGGGGACCTCGCAGAAGTGAAACCCCGTTGTGTCCTCTTGTGACTGGCTTACTTCACTCACACATGCCTTGGGGCGCACGCACGTGTGACACGTGTGTGACACATCTCCATGTCTTCCTCCATGTGGCACATCTCCATGGCGTTCCCTGCTGCGGATCCGCTGCGCTGCTTCTCCGCTCGCCCATGGACGGGCGCAGGGACAGCGTGCTCTGGCCGCAGCGACCCCGAGTGTCTCTTCAAGCCCCTGCCGTCACGTCCTGCGGACGTGCACTCAGGAGCGGGCTTGCTGGCACGGGCGGCATGGCTGTGTCGCATCGGTCCCTCTCCTTCTGCAATTCTGCACCCACGTGTCTCATTAAACTGCCGCTAACTCGGGGTCCCAAGTGCACGCGCAGGTCAGGGCGTCGGGAGGCCGCTGCTCCCTCCCAGACACGCACCCCGCCGACCCCGCCGCACCCTCTCTGCCTGGGGCGCTGCCTCCCAGAGGCCCTTCCCCACCCCGTGCCCCTGCTGAGGGGTTCCTTGGTCGGCCCGCCAGGAGTCTGGGGCTCCGCTGCCTTACACTGGGGCTCCCTTGGGAAAAGCCGCGCGGGGCCGGCACACGGTGCTGTCATTTTGCAGGGGTGCCCCGCAGCCGTGTAAAGGAATGAAGGATCTCTTTGTGTCCCGAATCGAAAGAAGATGACATGGGTAAAGCGGCCGCGAGCATGCGCGCTGCTTTCTGGGGGACTAGGGAAGGAACAGGTCTCCAAAGTACCAACTTCCACTCAAGTTTGCCCCCGGGACTGTCCACCCCACTGCAGGGGAAAGGAGTGCGTGTGTGTGTGCGTGTGTGTGTGTGCAAGCCCTGGGGGTCTGGACAGAAGGACACCAATGGCTGAGCTCGACATGGGGGTCCACACTTGGAGGAGGGTCCGTAAGTCCAGCATGGCAGCGGGGAAGCCCAAGGGTGAGTGGGGCCCCCTCGCCGGGTTATGGGCTGGGTCGCGCCCCAGGCTTCGTGGGCTGCCGAGGTCCTCCTGGCAGTAGGGCGCCTCTCGCGCATCAGAGCAGGGGACCCGCGTCCTGGAGAGGTCCCACTGGGATGCCTGGCGGGTATGGTGGCAGATCTTCAGACACAGGGACATGAGTAAAAGGGGCCTCACTGAGCTGGAGTCTGGAGGCCAGCAGGGGCGGCTCTCACCCCAACCACTCCTCCGCTGCAGGCCCGACAGGGAGAGCCACACCTTGCAGGCGGCTACTACGACCCGGCTAGGAAGCCCAGTTTCCTCCTCCCCGGCTGGTGAGAGATGCCAGAGCTCAGCCATGGGAAGCCCTAGACTTCCAGCTCCCACTTCACTCCAATGAGCTTTCAGTTGACAACCGCTCTTCCTCCCACCCCTGCCCTTTCTACAAAAGAGCCTCCCTTGGGCGCCCTGTGGCTCAGTCATTAAGCGTCTGCCTTTGGCTACAACCCCGGGTCCTGGGATTGAGCCCCGCATCCGGCTCCCTGCTCTGTGGGAAGCCTGCTTCTCCCTCTCCCACTCCCCCTGCTTGTGTTCCCTCTCTCGCTGTGCCTTTCTCTGTCAAATAAATAAATAAAATCTTAAAAAAAAAAAAGAGGCTCTCTTCTTCTGTTCTGCGGAGGTGACTATCTGCTTGTCCCACAGTGCACATATCTGCTGCTCCCTAATGAACCCAGTTTTGCTGGAAAAATAACTGGCGGTTTTATTTTTAAGCATTAAAAAACAAAACTTGATGGAGTGCATTGGAAGATCTAGCTGACTTTATTTTTTTTTTTTAAGATTTTATTTATTTATTTGACAGACAGAGACCACAAGTAGGCAGGGAGGCAGGCAGAGAGAGAGAGAGAGGAGGAAGCAGGCTCCCCGCAGAGCAGAGAGCCCCACGCAGGGCTCGATCCCAGGACTCCGGGATCATGACCTGAGCCGAAGGCAGAGGCTTTAACTCACTGAGCCACCCAGGCGCCCCTAGCTGACTTTATTTTTATTTTTAAAATTTTTTTAAAGATTTTATTTATTTTTTTGACAGAGAGAGATCACAAGTAGACGGAGAGGCAGGCAGAGAGAGAGAGAGAGGGAAGCAGGCTTCCTGCTGAGCAGAGAGCCGGATGTGGGACTCCATCCGAGGACCCTGAGCTCATGACCTGAGCCGAAGGCAGCGGCTTAACCCACTGAGCCACCCAGGCGCCCCTAGCTGACTTTATTAAACAATTTGTCAATCAGGCATCGCCCCATCCAGCGCCAGGAGGGGAGCTCGGAGAAGCTGTGCAAGGTGGAAGGTCTTGGTAGATAAACTAAGGTTTTATCTGAAACCTGTTTATGTAATTAGAGTCAGCCTATCGGTGCTCTTTCCTGTCCGGACCCTCTGACTCCTGCTGGGCCCCTGAGGTCCGTTTGTACCAGACCTTTTTGTTTTTTGTTTCACGAAAAAGGCGGAGATAGAATTCACATACAACTGCGTGTGCAAATAGCACACCGAGTGTACGATCGAGGAAACACGCACACACATACATATGTATCATTCAAGACGCAGAGCTTTCTAGAAACCCAGAAGACTCCCTTGGGTTCCTTTCAGTCTGTGTCCATCCCCTGAAGGTGACCACGCTTCGGACTTCTAACACTACACTCACTTTGTCTGTTGTGAGACCTCGTGTCAACGGCACCCAGAGTTTCAGCTGCTTCGTATCCAACTACTTCCATCCAGCCACAGTGCTTGCGACAACTGTCCCCCGGGCCCCGTGTAGTGGAGGTCTGTCCACACGCGTTTTTGCTGCCGTGTAGACTTACATGATGTGGGAATTCTGAAGTCGGTGGCTGGCTTTAAAGCCTCAAAGGACAGGCTGACCCCTTGTTAGGGGCTCCCGCAGCTGGTAAGATGAGGCCGGTGCCCACGGGCCGTTCTGGAAGTCCCAGGCCCTGCGGAATCACGTGGAATCTTTCTGCCTGAGCTCTATCAACGGAGCGAGAGCCTGCGCGACCGCCATCTGCTTATGGCCGGACTCACTGAATGTTTTAAGCCCACTCTTGGGACCTCCTGCCCGGAAGAAAAGATCGTTTTGAAGTAGGACCGCTCACCGGCAGTGCACCTGGTCACAGGAGCTCTGATGGGGACGACGCGGAGGTTTAGGCAGATCTGTGGCCAGGAGATCAAGGAGTAGCGTCCACGGTCAAGTCGTCTTATTTAAGAAGGTGATAGCGGCCATGGGTAGGGAGTCCTCCGATGGAGCTGGGCCAAGCCAGCTGAAAACCTTCTGGAAAGGACACAGATGGGGTCCGTTATCAAAGGAACGAGACTGAGACAAAGGGAAAGTTATGCAAAGCCTTATTCTATGCCAAGCAGTAGAAGTTAGACTGACCGGCCAGGGCCCCTCCCGATCTCACAGGCTGGTTTTATAGGGCAGAACCGCAGACCCAAGGTGCGTGGCTTCTGTTGTTAAGGCGTTTACTCCCGGAATCGATACCCGGAACCATACCGGGAACTACGGGGGCTTTTATTCCCGGAATGAAGTCCGTGGCTGTAAACAACAATATGGCGACCTGGGCAATATGGAGTGGCTCCGGCTAAGCAGGCCCTAAGAGTTAGACAGCTTTTAACATTAAAACGGCCCTAACAGACGCATCATCCTAGATGTCGTGAAGAATTTGTGGTTCATGGGAAGAACCCAAAATGTGAACAGTGACAGGAGTTTGGAAGAAGGGGATCACCCTCCTGGATGGTGGAGGGGCTCAGGGCGTCCGCGGAGGGCGTCCCCGCAGACGTGGTGCAGCAGCAGGAGAACCAGAGCCCCAAGCGGAGCCGGAACGCGGGACCGCACTGCCGCGATCTCGGGCTTGAGGTCACGGCTGAGGAGGTGCCGCGAGGGGAGGAGCGGAGAACGCGCTTCCCGGAGCATGATGATGGAGGCTATGAAGACGGGGAAAGACAACAGAGGATCTAGAACCTTCCGTGGCCCGAGTCGCATAGCGGCAGCCGGGTTTGAGAGGATGGACGCCAGCTTCGGAGGCAGTTCTGCGGGTGAGATGCCGTCAGCTTCACAGGCTGTGGAGAGACCGTTCCGTGAGAGGAAAGGGCAGTCCCAATGGACAAATTCACTGATGTCCTGTTTTCAGAACTTGCCAGACTCCCCTCCACCCCCCCCCCCCGCGGATGATTAAGCCGCTGCTGGCTTCGGGCAGAAAGATGGACTGGCTGACAGCTCAGGTGACGGGGAACATTTCACGGCAAGGGGGACCTTCTCTAACGAAGGCGCACGGATGCTGTTTTAGACCTGACGCTGCTGCAGGCTTCATGGACCAGACCGCGGTGTAGACATGACTTGGATCACCGCCGGGAGACCACACATTCATTTGACTCTCCTCGCTGCGACCTGTGCTTTACCGCGGTGGTGGGAGCCCTGCCCACCGTGCTCCGGCGGGCACCAGTATTTTACCTGCGGTTCTTTGCAAGGGTGACCGGCCCCGGGAATCCTGGTGTAAAGGGTAGAGGAGGCAGTGTTTGGGGAATCCCCCGCTTGCAGCTGGGGTGCTCACCTCTCTCACTGCTGTGGAAATGACTCCCCTGGCTTGCGAGAGGCTTTACTTGGAGCAGACATCAGGGTCACGGCACACACGAGCAGAGCACTCTGGTTTTGTTTCTATTTTTGTCTTAGGGTGTCAGTCCCGGTCAGGGTGTGGTTTGGGTCGGGTCCTCATCTATGTGGGCTGCTAGTGCTTGGCGGGTTGGTATACCACTTTATTTGGGGGCCGTCCCGGGATTCAGTGCATTTTCCTGGGTCTGATGCTTGGTCATGTTGGCCACTGAGCAAGGGGTCCAGGGTCTCCTGGGCTGGCCGTGGACACATGTAAGAACAGACCGCCTAACAGTGGGAAGGGTGCACAGGACAGCCCAAGAGGGTCCTATGGGGCGGACCCCCCTATGACCTGGGGTGTTTGCCCACAAGGAAAAGCTGAGAGGCTCACCCTCCGTGGCATGAGTTGGGTTCCAGGCTGGGACTGGGGTGGGAACCCCAGAAGGGCGGGCTGGGCGCTGGTCCAGGTCTGGCCGCTGGGATGGAGCCTTATCCCAGAGTTGAGGCAAACATCCAGTCATTCCCTCCCTGGGGCCTGGGACCTGAGTGCAGGACGCAGAGGCATCTCCTAGATGCCCCTGAGCCCTGAACTCTGGCCCCAGCAGACAGCTCTCAGGGAGCACTGGACCACGGGTTACCGAGGGAGAGGGTTGGATGAGGAGCAGGGGGCCTTGCTGTCCAGAAGCTCAGGTGCGGTTTGGGGGCATGGTGGCAGATAAACACATAATGTTCTCTGGAAGCTGCTGTGTGGGACTTTGAGCTGGGAACTGGGGACCGAGAAATGGGGGTAGGTGGAGATAGGAAAGGGGAGAAGACTGAGTTAAGGGCTCCTCATAGGGTGGGAGGAGTTGGTGGGGATCTACCAGGGAGGGCTTCCTGGAGGAGGTGGCTTTTGAGCTTGGTCAAGGAGAGACCCTCAGGTGGCATGAGTGCGAGGCTGGGCTGGGCGTGACAGAGCCAACCAAGGCTGGGGAGGAGTCGGTCTAGATAACTAAAGGCTACTGGATTAAATGTCTCAGACCCCCTCCGTTCTGGATGCCAGCATGTCTCCCAGCCATGCTTCGTGAGCACTGGCCGCTGTGTCGCAGTTCCTGGCAGAAGCACACACACCTCACTCGGCGATGAGGGTCTGAGCCCGGACGGCCGGGTATGGGGAGCACAGCGCGAACATGGCAGACACACTCAGCGGGTGAGAGGGATGGAGGCCGCTGCCCAGCCAGCAAGTCTGCAAGCACCTCTCTGTTTTTATTTTTTTTAAGATTTTATTTATTTGTTTGATGGAGACACACAGTGGGAGAGGGAACACCAGCCGGGCGAGGGGGAGAGGGAGAACCAGGCTTCCTGCTCAGCAGGGAGCCCGGCTCGATCTCAGGACCCCGGAGATCTTGACCTGAGCCGAAGGTAGAGGTTTAATGGCTGAGCCACCCATGTGTCCCCCAAGCAACTGTTTAATATGGTGGTGTGGTGAGGGGTTCTACAGAAAACAAACCCGTGTAAGTGCTGTGAGAACACGAAGCTTTAGGAGCAGTGCGGGAGGGCTTCCCAGGTGAAGTGACATTTAAGATGGGACCTCAGAGCTGCGTAGGAGTTGGCCAGGTGCAGGAGAAGGGGTAAAATGGTTCCAGCCTCAGGCGCAAATGTCCCGAGGCAGGAGGAGTTTGGCAAGTACAAGGAACTGAAAGGAGCTGAATGATTGGAGCTGAGGCGGTGGGAGAAGAACTGAGAGGGGACGGGGTCAGACCTGCACCCCTGTGGGCCCTGCAGGAGAATCTGGACTTTATTTTGAGAACTACTGGGAGCCCCTGAAACATTTAAACAGGGATGTTTGCTGAAGCTGCTCTGGCCTTTTCTGGAGAATGGGTCGGGGTGGGTGGGAGTGGGTGTGAGGAGCCCAGGTGAGGCTCTGGTGGGGTCCAGGTGAGAGGCGGTTGGGCCCAGACCAGGGGCCTGCGGAGGACGGCAGACGGACAGAGAACTCCATGAATGCCGCTGGCCCTGCAGGTGGGGGGACGTGGCTTGGTGGCTTGGTGTCTTCGCTGGGCTTGACCCCTGCCCTCTGGTCTCTCTCTCTCCGGTGGGCGACCCTCGGGCCCTCCCACACAAGGGGGGCTCTTCCCAAAGACGCTGTCTTTTCCAGTCTTTGCGGACGACTGGCTGGACTCCGTGTGTGAGCGCGTATGTGCGCATATGTGTGTTTGCCTGTTTGTACTCGTGTGGTTGCGTGTGTCTGTGGCCTTGCGCACTCGCGTGTTAACATGTGGGTGTGTACGTGTGCAGGTGGGTCTTCCCATTCACGTGCGTGTGTTCACACGTATTTTCATTCGTAGATGTGTGTGTTCGTCAGGGGTGTCCTGGGGGTCTCCCAGGCATCTCACGCCCCCAAGTGAGGCAGGAGATACCCCTGGGCCACCGCCTTCAGGAAACAGGAATCCCCAACATCAGGTGTCCACCCCCCCTCACAGCCAGGGACACCCCACGGGAGCTTCCCGGAGGCCTCAGGCCTCAAAACCTGTGCCCTTGTGCTGGGTTCCCGCATGGTGCGCAGGGGAGTGGAAAGGAGGGGACACGGTTCTCTTCCCAGGACTCCCCCTTGGCTCCCAACCCAGCTGGGAGGGGCCGCCACGTCCCTGCTGGGGGTTCGGGAAGGGGGAGGGGAAGCTCAGCCCCAGGCTCCTGGGGTGGGGGTGGGGGCGCTGGAACGGCAGGAAAAGGTCAGGCCTGGTGGGCCCAGTGGGAAACTCAGGGAGGTAAAGCTGGGGCGGGGCGGGGGCAGCCTGAGCCCCCGTGGGGGAGGGGGACAGAGGGTGTCTGAGAGCCGCCCCCCCTCCCTTGGATGCTGAAGTGGGGGCTGGTTTTGCAGAAGACTGGAGTTAACCCCTGCAGAGCTGATTTGATGGGGTCTTGCCCTCGGGATGTGTCCTGGGTGAGGGTGAGCTGTAGCCGCACTTGGGGCCCTCCCTCCTGTCCAGGCCCTGCTGGGCCTGCCTGGAGCTCCTTCCTCTTCCTGGCCTCCCCCTGCTCCTCTCCTAGCCAAGGCTCCTCTGTCCGCTCCTCCTCCCTCGGCCCCGCCCCTCCTCCCTCGGCCCCGCCCCTCCGCCCTCGGCCCCGCCCCTCCGCCCTCGGCCCCGCCCCTCCGCCCTCGGCCCCGCCCCTCCGCAGACGCGCCTGAGTGTGACTGTGAGTGGGAGCGGGAGCGTCCCTCTGTTGCCTGTCCTGGGTCCAGGACGGGTCCCTGGGTGCTCAGAGCTCAGGAGGCCCTTCCGGCTTCTCGCACACCGGCAGCTGGCCAGGGCTGGGGAGTACCTTCCCCTCTCCCGGTGCCTGAGACACCCTGTGTTTGTTTCCTGCAGCAAATCGCAGACTTGGTGGGTCCTTCCTCCTCTTTCTGGCTCCTTCCTAGTCTGGTGGCTCCAGGAGGGCGGTGGCCTGTGGCCACACTCCTCCCCCCAGGGTAGGTCTCCGCTGCCAAGAGACCTTTCCCCGGGAGGTTTGTGCCTCATATCTGTCCCTTCTGGCTAAGGGTGCCAGATGGTGGGTGTGGGGCCCACGCCAGATGCAGGATGACCTCATCTCCAGATCCTTAACTTAATCTCCAAACAAGGTCACATTCTGGGGTCATGACTTGGCCATGTTGTTGGGGCCACACTTTGGCCCAGCACACACCCTGCACCCATTCTTCTGCGGGGGCAGATCCTGGGGATCAGAAACTTCCCCCTCCCTGCGTTTGGCAGCCCTTCAGGAAGTGTTTGACATGTGAGTGACAGTGTCCACCCTTGGTGGAGAGGCCGGCCCCCTCTAGGAGGCAGGGCAGTCTTTGGGGACAAACTCCTCTGTAGCCAGTCTGGGATGGCTTGGAGGGGTTCTGATAGTGTGGCCAAAACACAAGGCAGGAAGCTCTGGGAGCGGGTCTCAGGCAGGACCCCAACCTCAGCCTGCTCCTGGCCTGTCCTCAGAGAGGCCTGTCCTCTCGGCTTCTGTGTGGGCTTAGAGACTCAGGATGCTCTGGCCAAGTGCAAGGGCTTTTGACGCTGTCCCTGGTTCTGACCACCTGAGCTTGGCCTCTGCAGTGAGGAGGGCCCCTCCGCCAATCATCCTGAGCCCTGAGCATAGCATGCGATTTGGGCTGCCATATAGCTGCTCTGGGTGCAGAGGGCCCTCCCCCCAAACTGGGCAGGGCCAGATCCCCGTGCTCCCTCACCAGGATCTGGGCCTCTGGGCCAGGGCAGCCTGGGAAGATGGAGAGCAAGCCCGGTGGTCAGCAGCTCTGTGCAGGAGCTGTCCAGACGGCAAGGGCCCAGGACACACATGGACTCCTGCTCCCACTGCTTTACAAAAAGCCCTTTCTTCTGCTAATCATGACTGATTGTTATTCTTTGTTTGCAAAAATCCTGATAGGGTAAAACTGACCCACATGCTTGGGAGGAGGCAGAGTGGCTTGGAAACTGGGTTAGGAATCTCCGTCTCCCTGGCAACCAAGCCCACCAAGCAGGGGAGGGGACAGTGCCATCTCTGCTCTCGGTCTCCGCGGAGTGGGCCCAGATCGCCTCCCCAGGGCTTGGCACCAGCCTCCTCAGACTTCACTCTTCAGACACCTGACATCTGTTCCCTCACAGCATGCCCAAGTCAGACTTGACTCTCCTGCGCTGTCTCTTACTGAATAACAAATTACCCCAAATTTAGGGGCTTCAGACAATACGGTTTATGCTCTCCCAGTGTCTGGGGGCCAGAATTCCAGGCGTGGCCTCACTGGGGCCCCTCAGGAGGTTGCTGTCCGCTGTGGTCTCATCTGACGGGGGTGGGGGGGGCTGGGTCAGCACCCAAGCTCCCTTGTGTGGTTCTCGGCAGACCTCACTCCTGCCCTTGTGACCTCACTCCTGCCGCACGGGGCAGCTGGCTTCCCCAGTATGCGTGGTCTGGGAGTGGGAGGGAGCCTGCCTCAGAAGCCTCTGTCTTTTTATAACCTTGTCTCAGAGTGACATCTTGTCCCTCTGTCCCTCTGCCCCCCTCTCTTCTCTAGAAGAAGATGGCTAAGTCCAGCCCAGGCCCAAGAGGAGTGCTCCATGAAGCCCAGCCTAGTGTGGGCACTGGCCCAGGGGCTCTGCCAGTCCACCCACCATGCCACCATTTCCAGATGTTGGGGCTGGCCTTCCCACCCCAGGCCCGGCAGGGACCTTATTCATCTCTGGACAGAGATTTGGCTGAAAATCATATTCCTGGAGTGGACTGACCATGGTTGGCAGGGACCCCAAGTGCCCCCTGCAAGTACCCCATGACTGGGCGGGGCACCTGGAATAGAGCTGACCAGAAGGGAAGGGAGGCTGGCCTTGCGGCAGACACCCAGACACATCTGTCCACCGCCCGCCCCCAGTCCCACGAAGAAGGCAGTGTGAATCTGAAATGCGTGTGTCAGTTCTGAGGAGGATGACGGGGTCTGGGCACAACCCAGCCTGGAAACTTCCTGGGGCCCCACGGCTTTTAGGACAAACTCCAGACTCTTTCTGCACATAGGCTTCCTACACCCTCCCCTTCTCTCCCCCTCCTTCCATCTTCCCCTCCTTCCCTCTCCCCCCTTCCCCTCTCCCCCTTTCCCTCTTCCCCTCCTCTTCCTCCCTCTCCCTCCTCCATCTTCCCAGTCCCCTCCACCTGCATCTCTCCCCTCTCCCGCTCTCCTTCCCCTCTCCTTCCCCTTCCCCTCTCTCTCCTCCTCCTCCCCCTCCCTCTTCCTGCTCTGCCCTCCTCCTCCTTGCTTGGCTCCTCTCCCAAAGGCTCCTGCCCTCTCCCAGCTCTGGGACGTGGAGCTCCAGGCAGCCTCATCTTCCCCCCCTTGGCTCAATGTCCCCTTCAAAGAGGCCTTGTCCCCGCCCCCAGATTGCTCTCAGAACCGCTCACATCACTCCAGAGCCACCTTTCTGTTTGCCCAGTCATGCCTGCCTGCCTTCACGGGGCAGGGGCCCAACCGTGTCTGGCACGTGGTGTGGCGGAAATATGACTGTCCTGATGGTGCGCTCCCAGGCCCCTGGGCCGGACGCCCAGTGAGCGTTCCACTGTTGGCCCTGCCCCATTCTGCAGATGAGGGACTGAGGCTCAGGAGGTCACACAGCACGCTCAGAGCCACACGCCTTGGGGGTGACTCATGCTGTCTGTGCTCAGAGCCCCAATCTCACCACTGTGCTGCTCTGCCCAGACCAGGCCAGCTGTGCAGACACGCAGAATGCCCATGAGAGCACAGAACAGAGCCCTGGGCAGTGTTGAGAGCCACAGGGCTGACCCACAGGGCCTGAGGTCTCAGTGAGTGTGCGACTGTGTACGTGTGTGCAGGTGTGCAGGGGTGACAGTGGAAACGCATTGGTATGAACGTGATGTGTGTGGGTGAGTGTGTGTATGTGTGCACGAGTGTGTGGAGTGTGTGCACAAGTGTAGGCAGCCGGGGGAGGGGGTGAGGAGCCCAGCGTGCACCCGGCTTCCCTGCCACAGCCTGGCTGGGCTGGGGGCTCTTTCCCCTGCTGGACCCTGGGGCGAGCATGGCTCCCAGGCTCAAGGGTTCCTTGCAGAGTCTCCCTCAGCACAGCTGCTCCCGGGAGCTTCTCATGCTGGCATGGGAAGGGGTTCTTTGGAGCAGACCTGAGCATCCAGGAAGGCCAGGGGTCCTTAAGGAGACCGTGCATGCTGAGAGTTGGTCTTGGGCAAAAGCAGCTGCAGGCACGTTGGCCTTGGAGCCCTGGCATGGTGGCTGGGTCATGCAGCTACTCGGTGCTGGTGCAGGATGGCGGATGGTTCCCAGAGACAGTGCCTTCGGGGGAGGGGATAGGAAGGCCTAAGATCAGACCTTGGCTTCAGGTCCAGAGCTACCAGAGGGTCCGTTTGGGGGAGGTGTCCAGGACCTTTTACTACAAAAACAAAGTGCTGGGTGGGAGGGTGTCCGTGTGCCCAGCGTGAGGTGTGGGATGGGTGTTCCAGGGCTGGGAGCGTGCAAGGAAAGGCTGAGTGAGAGGAACGAAACGTGCAGGGAGGACAGTGCCTCTGAGGCTGCGGCTTGACCTGGTGCAACTTCCTCGGCAGGGACCTTCCTGGGATCACCTGGACCATCGCACAGGGAGCGTGGAGAGGAGGGCAGCAGGGGGGAGCAGTGTGGGTGCTGAAGGCTGGCGGCAGAAATGCCTCAGGATGCCAGCCTGGAAGGAGCGGACTGTCCCATGTGAGACGGGGATAGCCACCCCTGTACTCGACCCAGACTCAGACCTCGGCAGGAGCGGGGGGTCTTGGGAAGGGATTTCAGCTGAGAAGAATTAGGACGTGTGGGGTGGGGCAGAGGAGGGGTCTCCCAGAGCTGAGAGAACACGGGGGCTTTGCCAGGGAGTCCTGTGGGCACAGCTGGGGCACAGGCGGCTCTGGGAGCCTTGGAGGCGGCAGCAGCAGGTTCGGGAGGGGTGGCTCCAGAGGGGCAGCGGGACCAGAGAGGGGAAGGGCCCTCTGCGTGAACGCCTGCAGGCACGTGAGCCGAAGTGGGCCCAGCGGCCTTGAGAGGAGGACAGGCGGACAGACAGCTCCTGGACTCAGGGCGGCCGGGCGCGGGCAACAGTGACTCCCGGTGAGGCACTCCTGCTCCTGAGCGACCCGGGAGGCTGCGAAGGACTTGGGTGCGGCTGCTTGTGGTTTCACGCTCTCCGCCTCCTCACCCGGTGACGCCGTCTGTCCCTTGGTGCCGACCAGGACCGCATGGATGTCTCCACTCCAGACCCTCCTCTGAGACCCGGGACTCTTGAGATCGCCTGAAACGTCAGCGGATGGTATGCGTGCCCTGCCTTAGCCCTTTCCAGCCCTGCTCGGGCGGACTTGGCTGACCACGGAGCTTGGAGCCGTCCCAGCTCCCTTTCCCCTGTGTGTCTTCTTTTGATATTGATTGGAAGGCCGCGAGGCCCGGGGGGAGGGGCTAGAGCCTCCAGCGAGCTTCGAGCCCCACCAGCCCTGACTCTCCGGGTGTCAGTCAGTCCCCGTGGTGGGCAGGGCTCTCCAGAGAAGCAGAGCCAGTGGGATACGTATGTTTATACAGACAGATTCAGGTTAAGGAACTGGCTCATGTGAGTCGGAGTCTGGCCGGAGGGTCAGTGAGAGCCGGGGCTCCAGTTCGAGTTCAAGGCCGGCTGCCGGGAATTCCCTCATGCTCGGAGTAAGTCAGTGTTTCCTTCTTTTCAGGTCTTCAACTGATTGGGCGAGGCCCACCCACACCGTGGAACGCAACTTGCTTCGCTCGGAGTCTATGGATATATGGGGCGCCTGGGTGGCTCCGTGGGTTAAAGCCGCTGCCTTCGGCTCAGGTCATGATCTCAGGGTCCTGGAATCGAGCCCCGCATCGGGCTCTCTGCTCAGCAGGGAGCCTGCTTCCCTCTCTCTCTCTGCCTGCCTCTCTGCCTACTTGTGATCTGTCTGTCAAATAAATAGACAAATAATATCTTAAAAAAAGAAAAGTGCCTGCTAGTCCTAACCTCTCTCAACATCTCTAAAATTTTATCTGAAAAAATATATTTGTCTAAAGTTTTAATGATCTGAAAATTTTATTTTGCACTGATTTTTGGGAAACTGTGTGTGAAGTTCTTAGCTGACCGTTCCTCTCATCTGAGCACGTTTCCCGGGCCCTCAGTCTCCGCCTCGGCAGGAGTGGCTGTATCTGCGGAGCTCAGGTCCCTTTCTGGCCGGCTACTGAAGCATCTTCTTTCGTCTTCAACGGTCCGCGGCTTCGGATGCTGCGTGAGGCGTGGATTTTCTGTTTATTGATTCCATTTAATACATTGTGTTTCCCTGTAAACGCTTATCTTTCATCAGCTTTTTTTTTTCAAGAGAGAGTGTGAGCGGGAAGGGGAGTGGGAGAGAGAGCATCTCCAGTAGGCTCCCCCTACCCTGCTCAGGACAGCACCCACGCGACTTCCCTCAGTGCTCAGCACGGGACCCGTTGTGTGCCCCAACCTCTCCTGTCTTCTATCTCCTTACCCCTTGCACACATTCTCGATCATTTCTGGAGACTCACATTCCAGTTCACAAACTCCTTCTTCAGTTGTGTCAACAGCTTGACCAAGATGTAATTCCCATACTATGAAGTTCACCCTTTTAAAGTTTCTAATCCAGTGGGTTCAAGTACATTCAGTGCTGTGCAACTATCATCACTAATTTTTTTTAAGATTTTATTTATTTATTTGAGAGACAGAGATCGCAAGCAGGCAGAGAGGCAGGCAGAGAGAGAGGAGGAAGCAGGATCCCCACTGAGCAGAGACCCCGATGCCGATGCGGGGCTCGATCCCAGGACCCTGAGACCATGACCTGAGCCAAAGGCAGAGGCTTAACCCACTGAGCCCCCCAGGTGTCCCCATCACTATCTTTTAAAAAAACATTTCATCACTTACAAGGAAACCCCTTGACCTTGGCGGAAACTGCCCATTCCTTCTTCCTCCCAGGCCGAGGCACCCATGAATCTCCATTCCCTCTTTTTTGGCTTTCCCATTTTGGACGTCTCACAGAAGTGAAACCATGCCACGTGTTTTAAAACGACTTTTATAAGGGGCGCCTGGGGGCGCCTGGGTGGCTCAGTGGGTTAAACCTCTGCCTTCGGCTCAGGTCATGATCTCAGGGTCCTGGGATCGAGCTCCGCATCGGGCTCTCTGCTCCTCGGGGAGCCTGCTTCCTCCTCTCTCTCTCTGCCTGCCTCTCTGCCTACTTGTGATCTCTGTCTGTCCAATAAATAAATAAAATCTTTAAAAAAAAAAATAAGGGGCGCCTGGGTGGCTCAGTGGGTTAAGCCGTTGCCTTCGGCTCGGGTCATGATCTCAGGGTCCTGGGATCGAGTCCCGCATCGGGCTCTCTGCTCAGCGGGGAGCCTGCTTCCCTCTCTCTCTCTGCCTGCCTCTCCGTCTACTTGTGATCTCTGTCTGTCAAATAAATAAATAAAATCTTAAAAAATAAAAATATAAAACGACTTTTATGTTTATTTGGCAAACATCTTTCAACGTTTCTGATGACCTTTTAATTTCTCTGGAGAGTTTTTCATTTCCAGAGGTTCTCCTGTTTTTCACAGCGAAGCCTGGTCAGTTTTCTTTCCTTTAAATATATCTTAAACCCACAAGACAGGTTAATTTTATATCCTATATCTACCACTTCCAGTTTAGAAAGTTTGTGGAGATTTAAATCGGTCGCTCTTCATGGTTTCTGTTGTGTCATTGCAGGCTTGTGTTCTTTGGATGTTTGCTGAGTTTTGACTTTGAGCTCCTATTTGAATGGACTTTTTGGGAGCCCCAGTATCGGGGCTGGGTTTGCTTGTCTGTCTCCTTTATCTTCAGGCCTCCAGAGCCCTGAGCGGGGGTTCCAGCACTGGCTGTGTCACCTGTCACCGTGTGACCTTGGGCAGGGAGCTCAAGGTCTCTGTGCTCAGGCTTTCTCATTATAAGGTGGGGATGTGGAGCGTCCTTCCCCGCGGGTGGGGGTGAGGCTCTAAGGACGCAGATGCGGGGAGCAGAGCACATAGGAAGCGCCTGGTCAGTGCCCAAGGTGACTGGATCATCTCACGAAGGCATATCAGTGATGATCCTTTGTCGGAGGCGAGACTGGGTGAATCTTCTCCTTTGTGGCGCCAGGCCCCGGGCGGCGACCCGCCAACAGGGGACATTCGGTGACCATTTGTTGGCCAAATGAAGGCGGGCAAAGAGGAAGGACCCCCAGCACATGCTCAGCAGAGATGATTCCAGGCACGCGGACGGACCGCAAATGCAAAGGCACGACACTCAGAAGCTTCGTGGGGCCGGAAGGCGAGGGACAAAGCTGAGAAACTGGCCTTGAACGCCGCGACCAGCACTCGGGCCTCCGCCCTCGGGCGGGGGCGGGCGTGGTTGGAGCCGCAGGCCTGGGGGCAGTGGTGGCTGGCGGGGGCGTCGCGGGTGCTCCGGGTCGCGGCGGATGGGGGGGAGCGCAGCCTCAAAGCACCGGAGCCGGGACAGCGGGGCTGGGGAGGGGAGCGCTCCGGGTACCGGAGCCCGCGGACGGGCCCTGCGCGGATCACCTTGGTTGTTAACCTCCTCCCCTCTCTGCGTCTTTGTGCGCTTCGCTCGCTTCCTTTCGCAGTAAACGTCCTTCCGAGAGATTCCGAGGGGATCTCGGCCAAGCAGCGGGGGAAGGGATCTTGCCCACGCCCGGGGAGGGCTGCGCGGGGTGGCCGCGGCAGGAGCTGGCACCGGAGGGGGCGGAAGCGCGGGCCCGGCGCCGGCTGTCGAGGGGCGCGACCCGCCGCGGCCCGGAGCCCCGGGCGCCCCGCCCGCGCTTCTCCCGCCGCCCCCGCCGCCCCCGCCCCCGCCCCCCGCGCGCCCCCGCCCCGGCTCCGCTCCGCCCCTCGCGCGGGGTCCGCGTCTGCGGCTGCGTTACCCGAAAGACAAGGCTGCGCCCGGGTTCTGGTCCGCAGGGAGACCGAAGGGCACCGCTCCCCGTGCCTCCCAGAGCCCCGGAGCGCCGATCCCCCAGGGATGTGAGTGCGCCCCCGACCCGAGGCCCGCGCTCCACGCCCCGACCTGCGGTGAGCACCCGGACGCGTGCGGGAGGCGGCGTGAGGGGGCTCGGCGCGGGGTTCCCGGGCCCCCAGCCCAGGGGTGGGGGTGGGGACGTGGCGCGCGCCCCTCCCCCATCGGCAGGTACCGCCTGCTCGCACCTTGTCTTGCTCTTTTCTCTCCGGACGCACCTACCGCTCCCCAGGGAGGAGAAGACGCGCTCCCCCCCCCGACCCCCCACCCCACAGGTGCCAGGAGCGGGTTGGGGCGTTTCGAGCTGTCACCCTGCCCGAGACGGCGGACCTATTCTCCCTGGAGGGGATGCTGTGATGGTGGACGCTCTGGGGGGGATGGGCTGGGGGTGGGGCTTTTCGAGCTCTTGAACGACCCCCTCCCCCGGCCCCCCTGCCCGGGCCGGTGATTCCGAGGTGTTGGGGGGAGGTTTCCCTCCCGTCCCGGAAGAAGGGAGGGGGCTGCGGGTTTGGCAGGAGGCTGGGGCTCCTGACCGAGGCCTCTCCTTGCCAGGCCCGCGCCCCGGAGGACCTCCGCCCACAAGCCCCGCGCCTTCCTGAGGCCTGCCCGGAGCATGCCGTCTGCGGCCATGAACAGTCTCGGCCTGGTGCTGCTCGCCGGCCTGCTGTGCTCTGCGCCGGGTGAGTCTGGGGGCGGCCCGTGGGGCTGGGCAAGGTCGCCGGAAGAGCCCGAGGCGGCTCCGGAGAGATCCTGGCTGCGGGGCCGCCATCCTCCGACGGTGCCCGTCACATCCACGCCCTCTCTGGGCCCTCGCGCCTGTCGCCTTCACTCTTGGTGCTCCAGCCCCAGCCCCAGCTCCAGCCCCAGCCACGTGGGGTCCTCCCAGCTTCTGAGGGCACCGAGCGACTTCCGCCCCCCCATCCCCACCCGGCAGCCCGCTGCAGCTAGTCCCGCCCAGACGCCCCTGGCCCGGTGCAGGGGGCGGGGTTCTCGCGCGCCATCAACCCCCCCACAGCCCCACCTGGCCTCACATCAAGTCTGTGTGGTCCTTCCTTCCTTGGACCCAACTGAAGCCCAATGGGAGGTGTGGGAATGGGGTAGGAGTGTGCAGGAGAGCCCCAGAGGTGCGGGAGTTGTGTGGCTGGAGTGTGGGCACACCTGCGAACGGGCCACGGAGGGTGCCCAGGGCTGCCAGAGTTCCAGTGGGGGGACCCCCCCAACTGCTAGGAAGGCACAGAGGTTCTCCCAGGCCTGGCCTCCAGGTGCCAGCCTGGCCTGCTCGCTCCCGGCAGGGGGTGCTCGGCCTCCTACCGCGGCCTGGTTCTCTCAGCAGTGCCTGCGGTGGGCGGGTGGGGGCAGAGGGACAGCGGGCTTGACCCCCCCAGCTCCTCCGGTCATCCGTGTCCCTGTGCCCTGCCCAGCTCACGGCCTGTGGTGCCAGGACTGCACCCTGACCACCAACTCGAGCCACTGCACCCCAAAGCAGTGTCAGCCGTCAGACACAGTGTGCGCCAGCGTGCGGATCACTGACCCCAGCAGCAGTGAGTCAGGCCCAGGGCTTGGGCGGGAGCAGCGGGTGTCATCTGAGCCCCTCTGTCCTTGGCTGAGGGCACAGGGCTGTGGGCAGGATGCTGCCCAGTGTGAGGCCCGGCAGGTGCCTCTCCAGCCCTGGGCCCTGTGTGGCCCTCTCCATATCTGGAGACGGTGTGGGCGGGTGGGGGGACTCAGCTCTGCTGGCTGGGGTGGCGATCCGGGCCCCGGGCGTGAGGCGGAGAGGGCGGGGTGTAGCTCCCGTCCCAGGCTCCCTACCTCTCCCCCAGGCCGGAAAGACCACTCTGTCAACAAGATGTGCGCCTCGTCTTGTGACTTCGTGAAGCGACACTTCTTCTCAGACTATCTGATGGGCTTCATTAACTCTGGGATCTTAAAAGTGGATGTGGACTGTTGTGGGGGAGACCTGTGCAACGGGGGGCCGGGGGCGGGGGGCAGCCCCTGGGCCCTGGCCGGGGGGCTCCTGCTCAGCCTGGGGCCCACCGTCCTGGGGGCTGGGCCCTGAGCTCCTCCTGTAGCTGCAGGCCTCCCAGCTTCCTCCCCAGAGCCTGGCCTCACCCCTCCCTGCACAGGGAAGCCTCCCTCTCTCCACCAGCTCTGAGCTCCAGTGTCTGCAGGAGGCCCTGGGTAGGGGGGGCGGGCTGGGGGCTGGGACCCCCAGGTCTCCTAGGGGAAGCCAGGCAGAGCCAGGCCCAGCCCAACAGCCTGGCTGCGAGGGCATCTTCCGCGGAGAAATAAACTCACTTGTGGTCCAGAGACCTGGGTCTGAGCCTGGGTGTCGGAATGAGGCCGGCAGAGCAGTGAGGGGTTCTGAGGATGTGCAGGCTGAGGGTGGAGATGCGTGGGGCATGGGGACTGGGGGTCTGTGGTGCACGGGGGCTGCTGGGGGGCCTGGGGCCTGGTAACGGATGGGAAGGGAGGTTAGAGTGGGCAGAATCTCGGGGCTGGGACATGAGGGTAAGGCCTTGTCAGTGCGCGTACGTGCGTGTGGGCGGCCAGACGTGCAGCCGGGCACGCTAGACGTGCACACCCGTGCCGCATCCGCACCCACGTGCACGCGCACCCTGCAGACGTCCACAGGTGTGCACGCCGAAACAGTGCTGTCCCACCAGCGCCTGGACTGGTGTGCCCCAGCCCCCACACACTCACATCTGCGTGCACACTATCCCTGGCCCTCAGCACCTTGCACACACAGGGACACACGGGCACACACGCCCTGCGTGTCCGCCACTCTCGCTCTTTCTCTTGTTTGCTCTCTCGTGGAGCCTTGGGGCGATCGGACTCAGGGCCTGCTCCCCAGAGCGCTGTCGGGAGCTCCTGCCCAGACTCTGCCTCTTAGCCAGACACCCCTGCCTCCACCAAGGGCACCTTCTCAGACAGGGTCGTGAAGGCCAGTCCCTGAGTGGAGGCTGAGGCAGCCCGTGTGGAGTGGCGCAGAGGGACGGGGTGCTTCGGGAGGGAGGAGGCAGGGGGCACCGACAGGTCATTCTTAGGGACCTGCTGTAGCCGTGGGTCTCTGCACCGCTGGGTTCAGCCCAGTCTCCCACACTTCTGGCCACATGGGTCACCCTGGGGCCCGGGCTCGCCATGTGAGGTCAGCAGCCACTGCAGGCTCTGCTGGGGTCTGGCCTTCAGTCGGTTCTTCCTCATCCTTCGTGGCTGACCTAGGCTGTGGTCACTCACGGGGCTGGGACCCCGTGGCAAGAACCGTGGTTTCACTAAGAGCTGGCCGTGGCGTTCCTCCCGGGGCTCCCGCGTGTGAGTGAGGGAGAGGAATCTGGAAGTCCGGGTGAGCCAGATGGGAGAGGGGTCGCTGGAGACCATGTCCACTTCCTGCTGGTGGGACCGGCCAGGGACGTGTCTCCTGCTCTGTTGTAACTTTGGTCTACAATGCACCCGGTTCCCACGGCGTCCAAACCTCCGCACCATGTGCTGTCCGCCGCGGGGGCCTGGTGTCTGGGGTGTGTAGGGACCGGGCACTGTCACGTAGGGCAAGTGCAAAGAGCGCCTTGAGGACCCAGAGGCCAAACGCTGGTGCCAGCGAGGACAGGAAGCCGTGGGGGCTCCGGAGGTTCCCGGAGGACGAGGGCCACCCCGTGGGCACCGGGTTCAAGCCCACTTTCAGGTCAATCTTTGTGTGCTGACTTTATTATCTGAGGGAAGTATTTAAAGCACAGAAAGTGGGGAGCTTCTTCCAGCTCTTTGAGAGAGCAGTGCGATTCCAGGCAGATGGGGGCTTGGGGGCAGCGTGACCCAGAGAGCCCACTTGGACCTCTTTGCTCTCCGCTTCTGGCTGCCCCGTCTAAGTCTGGGTCCTCACGCCTGAAAGCGAGCGAGCCCTGTCCCCCAGGGTGATCTGTCCTTGCAGGGTCAAACCCCACTGTCCGTGTGGCATGCTGGGACCAGCAGGGCAGGTGCTGGTAAACCCATGTGCCCCTTGATTATTTTTCTAAAGACTCCACCAAGGTCGTCCTTCAGGATCTACGCACACCTTTTGTTTTGGGGGTCTGCTTAGTGTTCTTCTGAATAAACCAACTGCCTTTCTTAACCACCCCTCCCCTGCGGGCAGAGGGGCTGCTCTCTGTCTCTGATCAGCCAGGCTGTGAGCGCCCTCAGCCTAGTGTCCTTATGGGATCGAGTGACTCTCCATCTCCGGGGATTCCGGGAGCGTGCAGCTGAGCCAGGAAAACGTCTCCTTGGAAGGAGCCGATCTCGAAGGGAGGCTCCTCCCACCTTTCCCCGTGCGATCCCCCAGGAGCTTCCGTGTCCGCCTGGGAGACGAACACTAGAATCTCATCCTGATTTCCCTTGGAGAGCTTATTAGTGAGATGGAACGTAAGTCCTGACTTGTGAGTGTTTCCTCGTAATTGCCTTGGTCCGCTTTTCCGCTGTGGCTTTTGTCTTTTCTTACTGAAGTGTGAGACCCTTTTTTGAATGGGGTACCGGCTGCCCGTGGTTTGTGTTTTCCAAGGACCTTCATTTTGGGGCATTTTCCTGCACACCCAGGCATGTCCTCAGGTTCCGTGTGGCTGAGTGTAATCGATCTTTGTTGTTTCTGGCTTTCAGATCTGAGGAGAGCCTCCTCGGCGCTTATCTTACGAAAACGGTCTTCCTATTCCGCGCTTTGTTCCGGATTGGGCTCCTTCCCTCTGATCCCGGAAGGTCCCCGAGTGTGCTTACCACATGGCAGGAGTCAGGACTTCTCCGAAATACGTGGCCGGTGTTTCTCAGCGCCGATCTTGAACACGCCCGTCTGTCCCCCGTGACTCCAGGTGCTGCCTGGGTCACGGCACGAGCCGGGATGTTCTGGCCGCGGTGATGGGCCCCACCGGGTGCCTTGCTCCTGGCTGGTGAGGCGAGTCCCCTCCTCGCTCCTCTTTTGACACTTCTTGCGACTTGTTCTTACAGGTGAACGCTGGGGTCCGTTTGTCCGGTTCCGGAGTGATGCTCGGGAGCGGCGGTCACCGTCTGGGCCTGCCGCTGGGGCCGATGTGCCCCATCTGTGTGAGGGCTCCCCAGCGCCAGCGCGGCGCTCCTTCCGTCCCGTGGGCCCGGATCGAGCCCTGTTCCAGCTCGTTTTCCCCTGTGGGCCTTGTACCTCCCCCACGTCAAAGCTAGGTAACGTGCAGTTTTGGTGCTTGTAATTGAGACTTTCTCCTTTTCTTTAAACCAAAGTGGTCATTTTCCGTGTGGCAAGCTGATGTTTTCCATTTTCTTCATGCCGTTCTTTCCAGAAGCCGCCCCGCCCCCAGCTGGCCTCCATTTAAGCAGGATGGCTGGGAGGTCTGGGGGCTCAGTATGGCAGACAACCGAGGGAGCCCGTGGGTCACTGGCCTCCGTGTTTCCAGGAGCCCCCGCCACAGGCCTCTCCGAGATGGCGGGAGTGAGTCTGCAGACAGACCCGTTGCACCACAAGACGCGGAGGGAGGAGAGAGGGGGCTGCCTCCAACTGGGCGGAGATGCCCGGGGCTGAGAGGGCAGTGGGCTGGCAGGAGCCAAGGGTGGGTCCCAGAGAGAGGCTCCCGAGGGGCAGGACCTCCGAGCGATACCCACTGGCGGAGGTCTGGGCTGGGGGCAGCAGACAGCCGCGGGCCTCCATGCTGCGGTGGGCCTGGGGGCAGGGTCAGGGCCAGGCCCCCGTGACCTGAGCGAGGGCACAGCCTGCGGGTCCTGGCACTGGGCGAGGACCAGACGGGCTGGGGTGAGGCTGTGGGTCCGCTAGCCGTCCCTCACTGCACGCAGCCCTGGGAGGGAAAAGACCAAGACGTCAGGCTTCTGCCGTCTGGAGAGACGGGTCTGGAGAGAAGAATGGTGACCGAAAGGTTAAAGTTCTGTTCTTCTCGCCTGGGCTTGGGGGCTGTGCTCATACGTGGAGGGCTTTTGGGGGGGGCTCTGCTGGCAGGGGAGGGGGGCTGCTCCAGGCGGGCAGGCGCTCCTTGCCCCCCCCCCCCCGGCAGCCCTCTTCTGTGGTGTGGTCTGGACGCATCTCCCAGCAAAGCCAAGGTTATGGAGAGATGCCTTAGGGGCTGGGAGGCTGCTGAGTGCGGCGTGAATTCCAGAAATGCAAGAGCAGGGGCGGCTGCAAGGTGCAGAGGGAGTGAGGGTGACGAGGGTGGCCACCGTCAGCGCTGAACCCACGCAGGGAAAAGCTACTTGTTCTCCCCCCGAGCTCTGCGTGGTCCATGATCCTGAATTTTCAAGGCGTGCCACAGGCTGTGAGCAAATGGAGACACGACTCTGCTTTCCCAGCAGTTCGCGCTCACGCTGTTTGTGCGGCTCGGCGGAGTGATGACACTGGCCGGGGCAGTCTGGGTTCACCGTCCGTCCTCCCTGCGGCACCTTGGGTCAGCGTTTGCCTTTGGACTTGAAATCAGACTCTGTTCGGCTCATGCTCTTTATTCATAATTCAATTAGATTTTTTAGGAGGAACGGTGATGAGTTTAAGAGAAACAGCCTCTTGCCCTTTGCTGATACGAGGACACGTCCGTTCGCTAAACCGGTGGCTACTAAGTGGGCTCCATTGCTCGGTGTCCTGGACAGGAGGCGCCTGGGCGTTTGCGATAGGTAAGCCCCTTGGGGTCCCGGCGCCGCGTTCTTCTCCACCGCCGCCAGGCTCCCATCGCCCCTGCCGCGTTAAGGTCCGCTGTGTTTCGGGTCTAGGATTGGGACGGGTCTCTAGTCCTCAGGTGTCCTCATCGGAGGTGAGCTCGGGATTTTGGCAGCCTCGAGGAGATGGGCGCCCCATCTGGAGCAGTCTGGCTCTTGGGGGGCTCTGGAGACCTCTAGTGTGGGCCCAGGGAAGCTGTAGGACGGGGGTACTGGGGACCTCAGCCCGGCTGGAGGTCTTATTCGCCCACTTGACACCGAGGAAACAGACCTGGAAGAGGTAAGACCCTGAGACCCCAAAATCCTCACCACGTGTGCAGGACACACGCGGACTCGGGTCTTTGCTGTTTGATCTTGACCAAGCCCTGTGTCCCCTCTGAGCCGCACTTCTGTCTGTGAGGGGGGGGTACGCCCAGCTCTCGGGGCACCGGGGGGCGGGCGCAGCAGAGGAACCCTGTTCCAGCTCGTGGGGTAGATGGCAGTGGGGGAGGGAGAGCGGGCACCCTTCCTTTCTTGGGGCCTGAGGCTTGCCCTTGACCCCTCCCCCATTCTGCCAACCCCCCACCCCCCAACTTGTGGCCTCCTCTGAAGCGCCACTCGTCCTGGGGGGCCTTCCCTGGTGCTCTTTCTCCCACCCTCCCCCCCGCCTGTGCCCCCAGCCCTGCTGCGGATGCCTCAGCCTTGTCTGAGCGAGGCCGTATCTCACGTCCCCATGCCACCAGCCCCTGGCCTCCCGGCCGCACCCCTCCCCCACCGCCTGCTGCTTCCGTCTCCTCCCGGGGTCCCAGGGCACCACTGGCACCTCGTCCTGCACACGGCGCTGGTTGGGGGGTCCAAGCTGGACAAGCCCCCAGGCACCCTGCTTCTTCACATTCTACGGGAGGGACGTTTACCTGAGATGTTGTCTGTGGGTATCTCCCGCTTCCTCCCAGCACCTGCCCACCAGAGACCCGAAGGTCCTTGAGTGTTTTAGGAAAGTAGACCTTCCCCTGCGGCAGGTGAAGAAGTCAGTCCTCCCTGCAGCGTCCCCGGCGGCGATGAGGCCTCAGCCAACAAGGCCTTGAAGGCACAGGTGGGGCGCCGCACACACATCCCAGCAAAGTGTCCGGGTTTGGCTCTGGAGTCTGCCCCACCCACAGCCCGGCCAGCAGAGGGTGCCCACCGGGACACCTGGGAAGAGCGAGCTCACGGTTTTAGGTGCTCATGGGTTCATTTTCCACCTTTGGGGAGCTAAGTGCCAGGCTCTAGGTCCCAGGGACACAGCAGCGGGAAGACAGTTCTGGCGGCCGGGGTCGCACCCCTGCGGAGGGTACCAGGAGGGCCAGACCTTCCTCCGGGGCCTCGGGGCAGTGAGGCTTCCTTACCTGTCCTTGAGAGGGCTGCTGGGGCAGGGGAGCAGGGACCCCGTCCTGCGGAGTGGCTGAGAGGCTCAACCGTTTTCTTTTAACTTCAGGTTTTGAGTAGGGCCTAACGTGCGTGCCTGTCAGGGAGGGAGAAGTGTGTCTCCTTTCCCCGCGCCCACTGCTGCCTGCCGGGGCCCCTGTGCATTCTGGGCGTCTTTGCGCAGGAACAGGGCAATGCGGGGCGCTGTATTCTCCCCCTCCCTCCTTTCTAGGGATGTTCTCAGGGTCTGTCCCAGGCTTCACACTCGTGTGTCCGCCGGAAAGTGTGTCTGGGGGTCGGACCCCCTGCGCGGGTCTTGCTGAGCCCCAGGGTCCGTGGCCTGTCCCTTTGGCGGGTCTGGCTGTCTCACCAGCCTTAGCGGCTGTGCCTGTCCCAGTCCCCGCCGTGACGTGTGAGACGATAGAGCGTTCTCGTCCTTGACTGGGCGTTGCACTTGGGGGCGGTGCTGCCACACCGTTTACCTTTTAAGGAGTCATTCTCTCATCTTTCTCTCTGTCAGTGGTCGATGCCTGGGTCTGTGCTGCCCGACACTGAAGTCCCGAAGAACCTTTACCATAAAGGGACCCCGAGTTGGGGGGGTGGGCTGTAGTCGGGGGTGTGGGCCTACCCTGACTCACCCCCGAGCTGGTACTTAGAAAGCCTGGGCAGACGAGGTTGTGCAGGCCACGGCCCTCAGCACGTGGGCAAGGGGACTGGTTCCCACTGGGGAGACCACGTGTTGCCGGCCTGGACCTGCGAGAGGGGTTGACAGGCGGGCCTTTCTGCCAGCAAGCTTATTAGGGGACAGGTGGACAGTGACTGAGAAAGTTCAAGGTTGAGGAGTCCAAATTTCAGGGAAGCAGGCCGGCCCGGACACTTCTCAAGTCCTGCCAGCATGCAGCAGCGAGCTGGCCATGTGCTGGGGTCGTGGGCTCCCGTCCAGGTCCTCCAAAGGCCCGGAGGGTCACCACGTGGAGGTGGGGGGGGCAGGGCAGGTGACAGGGTGGGTGGTGTCTGTCTAGGGCAGAAGGCTTCAGAACACTGGGAAGGGACGTCTGGGTGGTGGGGAGAGTGACGGCTGACAGAAGGGACGGCCCGCTCCTGGCCTGGGGGAGGGAGGCCCCAGGTGAGGGCCCAGGTGAGGAGCAGTTCGGGACAGGTGGAACCAGTGACAAGCTCGGGGCTGTCCAGGCTGAGCTGGGACACCTACAGGACACCGGGAGAGATGGGGGTGGGGCCCTTGTGTGGAGGGAGAGTCTGTGGACAAGTTGGGTCTCATATTGCCTTCGCTGAAGTTCCAGAATCCCCAGGATGAAGGCAGGTCTCCCCCACCCCTCATGGTGCCCAAGTGCCCCTGACCTCACACTAGTCTTGGTGCCTGTTGAAGAGCTGGGAGCAGCCCCAGAACGTTGGCTGGGTGAAGGGCAGGGAGGGGTTTGGGAGAACTTGTCGAGTGTCTGTCCAGCTAGGAGATCCAGTGCCGCGTGGGAGGGTCTGGAGGCAGCAGTGAGGTTGGGGGCTTGGTCTGCGTGAGCTGCTTTGCCCAGGGAGCACCCGCGTGGCCGGGGCGGGGGTTTTGAGGTGGGCAGGGTGTCTGTGTCGGGCTCCATCCGTTCTCCCAGGGGGGCTGCTCGCTGGGAGGTTGCTCATTTGGAGTGGGACCCTGGGCCGTCCCTGGACAGAGACGCCCCAGAACTCGCCTCCCAGGCCAGCCGCCTCCCCCCGCAGGCAGGTGGCAATTTTGCTGGTGAATGAACAAGTGGAGTGACGGGTGGGTGAGGGCGGAGAGCGACGGCGGGTAAGTCACGAGTCCGGGCTCACTAGGAGGGGCCGACAGGGCGCTGCATAGGTAGTGGGGCCCTCCTGTGGACGGGAGCCCCCATGCTAGCACTACCCCTTGGCCCCAGTTCTCTCCAACTGCCCCCTTCCCAAGTCTCCCTGTTCTGAGGGGAAAGCAGGGTCCCTCCCCCAATCCCTCCAGAGCACTGCGTCCTTACTTGGGGACTAAGCAACATGTGGGCCCCGTCGGGCAAGGAGACACACAGGTGGTCAGAAAGGCAAGCTTCCATCTTCCTGAGGCGACGCGGTCTGGGGTCTTGATCCAGGGGAGGCCTTGCAGGGGCGCGGTGGTTGACCTGATGGGCACAGCTGGGAAGACGTAAAGATTAGCCGATCAGAAATCCACTCATTCTTTGGTGAGTGTCCCCCACTGTCCCATGCAGTGGTCACCATGGTTACCATGCCTTCGAACCTTTGGGTTTTCTCACAGAGCCCTCATTTCTCCTCTACCTTGGAGCCAGGGAGCGCCCTCGCTAAGCTGCGGGGGACACGCGCAGGCCAGTCCCACAGCACGCACCCCACAGAGACACTTCCGGCTTCCCTAGTTACCAAGGAGATGCTAGTCACTAACAGTCCGTTGTACCCTAGTGAGCAAATGTTCACGAGTCCGACAAGGCCATGTGGAATGCCGGGTTCTCTCGCACCTGCACGTCGGAGGTGCCCGGGTGTGGCCGCCTGGGGAGACCGTGGCGTGTTCTCTGAGCGTTCTGCTCCCCACACTCAAGCAATCTCTTCCCGGCACATTCCTCAGTGGAACACGTCACGTGTGTGTACGGGACACGTGTGCCAGGATGTGTGGCTACATTGTTCATGGGGACGGCTTCTGAAAGTAGCCAAAGTGACCGTCGCGGGGACTTGGGGTCATGAGGGTGAGGCAGCCACGTGCTGTGCGGCAGGTGCTGTGAGCGAGCTAGTCCCGCGACGGTATGGGAGAAGGCTAGCAGCATGGAATCGAGTGGGCAAGTCCCAGCAAATTACACAAAGCTGGTGTTCATACACGAAGTACTTTACACTGTTGTTTATGTAAGTTTGGGGGCAAATACAGCTTCGTAGATGATGACGCTCTGTGACATCTATTTGTGTATCTGTCATCCATCTGTCCATCCGTCTATCCCTCCAACCACCCGTCTGCCTACCCACCTGTCTATCCATCCATCCATCCATCCCTCCATCATCCATCCCTTCATCGTCCATCCATCCATCCATCCATCTCTAGCAATCGTCCATCTCGGGAGAATGAGAACAATCAACTCAAGATTCCAGAATGCAGTGTCCCTCCCCTAGGACAGGGAGGCAGGGGTGTGTAGGGGCACAGAGGGTACTGAGAAGGGTTTCAAGGGAACGGGAAGCTTGTGTCAAAGTGTTAGTCCTCCTGTTGGCTGGCGAGCTCACGGAATGTTGTTATATTATTAAAAGGAAAGAAAGAAATCAGGGCTGTGTGGGGACCAATGGGGAGTGGGTGTCACAGACCAAAGACTGTGAGTAAAATTTGGTTTTATGTCCCTGAAGTATCAGAAATACTCAGCGTGAAACAAAACAGAGCAAACTCTTCAGCAATCGTGTTTGTGCCACGTACCTTGCATTTCGAACACGTCCCTGTCTGCTCTGGACTGGTGAGTGGGAGGCCTCCCAGCGCCTCCTCTGTCCCTGCACACGGATGGGAGTCATTGTCCTGGGGGAACAGGCTTCCATTTACGCTGTGCATGCTGTCCCCAGGGGCCGGGAGGCCTATCCATCCCAGCAAATGGAGAGCCTGAGTTTTGCTCAAGGGGCCTGTAAACCTTGGAGAGTGAAGTAATTCCTTCCTTCCTTCTTGTCTTGTCTCCTTTCTTTCTTCCTTCCGTCCTTCCTTCCTTTTGGAGGGAGAGTGGGAAGCAGGGCGGGAGGGGCCGCAGGAGAGGGAGAGAGAGAATCTCAAGCAGGCTCCACGCCCAGCTCAGAGCCCGATGAGGGGCCTGATTTCATGACCCTGAGATCATGACCTGAGCCAAAATCAAGAATCGGACACTTAACCAACAGAGCCACCCAGGCACCCCCAAAGGAGGTTTCCCTGGGAAGGAGAATGGGGTTTTGAGGGGTCTTGGACCTGCAGAGGCCAGGGGCACAGCTGGAGGTGGGGGAAGGATGTGGAGGGCCGCTGGCCTCAGGATGGGCTCTGGAGACCCCGATGTGTGTGCTGCAGCCGTGGGTTCGCGGTCAGTGTCCTGGGCTGTTGTAACAAAGCACCACCCCCACAGTCTGGGGACCAGACACTGAAACCGGCGTGTCAGAAGACCGCGCTCCCTTGGCGGCTCTGGGGGGGGGGCTGCCTCCTGCCTCCTCCAGCTGCTGGGGCTCCTGGTGTCCCTGGCTTGTGGCCGCATCCCTCAGTCTCTGCTTCATCTCTACCTGGTCTCTTCCCCATGTCTCTGTGGGCCCTTTCCTGTCTCTGACAAGGATGCTCCCATTGGATCTAGGACCCGCCCCCGTCCGGGATGGTCTCACTGCAAACCCCACGGTAATCATGCCTGCAGAGACCCTATTTCTAAACAAGGTCACGCGCTGAGGTTCCCGGAGGGCTTGGGCTTCCGGACGCCGTGTTCACCCCTTGCACGGGCTCGGGGCTGCATTCCCCCGCCCTCCAGGGGCAGGCTTAGCATCAGGCTCCGGGAGCCTCCTGTAGCTCCTCGGCATGATGACTGGATGCTCACGCCCTTCACGTGTGCCTCCCCCAAGCCTTGGTACGACCTCGCCCATTGCCCATCTGATGTGGAAGCAGAAAGACAGAACGGGGCTCCCAGACACCAGCAGCAGGGACGAGGGTGCGGACTGGAGCACGTTGTGGCCTGAAGGCGGCTGTGGTGAGAAGCTGAGGCTGTGAGGGGGACTTCAGCCACAGTCTGTCTCTGTGGCTATTGCGTGGTGGCGGCGAGAGACATGCTCAGGAGGCTGGGGGAGCTGGGGGACGCTGGCCAAGAGGCTGGAGAGCGGTCTGGATGCCCCACAGTCAGGTTGTCCGTCTGGTGGGTCTGGGGGAGCTGACGCTTGGAGATGCCGCGGGTCAGCCCCCACCACCCGTCCTGCGCTCTGCCCTCCTCCTGGCGTCCGCTGGAGTGAGCTCACGGACTCTCCTGCGGCAGTAAGAATCCTTTCTGGAAGTATAAAAGCCTCCGTCACCCCAGTAACTCTGAGCTTGAGTGGTCCCCCTTCCTCTCCTTCTCAGACCTTATAGAGGTTCCAGGACCTCCCCAGCCCTTTCTTCCCACTGCTATGACCCTCATCCAGGACTTCACCACTTTTTTTTTTTTTTTTTAAATAAAAAGATAAACCGGGGCACCTGTTTGGTTAAGTGTCTGCCTTCAGCTCAGGTCACGATCCCTGGGTCCTGGGTTCGAGTCCCACATCAGGCTCCCTCCTCAGCGGGGAGTTTGCTTTTCCCTCTTTCTCTGCTGCTCCCCCTGCTTGTGCCCTCTCTTTCTCTCTCTGACAAATAAATTAAAAAAACCTTTTGTAAAAGAGACAATTCAGGGGCACCTGGATGGCTCAGTCTGTTCAGCTGCTGCCTTCGGCTCAGATCATGATCCTGGAGTCCTGGGATCAAGTCCCACATCGGGATCCCTGCTCGGCGGGGAATCTGCTTCTCCCTCTGACCCTCCCCCTTCTCATGCTCTCTCTCTCTCTCTCTCAAATAAATTTTTAAAAAATCTAATAAAAAGGACAATTCATTTAAGCTAAAAACAACAACAACAAAAACAGTGCGGCCATTTCTCCCATCCTGTATGCCCCTTGCCTCCAGTGACCATCAGTCTGATCTCTGTATCTGTGAACTTGGCTTTTATTTTCCACCTACAAGAGGAGACACAGTATTTATCTTCCTTTGTCTGACTTACTTCAATTAGCATAATATCTTTTAGATTTGTCCATGCTGTTGCAAATGGCTGAGTACTATTCTGTTGTGTACATACACCACCTCTTCCCCATCCATCCACACATCCACCCATCCACCCATCGGTCTACCCACCCACCCATCCACCCATCCGTCCACCCACCCATCCATCCACAC
>NW_019154098.1:1330886-1331135 GCF_002288905.1 Enhydra lutris kenyoni
GCCATCCAACCATCCACCATCCATCCACTCACCCATCCATCCGCCATCCACCCACCCATCCATCCATCCATCCATCCATCCAACCATCCACTCATCCATCCATCCATCCATCCACCCATCCATCCATCCAGCCATCCATCCAACCATCCGCCCTCTGTCCACCCACCCATCCACTCATCCATCCCTCCACCCATCCATCCTTCCACCCATCCACCCATCCATCCATCCATCCATCCAACCATCTGTTCA
>NW_019154098.1:1336135-1447536 GCF_002288905.1 Enhydra lutris kenyoni
TCCATCCATCCATCCATCCATCCATCCATCCATCCATCCATCCAAGGACACTTGGCTTGTTTCCGTGTCTTGGCTGTTGTGAATACTGCTGCAGTATCCGTGGGTGCAGACATTTCTTTAAGATCCTGTTTTCATTTCCTGTGGATATATACCCACGTGGAGTTGCTGGATCATATGGTAGTTTTATATTTAATTTTTTTAGGGAGGCTCCAAGCTCTTCTCCAGAGTGGCTGTACCAGTCTGCATTCTCACCAACAACGCATGAGCTTCTTCACATGCCCACCAACACTTGCTGTCTCTTATCTTCTTGATACTAGCCCACTTGACAGGTGTGAGGTGGGATCTCATTGTGGTTTCGATTTGCATTTCCTGATGACAAGCTCATTTCCCTGCATTTGTTAGCTGTCTGCAGAGCTCTGGGAAAACATCTGTAATTGGATTATTTGGGGGTTTTTGCTTTTGACTTGCATGAGTTCTTTACATATTTTGAATATCAACCCCTTACTAGATGTGTGGTGGGCAAATATTTAACATTAATTGGTTGATGAACACGTGTGGCCAGAGGCTTGCAGGGAGCCTAATCCTGCGTGTCCCCTCCAAGCAAAGTCTAGTGTTCACTAATTCAGTGTTTTTGGTGATGTCATAGAACAAAACTGTCGCGAATAGTGAGAATTGACAATATTCGCAGCCAAGGAATGTCCTTGGAAACCCCTGCCGTAAGCGATCAGGGCTCAGGAACTGGGCTGCAGCGTTTGGGGTTGGGTTGCAGGATCCTGTCGCCTGCCCCTTGGTTGGGGCATCAAGTGGCTAAACTTTGCTTTCTTCTGTGGCCCAGAGGGGGACAGTTGCCCAAAGAAGATCAGAATTCCCGGTGAGAAATGGAATCTTTAGTGGGGAAGAATTCCAGCCACCATCACTGACGGTGTGATGTGTGTGCATGGTCTGTTCCAGCCTGGGTTCGCGGTTCCGTGGGAGGAAGCTGAGTCCCCGAGAAACCAGCTCGGAGCAGAGTAGAGGGCTGCTTCCTGCCGGCACAGGGGATGTAGTGGGGCCCGGGGTCCCAGACCAGGTCGGCCCCCGGCTCCATCACACTGTACCCTCAGTGATTATTTCAGGATTTTATATGTGTCGGTGGAAATAGTTCATTGTGTGTGGGATTTTTCCAAGGCCAAGTGCTCCTTGCTTCCTGTCTGATCTGTTTTCAGAGGTACTGCCCTGACACAGGTTCCAAACACCCTCCCTAATCACTTTCTCCTCCTGGCATCATTGTTGGCACTGGCCTGCTTTTTTCCCCCCTTAATTTAATTTTATCAGTAAATTTCTAAGTCCTTTGTTACACCCTATGCCTGTAGCAGAGAGATTAAAATGATATCTGCTACATGACACTTAAAATCACAGCATCATTTCCGTTCCTTTGGGGCAGAAGTGACCTTCACCCAGGTTCCAGCTCCCAGGCAGTGAAGCACTGCTGGGAGGTGGTCTTTCAGCCCATGTCCCTTCTGGCTTGTGGACAAGCCACCCCAGGTGGAGCAGCACAGATATGGCCAGGTTGAGGGCCCTCCTGGAGGGACCAGGTCAGCCCAGCCAGCCGCAGGGCGGTGGGTCAGGCTTCTGTTTATGTTGTGGTCCTCAGGTCCTTGGAGGGCACACGGACCAGCACAGTCCCTCCATGACTGAGACTCGATGGGGTCTGTGATAGCTCCTGGTGGTCAGAAGGCCGTAGAGCCTGCGGGGGAGGGGGGGGGGGAAGAAAGCAAGCCCTCTTCCTCCCCATGTGCCTGATGGGGTGACCATTGGCTCATGGCTTCAGAGCTAATTTCCAGCCAAGGTCCTCTTTGTCCTGATGAGCTTGGAGGATCCTTTCTGCCGGACTCAGCACCCCAACACCAAATCCTACAATCCCGCAGGACTTCTGGCACCGATGGGGCCACTCGAGGCCAGCGCGCGGGTTTCTGCCCTCGAAGATGGGTGGACCTAGCTCAGTGTGGGAAGACGGTGTACTTCCAAACACGCGTGTGTCCGCGAGGGTGAGCTCCCTGGAGGTTCTCTGCCCCCCCCCCCCCGCCTCTGTCAGAGGCCGCTCTGAGCCCCCAGCCCAGCCGGCAGGACAGGGGCTGACCCTGCTGCACGTCCAGAGGTCACCCACACTCAGCTGCACACTCAGAGGAACAAATCAGGCTCCGGCCCCTCCCCCAGGCGCTGCCCGAGCAGACTGGAGGCCGCCCCGAGGGCGTCACCGACGACGCTTCTCGCAGGTCCTCCGGACTCTCACCGGGTGGGAAGCGCAGCTGGGTGTCCTGCCTGGTGGCGGCCGCAGAGGCCCCGGGGGAACGCTGTCCGGTGTCCGATTCCCCGGGTGGGGGTCTGCGAGGCGGAGCCCCTAAGGCGGGAGGTTCTCCGCCGCCGGCCGTGGGCGGGCCTCCGGGACGGGCAGCACCGGGCTGCGTCCCTCCCGGATCGGCCGCGCGGCGCCCCTGCTCGCTCTCCCGCGCCGCGTTTCCCTGCTCCGAGCCGCGGGGCTCACCCGGGGACCCCGAGGCCGCCTCTCGCGGGCCTCAGCGTCGGCGGCCAAGAGCCCAGCACGACGCTCTTGCTTGGCGGTGAGGCCGCGTTCACAGCCCGGGGTTGGTGTCGCCGGGTCAGGCGACGACCCGGACTGAAGTTCCTTCGGGCGCACGCGCGGCCCACGTTCCGGCAGGAGCCCCGGGAACGGGTCCGGGAGCGGGACTCTGGGAGGTGGGAGGGTCTGAGTCCCCCCGCGTCCCGGTCCCCGACAGAGGCCTCCCGGCCCCGCGGCTCCTGGCTCCGTCTGCAGCGGCCGCCAGCAGAGCGGTCTGGGGACCAGTGGTCTTAGTTGGGCGACTCTGCTAGTGAGCGTGACGTCTGTTTAACCGGCCTCCGGAGAAGGAAGTTTCCACTGAGCAGAGAAACTCTGGTTTTCCTCGTTGTCCCGGCGGCTCCCAAAGCTCTAGGTTCCCCCTGGGCCTTGCGAGCGGCGCAGAGGACGGACGCTGTTTCCTCGCCTTCCCCCCACCTGCCCTCCCGGCCGGTTCCGCCCGGTCCGGGTCTACACTCCTCACCGTCTGTGTCTAGGGCAGAGAGACAGGCGTCCTGGCACCCAAGGCCCAGGACCTGCCCCAGACAGCCCTAGTGCTCCTCACTGCCCCAGACTGAGAAGGCGGGAGCCGCGCGGTCAGAGTGGCCTGTGAGAGCCCCAGCCCTGCGCTCGCCCGCGGCCCCTTCCTCCTGGCGCATCGCACACCCGTCGACCACGTTCCCAGAGAAAAACTCCCGGTGGGGCACGAGGCCATCACACGAAGAGGTGCTTCCTTTATAAAACCTTTTCCTTTTAAACCGATAGTTCCATGCGAGATGCTGATGTTTCCCAGCAGCCAAGCCCTATAAATCCTGAGGTATTTGCGAGGAGCTGGGCAGGTCAAGACGGGAAGACTCCTTCATCTGTCCTCTGGTAAATACTCCGCTCTGATTACACATTTATAAGGAAATGTGATTGGTGCCAGTGTTTCTTCTTCTTACTTTTCTCTCTCCAAGGGCATCCCCCGGGGAGGGAGGAAGAGTTCATCCCGGGGCTAATCTGTCCTTTCCAGGTGCGTGTGAGTGTGTGCGAGAGTGAGTTTGAGTGTGACTGTACGTGAGTGTGTGTCTGTACACTCACATGTTGTGTCTCTTCACATGCGTCGTGGTCGTGGATGGCCCCTGGCTTAGAGGGCGGAACTCAACTCATTTTCCGGGTTACTTCCGGGTCAGTCCAGGTCCCCGAGGTGGGCACGCTGTGACCCCGCTGCTGCTGACTGCCGGTCCGCAGCCCAACAAGCACGGAGGACACGCGGAACTCCTGTCACTGACGTGGCCACGTCGGAGTTCGAGGGCCTGTCCCACGTGGGCTCATGAGGGAGCCCTGGCTTTTTGTCTCTGTCTCCTCTGTGAGGACACTGGGTAGGAACTTGGCCATCTAGGGACCTCGCTCTGCTTTGGCTTGTGGGAGGGAGAAAGGGGAACCTGCCTTTTTTCTGCGGTGGATTCCAGTCTCTTTGCCCCACCCCCACACCGTCTGAAGGCTGTGGGGTTCAGCCTCGTGTTCGCTCCTTCGTGACTGACCACGTCGCATCATTGGCTTCCTTCCGCTTCTCCCTTTTCCCCCAATCCCTGAAGCCTCTGCTCGTCAGCCTCTAGGGTGCTTCCCCCTTTGGATGTAAAAGTGGGGACTGCCTCGGCTCCTCCGGCCCTCCCGTTTCGGGATTCCTGCCCAGGGCAACTCCTGCAAATTCTGCCCTCACTCTGCCTCGGATTCTGAATCCCCCAAGTGTCTCTCTCAGCACCTTGTAGCTCTCAGGACACGAAACAAACAACCAGGTGAAGCACGGAGAGGTCTCAGGCCGACACGAGCAGCGCCGGTGCCCTGGGGACATCACGACTGCCCCTGTGCCACGTGCACGACGACCTCAGCGCGGAGCCACGTGTCTTCCCTGGACGCTCGAGGAATAGTCGGCATCTCCGTTTCCTGCTCACGACGACCTGATCGCTTTCTCCCCATGCCCAGCTGACCCTGCAGAACGGACGCGCCTCACGACAGGAACAGGGGGGCGTTGGCTATAGAGCCTTACACACACACTGTGCTCCCCAACGCCAGCTTCATTCTCAAGGTCCAGATTTCCCCAAGTGTCTAATTTATCACAACAGCCACACTCTCCAGTCACCACCCACCTAAGCTAAATGTTAATACAAACAAGTAAAATTGTATCTGTACTAGTAAATTAAAAAGTGAAATCACAGTGGAAATGCAAAACCATCTCTAACTACATACCAATGATAAAACTATGTATCAAAATTTTTAAGTTGCAAGGAAGTGGGGATTTCTATCTTTAACCACTTATCTGGAGAATAAGAGAAGTTGGAAGTGCCCAACTTCGAATGTAAGAAAAAAGAAAAACAACAATGGTGGTGGTGGGGCCGCCTGGGGGCTCAGTGGTTAAGCAGCTGCCTTCGGCTCAGGTCATGATCCCGGAGTCCTGGGATGGGGCCCTGCATCAGGCTCCCTGCTCAGCGGGGAATCTGCTTCTCCCTCTGCCTGCCACTCTCCCTGCTTGTGTTCTCTCTCTCTCTGACAAACAAATAAAATCTTAAAAAAAAAAAAAAAGCTTTAGAAACCAATAATAGAAAGACAATTGGAATATTTCCAAATATCCACTTACATAACCTGCTTCTACATAACACGTGGACCAAAAAGAAAGGACAAAGGAAATTCGTACATGAAAATGCAGCAAATAAAAATTTGCTGCATACAGTGAAAGCAGTGTTTAGAAGAAACTGTACAGCATTAAATACTTAATAAGGATCTTCTTCAGGACACCTGGGTGGCTCAGTCGGTTAAGCATCTGCCTTCTGCCCGCTCAGGTCATGGGCCCGGTGTCTTGGGATCGAGCCCTGCTTCTCCCTCTGCCTGCTGCTCCCCCTGCTTGTGCTCTCTCTTTGGCTCTCTCTCTCAGATAAATAAATAAATAAATAAATTCTTTAAAAAAATGTATGTGTAAAAAAATAATTTAAGATGACCAAGGTAGGTTTAATCCAGGAGTGCAAGGAATGCCTAAAATTAGAAAATCTATAAAAGAGTATGACTTCAGCACCAGATTCAGTGAGAAAAAGTCACCTGGTCACTTCAAGGAAAAAGCTTTGAAAAAAATTTAACACAAATTTATGAAAGACTTCCTGTAAGTAGGGCTAGAAGAAAACTAACTTAACTCGATAGACGCTCTGTAAAAAACTTATCACCAGTTTGAAATAGGGAAACATTAGTGGTGTTTCCTGTAACATCAGAAATGATACACAGGTATCTACTTTCACCGCTTTATTCAATGATAAAATAAGACAGGATAAAACTTAATGTGGAGGAAGAAGGTGCTGAGGTCTGTTCCCTGAGGTGAGAAAGGACAGCTTGTGTGATGTCCTTGTCCACGAAACACTTGGTCCAACGGGCTCCCTCAGGCTCTCTTCTGGGAAAGGAATTAAACACCCATGCACCTGGCACTCAGGTCTTTAACCAAAACTTGAACTAGAGCTTCCAGGACTTTGCTTTTGTTCAAGGGGTCTAGATTTTATCATTTCTTTGTCTCACATCTTAAGGTCGTCTTCTCTGACCTAGATACAATCAAGCTAGAAATCAATCACAAAGAAGAGAAATACAATCTTTTCACATGTAAAAGTAAAAAAAAAAAAAAAAAAAAAAAAAACCAACACACCACATTTCAAATGAACACAGTTGTTAGGGAGAGGAGTTAGGATGGCAGAAGAGTAAGGAACCCTAATTTCGTCTGGTCCCAGAATTCAGCTAGATAATTGCCAACACATTGTGAACACCTGCGAAATCAACCAGAGATCTGAGAAAAGAATTGCTCTAATTCTGCAAATAGAAAAGTGGTCACTTTTTGCAGGGTAGGAGGTGTGGTGATGTGAATTCGGGGTGCTGTAGTGGGAGAAAAACCAGGGCGGGAGGGGCCTCCGCCAGCCGCTACCGGAAAGTGAGAGAGCCACGGAGCGCAAAGTCAGAGCTTTTCAAAGTCTGCTCCAGGGAGGGACGTCCCTGCCTGAAAGGCACTCAGGTGGAGAACTGGGGCAGAACCCTAGTGGGACAGTGTGGTCTTGGGATCCCTGGGGGTCACAGAAAGAACAGGGGCACCTGAGGGTGGCAGAGATCCCAAGCATCGGACTGGGGAAGCCGGCTGCAATCACCAAGCCTGGGAGTGTGTTCTCAGCTTGGGGGTGCCATAAACTACAACCTGGGGCCGGTCACGTGACTGCCCTACGAGCAGGGGCCCAGCAAGCGGCAGAACCGAGGGGAGACCCTCCCGCCAGGAGCGGTTTGGAGACTCCAACTGTGGTCACGAGCCTGAGATAGACGCTTGGTCATCAGCCAGGCAAGCGTGGAGTGCAGGTGGAGACCAGGGAGACAGGAGGGACGGACTGTTTTCCACGAGGGGGCACTGAGGAGCGGGGCTCTGGGCTCTGGGCTCTGGGCTCTGGAGCTGGAGCTGGAGATCTGAGGCCTCCGTGTTCATTCCCACATCGCGTCTGGAGACACTTACACTGAGCCCAAGGGTGGTGCAAATCCCTCCACCAAAGACATCTGAGAATCATCGCAACAGACCCCTCCCCCTGACCAGCAGGAACTCCTTGAACACCAAGTTTATCCTCTACACAGAACTGCAAATCTCCAACTCTCGGGGAAAGAAATATATAGCATTTGTGGTTTTTTTCTTATTATTCTTTAGTCTTTCAGTTATATATATATATATATTTCCTTTTCAGGGATTTTCTTATTTTACAAAAAAAATTTAAAGATTTTATTTATTTATTTGGGAGAGAGACAAAAAGAACATGAGCATGGGGCGGGGGGGGGGGGGGGGGGGGGAAGGGGCAGAGCAAGAAACTGACTCCCTGATGAGCAGGGAACCCAATTTGGGGCTCGATCCCAGAACCCTGAGATCATGACCTGAGCTGAAGGAAAATGCTTAACCACCCGAGCCACCCAGGTGCCCCTTATCAACTCTTTTCTAAAGTCCTTTTTAATGTTTAATTTTTACATTTACATTATATATATATTCATTTTTGGTTTCCTTTCATTCTACTCAATTTTATTTTTGTATATATATGTTTTTCTTTCTTTCCTATTTTGGGATCTAGTTTCTTCTAACAAACAGACCAAAATACACCCAGGATCTAGTTTATTGTTCTGTTCTGTTCTACTTCTTCTTTTTTAAAAAGATTTTATTTATTTATCTATCAGAGAGAGAGAGAGCACACAAGTAGGGGAAGGAACAAGCAGAGGGAGAAGCAGGCATCCCACTGAGCAGGGAACTCATGTGGGGCTCCATCCCAGGACTCTGTCATGATCTGAACTGAAGGCAGACACTTCACCTACTGAGCCACCTAGGCACCCCGAGTTCTGTTTTCCTTCTTGTTGGATTTTATTCTCTCCCTCTCTCTCTTTTTGATGTTTCTTCTCTTCTGATTTGTTTAAAGTATATTTTTTCTGGTGCCGTTGTTGCTCTTTTTGTATTTTCTCTCTCTTTCATCTATTCTTTTCTAGACATAATGACAAGAGGGAGAAACTCACCCCAAAAGAGAGAACAGGAGGCAGTACTCACTGCCAGGGATGTTATCAATATGTGCATAAGTAAGATGTTGGAACTAGAATTCAAAACAATGATCATAAAGATACTAGCTGGGCTTGAAAAAGTCATAGAAGACACTAGAGAGTCCCTTTCTGGAGAAATGAAAGAACTAAAATCTAATCAAGTCGAAATAAAAAAGGCTATTAATTAGATGCAATAAAAAGTGGAGGCTCGGGGCGCCTGGGTGGCTCAGTGGGTTAAAGCCTCTGCCTTTGGCTCAGGTCATGATCCCAGGGTCCTGGGATCGAGCCCCACATCAAGCTCTCTGCTCAGCAGGGGGCCTGCTTCCCTCCACTTACTCTCCTCTCTCTCTGCCTGCCTCTCTGCCTACTTGTGATCTCTGTCTATCGAATAAATAAATAAAATCTTTAAAAAAAAGTGGAGGCTCTAGCTGCTACAATACATGAAGCAGAAGAGTCAGTGATATAGAAGACAAAGTGATGGAGAATAAGGAAGCTGAGAAAAAGATAAACAACTACTAGACCGTGAAGGCAGGATTTGAGAAATCAGCAATACCATAAAGCAAAACAATATTAGAATAACTGGGGTCCCAGAGGAAGAAGGAGAGAGAGAAAGAGAGAGAGGGAGAGAAGAGAGAGAGGAGTGGAAGGTTTGTTTGAACAAATTATAGCTGGGAACTTCCCTAATCCAGGGAAGGAACAGGCATTCAAGTCAAAGAGATACAGAGAACCCCTCTCAAAAATCAATAAAAATAGGTCAACACCTCAACATAAAATAGTGAAGCTTGCAAAGTTCAGAGACAAAGAGAAAATTCTGAAAGAAACTCGGGACAAGAGGTCTGTAACCTAGGGTAGAAACATTATACTGGCAGCAGATCTGTCCACAGAGACCTGGCAGGCTAGAAAGGACTTGCAGGATATAATCAGGGTGTTAATGAGAAAAATACACAACGAAAAATACTTTCTCCAGCAAGGCTGTCATTCAGAATGGAAGGAGAGATAAAGAACTTCCAGGACAAACAGAAACTAAAAGAATTTGGGATCACCAAACCAACCCTGCAGGAAATATTGAAAAGGGTCCTCTATGGAAAGAGAGAGCCTGAAAGCAACATAGACCAGGAAGGAACAGAGAAAATATACAGTAACAGTCACCTTACAGGTAGTACAATGGCACTAAATTCATATCTTTTAACAGTTACTCAGAATTAAAGTGGACTAAAGGCTCCAATGAAAAGGCACAGGGTATCAGATTGGATAAAAAAGCAACACCCATTGATATGCTGTCTGCAAGAGACTCATGTTAGACCCAAAGACACCCTCAGATTGAAAATGAAAGGGTGGAGAACAATTTATCACACTAATGGACATCAAAAGAAAGCTGGAGTAGCAATCCTTGTATCAGACAAATTAGATTTTAAACCAAAGTCTGTAATAAGAGATAATTATACCATAATAGAAGGCTCTATCCCATGAGAAGATCCAACAGTTGTAAATATTTGTGCCCCTAACATGGGAGCAGCCAATTACATAAACCAATTAATAACAAAATTAAAGAAATACATTGACAATAATACAATAATAGTAGGAGAATTTAACACCCCACTCACAGCAATGGACAGATCATCTAGGCAGAAGATCAACAAGGAAACAAGGGCTTTGAATGACACACTGGACCAGATGGTCTTCACAGATATATTCTGAACATTCCATCCCAAAGCAACAGAATACACATTCTTCTCTAGTGCACATGGAACAGTCTCCAGAATAGACTACATCCTGGGTCACACATCAGGACTCAACCAGTACCAAAAGATTGGGAACATTTCCTACATATTTTCAGAGCACAATGCTTTAAAACTTAAACTCAATCACAAGAGAAAATTTGGAATGAACACCAGTACATGGAGGTTAAAGAGCTTCCTACTAAAGAACGAATGTGTCAACCAGGAAATTAAAGGAATTAAAAAAAATCATGGAAACAAATGAAAATGAAAACACAACTCTTCAGAACCATAGGGATGCTGTAAAGGTGGCTAAGAGGGAAGTATATGGCACTACAAGCCTTTCTCAAGAAACAAGAAAGGTCTCAAATACACTACCTAACCTATCACCTAAAGGAACTGGAGAAAGAACAACAAATAAAGCCTAAACCCAGCAGAAGAGGAGAAATGATAGAGATTAGAGCAGAAATCAATGAAATAGAAACCAAAAGAACAGTAGAACAGAACAGTGAGACTGGTTCTTTGAAAGAATTAATAAGATCAATAAACCCCTAGCCAGACTTATCAAAAAGAAAAGAGAGAGACACCTGGGTGACTCAGTTTTTTAGGTGTCTGCCTTTGGGTCATGGTTCTGGAATCAAGCCCCACATCGAGCTCCTTGCTTAGCAGGGAGTCTGCTTCTCCCTCTCCCTCTGTGAGCACACACTTTCTCTTACTCCTGTTCTCTCTTGTGCTCTCACTCTCTCTCTCAAATAAATAAATAAAATATTTTAAAAAATGAATATAAACATTAAAAAAAAGAAAAGAGAAAGGATCCAAATAAATGAAATCATAAATGAAAGAAGAAAGCTCACAACCAGCACTGAAGAAATACAAGCAATTATAAGAATCTATGAGCAACTATATGCCAACAAATTTGACAATCTGGAAGAAATGGATGCATTCCTAGAGACGTTTAAATTACCAAAACTGAACCAGGAAGAAATAGAAAACCTGAACAGACCCATACCAGCAAAGAAATTGAAGCAGTAGTCCAAAATCTCCCAAAAAACAAGAGTCCAGGACCAGATGCCCTCCCAAGGGAATTCTACCAAGCATTTAAAGAGGGATTAATACCTATTCTTCTGAAACTTTTCAAAAAATAGAAATGGAAGGAAAACTTCCAAATACATTTTATGAGGTCAACATTACCTTGATCCCAAAACCAGAAAAAGACCCCATCAAAAAGAATTGCTGACCAATATCCCTGATAAGCGTGGATGCAAAAATTCTCACCAAAATACTAGCCAATAGGATTCAACAGTACATGAAAAGGATTACTCACCACGACCAAGTGGGCTTTATTCCTGGGCTTCAAGGGTGGTTCAACATCTGCAAATCAATCAGTGTGATGCGCCACACCGATAAAAGACAGAACTAGAGCCATCTGATCTCAATCAATGCAGAAAAAGCATTTGACAAAGTACAACATCCTTTCTTGGTTAAAATTCTCCACAGTGTAGGGATAGAGCAAACATACTTCAATATCATAAAAACCATCTCTGAAAAACCCACAGTGAATATCATTCTCAATGGCTAAAACTGAAAGGTTTTCCCCTAAGGTCAGGAACATGGCAGGGATGTCCAGTATCACCATTGTTATTCAACATAGTACTAGAAGTCCTAGCCTCAGCAATGAGACAACAAAAAGAAATAAAATGCATCTGAATTGGCAAAGAAGAAGTCAAACTCTAACTCTATGCAGATGACCTGATATTCTATGTTGAAAACATCCCCCAAAAAACTCCACCCCCAAATTTCTAGAATGCATGTAGGAATTCAGAAAAGTGGCAGGATAGAAAACCAATGCACAGAAGTCAGTTGCATTTCTATATACTAACAATGAGACAGAAGAAAGAGAAATGAAGGAATTGATCCTATTTACAATTGCTCCAAAACCCATAAGATACCTAGGAATAAACCTAAACAAAGAGGTAAAGGATCTGTACTCTGAAAACTATTGAACACTTATCAAATAAATTGAGGAAGACACAAGGGAGTGTAAAAGCATCCCAGGCTCATGGATTAGAAGAACAAATATTGTGAAAATATCTCTGCTACCTGGAACAATCACATTCAATGCAATCCCCATCAAAACACCATCAGCTTTTTTCACAGAGCTGGAAATAATCCTAAAATTTGTATGGAACCAGAAAAGACCCCGAATAGCCAGAGGAATGTTGAAAAAGAAAACCAAAGTTGGTGGCATCATAATTCTGGATGTCAAGCTCTATTACAAAGCTGTTACAGTATGGTACTGGCATAGAAACAGACACATAGATCAACAGAACAGAATAGCAACCCAGAAATGGACCCTCATCTCTATAGTCAACTAATCTTCGACAAAACAGGAAAGAATGTTCAGTGGAAAAAAGACAGTGTCTTCAACAAATGGTGTTGGGGAAAATTGGACAACCATATGCAGAAGAATGAAACTGGACCATTTTCTTACACCATACACAAAAATAGACTCAAAGTGGATGAAAAACCTAAATCCATCAAAATCCATCAAAATCCTAGAGGAGAAAACAGGCAGTAACCTCTCTGACCTCAGCCATAGCAACTTCTTGCTAGACATGTCTCCAAAGGCAAGGAAAACAAAAGCAAAAATGAACTATTCAGGCTTCATCAAGAAAAAAAGCTTTTGCACAGCAAAGGGAACAGTTGACAAAACCAAATGTTGACTTACAGAATGGGGAAGATATTTTCAAGTGACATATCAGATAAAGGGCTAGTATCCCAAATCTATAAAGAACTTATCAGGGGCGCCTGGGTGGCTCAGTGGTTAAAGCCTCTGCCTTCAGCTCGGGTCACGATCTCAGGGTCCTGGGATCGAGTCCCGCATCGGGCTCTCTGCTCAGCGGGGAGCCTGCCTCCTCCTCTCTCTCTGCCTGCCTCTCTGCCTGCTCGTGATCTGTCTGTCAAATAAAAAAAAAAAAAAAAAAAAAAAAAAAAAGAACTTATCAAACTCAACACCCAAAAAACCAAATAACTCAGTTAAGAAATGGGCAGAAGACATTTCTCCAAAGATATACATACATACACCTGAAAAAATGCTCAACATCACTTGGCATCAGAGCAATACACGTTAAAACCACAATGAGATCCCACCTCACACCAGCCAGAATGGTCAAAATTTACAAGTCAGGCAATGACAGATGTTGGCAAGGATGTGGAGAAAGAGGAACCTTCTTACACTGTTGGTGGGAATGCAAGCTAGTGTATCCCTCTGGAAAACAGTATAGAGGTCAACTAATCTTGACCAAGTTAAAAATACAGCTATCCTCCGACCCAGTAACTGTTCTACTGGGTATTTACCTCAAAGATACAAACGTGGTGATCCGAAGAGGCACCTGTACCCCTATGTTTATAGCAGCAACGTCCACAAGAGCCAAACTATGGAAAGAGCCCAGATGTCCATCAACAGATAAATGGATAAAGATGTGGTCTCTATATACAATGGAATATTACTCAGTTGTCAAAAAAGAAAGAAATCTTGCCATTCGCAATGATGCGGATGGAACTAGAAGGTATTATGCTAAGTGAAGTAGTCAGAGAAAGACAAGTATCATATGACTTCACTCACATGGAATTTAAGAAACAAAACTGGGGATCATAGGAGAAGGGAGGAATAAATAAAATAAGATGAACTGAGAGAAGGAGACAAACCATCAGAGACTCTTAACTCTAGGAAACAAACTGAGGGTTGCTGGAGGGGAGGTAGGTGGGGGGCTGGAGTGGAGGTGAGTGGGAGTAACTTGGTGATGGGCGTGAAGGAGGGCATGGGATGTGATGAGTGCTCAGTGTTACATGCAACTGATGAATCACTAAACTCTACTTCTGAAATGAATAATATTCTTATGTTAATTAGTTGAATTTAAATAAAGTTTAAACATTTTTAAATGATAGCAAATGCATACAAGCCCTCACACAGGTAGAAAGACAGCATCTTTAATATTTGTTTACATAGAACAGATGAATGAGAAACACGCCCTTCTCAAAATGTTTGGGATGCAGTGAGGTGTGGGTATTTGGAATGGAATGTTTCTCCTTCCGTACTTACATGAGGGAAGAAGAGAGACTAATGTTCTGTGGAGAGGCTCATAGTTAATTTTTTCAAAGATTTTATTTATTTATTTGAGAGGGAGAGTGAAAAAGAGAGAGAAAGGAAGAGAGAGAGAGTGTGTGCAGCAGCAGGGGGTGGGGATGGGCAGAGGGGAGGGGAAGAAGCAGATTCTCCTGACATGGGGCTCAGTCCGAGACCCTGGGATCATCACCTGAGCTGACAGCAGATGCTTAACGGACTGAGTCACCTAAACGCCTCAGAGAGGATCATAGTTTAAACCTTGCATTTGGAAATAACTTCAGATCTATACAAAAGTTGCAACCAAGTACAAGCATTATTCTAGAGAATGCTTTACACAGACTTGCCAAATGTCACTGTTGTATATGACTATAGTACAGTTACCACACCCATGACATTAGCCCTGACACGTTGTCATCCGATCTATAGGTCTTGTTCTGCTCTCACCAGCTGGGCCCTCTGCGCCTTCTCCGGTCCACCTTCCAAGCTGAGACCAAACATGTCACTTGCTGGCTTCATCTCCTGGGACAGGTCCCAGCGTTGATTTATTTCAGGACCTTCACACTTTTGGAAGAGTAATTGTAGAGTCGCTGTGTTTCATTTGGCCTCGTTGTTTACTCACGGCTAAATTCAGCTGGAGCATTTTGACAAAATGGGAACCATGGGAACATGGGCGTGCTCTTCTTGGTGCACCAGGAGGCCCATGAAGCTGACTTGTCCCGGCCCCGGTGGGGCTCACTTTGATCACTTGGCTAAGGTGGCGCCCGCAAGGTGTTTCCACTGCAAAGTCTCACTTGTCCCAGAGCATTGACTGTGCATCTTGGGAGACAATATTTCGCACCATTCTTTGTCCACGTGCTTAGTATCTGTTGATGATTCTTGCTTGAAACAATTATGACTGCAGGTTTTGGCCGGTGGTCATTACGTTTCCATCATTTCTTCTACACTGATTGGGATCTGACTGCACTTTACTCTCTCTTTCCTCTCCATACCTGGGATTAGCTTTCTTTCCCTCGCCCTCTCCTTTTCCTTTTAAAATTCATATTCTTTTGAGAAGGAAAGGTCACTTTATAGTATTTGAACACCAGCGTCTGGGCCAGTGCATGCTTACTGCTGGTGGGTGTTTCAGAGGCCGTCTGTTCACACACACACCTCCTCCCGGCATATCCTATACTTCTTCCCCTTTCTGTGCTTTTCATCCAGTTTCCCCCACAGTGAGAACCCTGACTTGTGACGTCAGTGTATTTAAATAGATAGAATATGATATGTCTACATGTGTATTTCTTGGGAGTTTTCCTGTTTGGGATTCATTGGGCTTCTCAAATCTATAGTTTTATGTCTTTTTCCAAAATCAGAAAATTATCAGTCATTATTTCTTCATTTTTCCTGTACCCCATTTTTTGGTCCTCTTCTTCCACATGTCATTTACATAGGTGTTAGACTCTTTGGTTTGTCCTTGAGGCTCTGTTCATTTTTTCAGTGCCTTTTCCTTGTGCTATTCACCCTGGGTAATTACTATGACTTGTCCTCAAGTTGCTTGAGGCTTTCTTTTCTCATCTCTGACCTGCTACTGAGCCCAGCTGGTGAGTATTTTATTTTGGTCATTGTATTTTTCAGTCCCACAATTCTCATTTTGATATTCTTCACATGTTTTCCTTCCTTGCTGTGACTTATCTTCCCCTTCATCTCAAGAGTGTTTGCCCTTAGTTCTTGGGCATTGGTTCTATTGCATTTTTGCAATAGCTGCTTTAAAGACTTTGTGTGATAATTCCTAGTTGAGATTGTGCTGATCTTCTGTGTAAAGAGTAATTTTGAGGGGCGCCTGGGTGGCTCAGTCAGTTAAGCATCTGACTTTGGCTCAGGTCATGAGCCAAAGGGTCACGGCATTGAGCTCACATGGGGCTCCCCAACTTGGCAGGGAGTCTTCTTCTCCCTCTGCCCCTCCTCCGGCTCATGCTCTCTCTCTCAAATAAATAAATAAAATATTTTTTAAAAAGAGAAATTTTGAATGTTACATTACGAGCTGCTGAGTCTTATTTCCATGTTCTGGAAAATGTTGATGTTTTCGTTTTTACAGGCAATTGACCTAGTTGGGTTTATGCCACAAGTGCAGATCAACGTTTTATGGATTCTGGCTTCTGCATTACTTCAGTTTCCAAAGATTTTGCGGTATTTGGACACCCAGCGGCCAGTCTGATACACTGGTGGAGGTCAGTCCCATAGTTTCTTTTCTGTGACCTCTGGTGTTTGGATCCAGACCTGCAGACACAGCTCGGAAGTGAGCCTGGGTTTTCCTAAGCACCTTCATGGAATTTCGTTCCCAAGCTTTTCCCTCCCCGCGGTCTCTCGGCACTTTCAAGTTACCTGGGGTTCCGCTTTATCGTCATCTCGTCAGAAAGCTGGAGCTCCGTTATGCCACAGTGCTGTGTACTTCCCACCCCTGCATCCATGTCTGGGTCGTTAGTGGGGTGATATGGAGAGAAAAGGTCAATGGGTTTACCCGCTGTCTGGGCATCACAGCTCCGCTGGTCAGGGAGGCACGTTTCCTTCCCCGAATGTGAGCTACGTGCAGGGTCTCGTGGTGGCTCTGTGCTTGCTGCTCTCCCCACATATTGAGGGAGGTCTGGGGGACTCTCCGGAGCTCCTCTGCTCGTGCTCTGGTGCCACGTCCAGGCGGGGACTGTCTTGAGTCCAGTCCAGGGAACATTCCAGGAAATGAAAAGGGGAAACTTACCGCCAGTTTGGTGGCTCTTCACGTGTTTGTCTCATTCCCATCTTTCTGCCGCTGTTTTCTGCTCAGAGCCCTCGCCCAGCCCCCTGAAGGTGCTTCATCTGGGCTCTGAGCTGCGTTCAGTGGGAGGGGGTGAGGGCTGCCGGTCCCCCTCCCCGGAAGCAGAACAGCCTTGAGGGGGCCGCCCTTGGTGTTCTGAGCACGACTGTCCCCAGCAGGTGCCACACCACCTCCCTGGCACTAATTCGAGCTTCTCTCAGGCAGGAAAACCTAATTTCTTATGTTTAAGTGGTAGTTTATATCATCTTTGTCACATTTTATTTATTTATTTATTTATTTTTTTAAAGATTCTATCTATTTGTCAGAGAGAGAGAGTACACACAAGCAGGCAGAGAGGCAGGCAGAGAGAGAGGAGGAAGCAGGCTCCCCGCCGAGCAAGGAGCCCGATGCGGGACTCGATCCCAGGACCCCAGGATCATGACCTGAGCCGAAGTTAGTGGCTCAACCCACTGAGCCACCCAGGCGTCCCAATCTTTGTCACATTTTAAAAAATATTTTGCTCATATTTCCTCTCAGGTTTTTGGCTTCCCCCGCGTCCTCAATTTTCCAAGAGTTTTTCATAGCCCTTGGTGTGTGTGTGTGTGTGTGTGTGTCCCATGGAAGATCTTTATATCTTCTTAGTGGGGGAGGGGCAGAGGGAGAGAGAGAATCCCAAGCCGACTCCTCATGGAACCCCACCCCCCTGAGATCGCGACCTGAGCCGGAATCGAGGGTCGTCGCCTAACCGACTGAGCCACCCAGGCACCCCCTTCGTGTTTTCATATACAGTCGCATTCATCTGTCTTTTTATTCCTTGCGTCTGGATCCTGACCCTTTCTCCACCACAGGTTATGAAGATTCTCAGGTATCATTTCTTTTGGTATTTGCAGAGTTTCGGTTGTTCGCCAGTCCGTTTGTCCTTATGTGTGACGTCCGGAAGCAGGTATGTCAGTGCGGTTTTCACTTTTTCCAAATGGCCACACATTTTTTCATGTACCAATAATTTTTCAAGTTCGTCTTTGGTCCAGTCATTTGAGAGTCCTCCTTTATCACACACAACATTTCCATATGCTTTGGGTCCATTTTTGGTCTTTATGATCTTTTTCACTTGATTATCCATTCATGTGACAAAAGCATACTGTTTGGAATCTTTATTTATTATTTTTTAAGTATGTTGTAGCTGCTGGTGGCACGAATTCCCCCTGCAACTCTGTTTTTTCCTTTTCCCCAGACTATTTCTAACTGATCTCGAGAATGTTTTTGTTTACATAAATTTTGACTTAACTAGGTCAAGAAGAAAACTGGTTATTATTTTTATGGAAGTCACATTAAATTTAAAAATCTGTAAGTTAGAGAGAACTGACGTTTTAATGCTAGTTTGAGTCGTCCTCTCCAAGAGCAAGGAGTGTCTTTACAGCTGCTCGGGTTACTGCTGTGTCTCTCGGAAGCGTACTGAATTTTCCTCCTGTAGATTTTGCACATTTGGGGTCCGAATTAATTCTCAGTGTAAGCGTTCTTTCCCCAGTCATGAGGTTTTCTCTCCCGTTAGGCCCTCTTGGTGGCTCTCCCTTGTATGCAAAAGGTTATTGGTTTTCATGTTAATGTTTCAGTAGGCAGTGAATCTCATTTCAATTTCATATTCTACTGCCTTAATCAACAATTTTTATTGATTTTGCCAGTTTTAGCTTCGGTCTTTTAGGGTCTCTGAAATACACTACGACGTTGGCTGCACGGAGATTGCATTTTCCTTAATGCTCACACCCCCAGTCGCTTTCTCTCGCTTGGACTCAGTTGCTCCCGCCTCCCATCCGGGGCAAGGAAGCGGTGATGCAGGCTCCTTGCCCTTCTTCCTCAGTCCCAGGATCGCGGCCAGAGTCTGGCCTCAGGTCGACACGCACACGTCATTGTGGGACACGCTGTGGAGCTGGGTCTGCAAACACCTTGTGCCACCTGGATGTGAGAAGGGCTGGGATTTCCTTCTCCCCCTCACCCTCGGTGCCACCGGCTGTCCGTGTTATGTTCGCTTTGTAGAAGAAACTTGGAAATTTTACTCCTTGGGTTAAATTTAGTAAACTGGGCTTTACCAGGAAATATTCCATTTCCTCTCAGTTTTCAACCTTATTCCGTACAGGAAAGCGGCAAATCTCTTGTGACAGTTGGGTTAACTTTGCCGAAATGCGATTTACACGCAGGCCCCAAAGCTCCCTTTCGCAGCGGGCAGTTCAGGGCGTTCTGACGAGTTCATACGCCGCGCTCGGGCTTCGGAGCAGCTGCCCCCTCCGAGGCCCCCAGAGCCCCCGGAGCCCGTGTGAGCGCGTCCCCACCCTTCCTCAGTTCCTTCCTGCCCGCCACCACTTGCCGGTCTGCTGGCTTTGTGGATCTTCTCTGTTCCAGTTTGGTTTCCAGGCGCTAGATCTCAGCCCCCCTCCTGTCCTGTAAGGCCTCCTCGAAGTGCCACTTTCTTGTTAAAATATAAGTTTGCACTGATCTTTATTCCTGTTCAGTTCAAGGCATTAAAGAATCCGGCAACTTGGGGCGCCTGGGTGGCTCAGTCATTGAGCGTCTGCCTTCGGCTCGGGTGGTGATCCCAGTGTCCTGGGATCGAGCCCCGCGTCGGGCTCCCTGCTTGGTGGGAGTCTGCTTCTCCCTCTCCCACTCCCTCTGCCTGTGTTCCCTCTCTCACTGTGTCTCTCTCTGTCAAATAAATAATAAATTTATTTTTTTTAAAAGATTTTATTTATTTATTTGTCAGAGAGAGAGAGAGAGAGCGAGCACAGGCAGGCAGAGCGGCAGGCAGAGGCAGAGGGAGAAGCAGGCTCCCGCTGAGCAAGGAGCGGGATGCGGGACTTGATCCCAGGATGCTGGGATCTTGACCTGAGCCGAAGGCAGCGGCCTAACCAACTGAGCCACCCAGGCGTCCCATAAATAATAAATTAAAAAAAAAATCTTAAAAAAAAAAAAAAGAACCCTGCAACTATTTCTCCTTCAATCAATCAGTGATAAAGGAAAATGGATTTCCTTCACTCATTTATACCATAAAGTGCCATAATCTATGGGACTTTCAGGTTTATCTTCTTTGTATTTCTATTCCATTTACGGGGTTATGGTCAGAGAACATGGCCCATGAGATAATTTATTGTTAAATGATAAAATCTGGACACTAAGGATGAAGCGAGGACACTGGGTGCAGTGTTCCAGGTTCAGCGGGGCCAGCGGCCACGTGGCTGGTGCTCACCCAGGGCTAGGGTGGGGCGGCCAGGGACGGGACTCTGCAGGGGACAGTGGACGTGTCATTCCCTTGCATGGGACCTGATTCACAGTACAGGCTGCAGACATGGCGAGCAGAGGATAAGGGCGTTTGGATCTACTTTCAAGGCTAAGGGGAGTGGAAGCAACACCGGGACACTCTCACTGCCAGCTTTCCCATTCGAGATCCACATCCTGTGCCCTCCCCTCGTGATGCCCTGTGAGCACCTCCTGAGAGCACCTGCCTCATGCAGGACATCTGGGCAGAGAGAGCCAAGCTCCATCGGTGCGGTGAGGACCTGCCGCTGGGCAGGGACCCTCCCTCCCCCACAGGTAGTGCCCTGCACACAGCACAAAGGACCAATATCAGGAAAGAGAGTAATTATGGACACTGAGTCACCAAATGCATTTCACAGTCAGAGTTAAGATGTGTGAAATAGGAGAATCAGAAGGAGGTGGGGTGGGAGAGAGGGGAGGCAGGGCCTGACCCGGAATGGAGATGGTGGCAGGCAAATTTGGGCATCACCGCGAAGCTGGGTGGGCCTCGCGTCAGAATCTGAGTTTTCTAGCAGTGAGTGTGAAAGAGACCCCAGTCCCCAAAGTCAACAGCAGAGCTCCTTGGAACTAATGAGTGAGCAGAGCCATGACTACAGGCTGCACGGGCTTCATGTTAGCCTACCGTCGTCCCATGTTGCTTGTGGGCGGGGTGGGGGGCACTCCTCGGGCATTTGGGGACTTGGGAAGTAGAGCGGCTGGGCAGGACGCAGGGGCTCTGCAGGCGGACAGGTCGCCCTCTCTGGGGCTCCGGTGCCCCGGCTGCCGGCCCCGAGCCCCAGCTTCTAGCCTCGCTAAACATTTGCCACCACTCTTGGTCATTTCCCCTCACTCATTCTTTAGTGACTCATGTGCCCTTTTATTCAGCAAAGGTTCTGATTTCTAGCTGAGAGGCTGCCCCGAGGGCTTGTAATCCTTGGTCTCCTGTCCGGAGAGACTAGAGCCCCCAGTTCCAAAGACACTCATCTTCATTAAGAGGGACGCAGAGAGTGGCTGGAGCGGGGGGTCCATGGGGACACAGGGCACGGCAGCTCCCGACCCAGATCTCACACACGTACTTCCCAGGGAAACGCAACTCTGAGGGGAGACCCCCAGCCCTTTGCACCAGCCGTCACTTCCACTCTGCACCGGCTTTCCAGCTGGCCCAAAGCTCAGGGAGCCCGAGACTCCTGATGCCCCAACAGGCCAGGGTCCCTGAGTGGGGAGATTCAGACAACAGATGGCAAAAGGCCTCCCTGGACAGCCTGGGTTGTGAGGTGAGGTTTAAATCCAGCATGAAAATTCACAAGTACAGAGAACATCCTGCTCCAGGCTGGGAACCCTGGGCCTCTCTTCTGGGGTCTCAGCTCCACTCCAGTGGCCTCCAGAGGTGAGCCAAGGCCCAGGGCACCAAGAGGCAGGTGCACCTTAGTCCATGGGGGAAATGACGAGCAGCTGGAGAGTGGTGTAAGGACCTAGAGCCTGGATGGTGCAGACCCTGATGGGGAGGGGTGAGCACTGAGGGCAGGGGAGAGGTGTGAAGATGGGGTGTGGGGAGGAGTCGGGGGTGCATGGAGGGTGGCGGTGTGCCGACTGGGGGTCAGGCAAGCCCGAGGAGTTGGGAGTGGGGAGCGGCACTCCCCTGCGTGTTGGGTGACCTGCTGCCACCCCCACCCCAGACTCTCCCCTCCTTCCTTGTCCCCCACACAAGGGCTCTGCTCTCAGCCCCATCCTCCAGAACATCCCTGGGGGGGAGGCAGGGGGCCCCAGCTCAGCCTGGACAGTCCTGAGCTTGTCACCGGTTCTACCTGTCCCAACCTGCTCCTCACCTGGGCGACCCTCCGCCTGGCCAGGCAGGGGGCTGTTCCGGGCACCTGTAGCCCTTCCATCAGCCCTCACCCTCTCCAACCCAGCTGCCCACCAAGCACAGCCTCTCTGTCCAGCCATCCCTTCCCAGCTCCCTGCATCCCAGTACCTTACATGGGCACCACCCACACGCCCCAGACCCCCACCCTCCAGGGTCTCCCCAACATCCGTGCAGTGGCTTACTGGCCTTCTGGTCTCCTGCTTACACACTGCTAGGCCCAGAACCCAGCGGCCATCCCCACACTTGGCTGGCCCCGCTGGATGGTTCTGTCCAGACCTGGCTGCTGCCGTCATGCATGATGGGCGACCACACAAGTCTGTGTGGACGTGGGCTGGAGGGATGTGGTCTAGGCCTGGCGGGCAGAAACGGCTGAAGGAGCAGGAACACGGAATGGTCAGGCAATGAGTTTATTGTCTCTGTGAGCAGTGGTCGTGGTCTCCATGCACAGGTGGGCACCCACAGCCGCACCCTGCCTGGGCCTCTACGGCAGAGGGGGGCCGGCCAGATCCGAGCCAGAGTCCAGCGGCAGCCGCCCTCGGGCTCGCCTAGGCTCTTCCTGCTCCCGACGGGGCCCTGAGCAGTGTGTTCAGGGTGAATCCCGGGAGCCATTACCCCATACCGGAAAGCTGGGCTACCTTCTCCAGACTGTCTGAAAAAAGGGCGCCTGCCAGAGACGGGAGAAGTGGCCAGGCCTGGGGCGGAGGCAGTGGCGTCCTTCCCACCACCTTTCAAGACACCCAGTGTCTTGAAAAGGATGGGGGCTGGGCTGAGGTGAGGGGTGGGAGGGATACGGCGGGGCTGCCCGGCCAAGAGGAAGGTGCCCACAGCAGGACACAGAGGAGGCCAGCTCCAAGCAGGACCCCCCTTAGAAGGGCCCAGGGACCCTCTTGTATGGTGGGTGCCCTGTTGCAGAGATTTCCAGAACAACATCGCCTTATGATCCTGCCCAGTATCCTGGGTCCCACTGTCCACTCATAGTTCGTGTTGGTGTTGGGACACCTGGGAGCACAGCGCTTGCTGACAGAAAGGGTCACCTTTGATTCTGCAAAAGAGAGGAGGGGGCAGGTGGCCGCCAGGCCGCAGGAAGAGGCCCAAAGCTGGGGGAGGGGGTGCTTTCCACATGAGCGGCAAAAGCCAGAACTTAACCTGAGAGTCAGAGAACCCTGGGCCCTGCAAGGGCAGTGGGGACCTGGTTGCCCACGGTCACCTTCGAGGTCCCAACAAAATCAGGGCTCGGGACTGCTGGCCCTGGTGAGGGCTTTTCCCTGGAGCCACACACAGCCCAGACCACCCTGGCCTGCCCAGAAGACTGCAAGTCTTAGGGATGTGGGGTAGAGCAGAGTGGACGAGGGACTGGACGTGGCTGTCCCCTCTGCTTGCTCAGTCCCGGGCTCAGTCTCGTCCTCCCGCTGCTTGCTTAAAGATGTGGCGAAACCTCGGAAGGGAGCATCGCAAGAAAGGAAAACACTCAAAACAACCAAGTTGTAGGAGACCCTCTCCCACAGGCTATCCCATTGTGTCCTGTTGAATGACACCAAGGTGCGGGCTGTGGGGATCGTGTTACACTGTGTGATGGAAGCTCCTGGGCCGAGGGTGCTGCTGGGTTTGGGGAACCTGAAGGCAGTCAAGACGCCGGCCTCCTCCTCCTCCCCCGTGAGCCTCCAGTGCTCAGGTTGGAGATCTGGGGGCAGAGGTCAGGGCGCAGGCCAGAAGGTCCCCGGAGAGAGGGCCACCAATATGTGCCCTCCCTCTGCATCCTCAGGCCACAAAACCTGGCGCAGAGTCCCTGGGCAGATCCCAGGGCAGGGAAACTGCTAAGGGAAAAGCCAACCCCGGGGGGAGTTTCCCACAACACTCAGTCTAAGCACCGATGTCCTCGGCCTCAGCTCCCGCAGTACTGAAAAGCCAGGCCTGGAAGGGGTGCAGCCTCGGGCAGAGCGCTCGGTGCCACCTCTGGGTGGCGGGAGGAGAGTGGAGGGGCCGGGCGGCCCTCGGGGTTAAACTCCCTCCTGAGATGAAAGGTGGAGCAGCCCTAGCCTGAGTGGGCGGCCCAGCCCAGCGGTCCCCAGCGGTCCCCAGCAGTTCCCAGGGTCCCAGCGAGTCCGCCAAACGGGCCCGTGCGGCACAGGCGCGCAGACACTGGACCGGCTCATCGCGGGGAAGCCCGACGGGGCAGCAGGGACTTTCTTGCGTCGTGACTGGAAGACCAGGAGGCGGGACACCTGCTGAGGTTCATCGTGGATGGACTGGGTGGGCGGTGTCCCAGCCAGGCCCGGAGGCCTCGACGCCGGGGAGGGGGCGGCTGTGTGGGCGTGGGCAGGTGTGCAGGGGCCCCCAACCCTCTGGCCACCCTCCGCGGCCCTGATTGCCCTTTCTCAGGAGGACAGACGGGTCCCTCCACATCCAGTTCTCGCTGGACACTTCCACGGCTTCACAGGAGAGTGCTCCCCGCGGTGGGCTCTGTGACATTTCTCTGGGGGACGAGTTCCCGTTCCACTTCAGAATCTCCTCTAAGGCTGGCTCATCCAGTCAAATCTTACTACCTGCGTCCCACAGCGGCCCGGCGGCGGTGAGGCGTGGAGGGCAGCACTGGGCAGCCAGGTGTGCCGGGCCAGCGCCTCGCCTGCCTGGCCCTCCGCTGCCCGCTCAGCGGTCCACGCGCCCGGCTCTCCCCATGCGTTCAGTCACCCCCGAGCCTCGGGCCCGCTGGCGGCTCCCAGGACAGCAGCGTTCAGGGACTAGCGCGTCCGAAAGAGGAGAACCGCTAGCAATGCGCACCCCCCCCCCCGGAGCCCTGTGTTAGGGGAGCGACCCGTGGGAGTCAGGATGCAGCCCCGGGTCCTTCTGGGCCGCTGCCGGACTTACTGGACTTACTGCTGAGGAACACCACGGCATTGGACAGGCAGACCTGGTCGGTGGGGTGGCACGCGGTGGGCCTGCACTGCGCCTGGCGGGTCACTTTGAAACACTGGTAACAGCTCAGGTTCACACCTGTGGGGCAGCCGGGGGCCACGGTGGAGTGGGCTGCCCACATAGCCTGCCCCCCCCCCTGCGCCCCCGGTCCGCCCCTACCTGGCTCTTCCTTGCTGCCAGCAAGACCCACAGACACCAGCAAAGCCCACAGGACTGGAAGCAGCCCCCCCATGGAGCCAGAGCCTCAGCCTGAGGGTGGGGCAGAGCAGGAGGTGTTCCCGGAGCCCCCCACCCATGCCCCCGGGGCAAGCTCTCTCCCCTCCCCTGGGCCCCACCTCTCTACCAGCCTGCAGATCCTGGTTCTCCCCAGACACCACTAGCCCAGCACACCCTTCCTACCCTCTACCTCCACCGCTGCAGGTCGCTGGCCTTTGGAGGAGGGTCACCTGGGGAGGGCCCATGGGGACCTGCCAGGCCCTCTTAGGCAGCTCCTGCTCTGGGGAAGGTTTCCTGGGGTCCCTGAGGACGGCAGTCTTAGCCACCAGCCACCTCCAACACTGAGCAGAAGGAGGGCGGGCTGCATCTCCCCAGGGTCCATGCCTGGGCTGGGCCCCCAGCATCTCCTTGCCTCCTACTCAGGGCCCCTTCTCACCGCAGAACTGTGCACAGGCTGGGTCCCTGCCTCCAGGGCCCTCAGGGGTCAGAAGTGGAGGAGAGAGGTGGAGGCTGGGGTGGGGAGGGACGGGGGAGCGGGGCTGGGGGTGCTGGACAGCAGACTTGGACACTGTCCTCCAGGGGAAATGCTGAGAGCCAGGCCCAGAGCCAGAGCCCGGGAGTGGAGGGGAGTGGGGAGGGGGAGGCTGATCAGTTCTCCGGCTCCAAATCTTCGATCTTCTCATTCTTTGCAGAGTGCTGTGAGCACTGGTCTGGAGGCAGCGAGGGGAGGAGCAGCCTCTAGCCAAAGGCCACCAAGGCCTGCAAGGCTGCTGTGTTTAGGGACCTCTGGGCTCTGCCACGCCCCCCCACCCCAGGGCTGGGGACTGCCCCACCCCCAGAACCCTGGAAAGCCCTGGGGCCCTGCAGAGTTTCTGGAGCCTGCGAGAGCCAGAGCAGGAGGACAGGCTCTTCCCCAGTGTCACACATGTGTGCTCCCGGCGGTGCTGGGCAGGTGTCCTCCTGGCTGACTCTCATCAAAATGCCCCTCTCGGGGAAGAGGTGGACCCAGTGTGGAGGGTGACCCTCCCCATCGGCCGCACAGCCCCAGACCTTGCCCCCCAGCTCATCTACCAGAACCCTTTGTCCTGGCTGGCTGTCCTTATTTTCCAGAGCCTTTGACCCGAACTGTGCTCTCCACGGCCTGGGCTCTCCAGGACTTGTTCTTACCCGAGCCAGCTTAAGAAACAAAATTCACTGACTGTTTGTTTTTTTTTTTTTTAAGATTTTATTTATTTATTTGACAGAGAGATCACAAGTAGGCAGAGAGGCAGGCAGAGAGAGGGGTGGAGGGAAGCAGGCTCCCCACCCAGCAGAGAGCCTGATGCGGGACTCGATCCCAGGACCCTGAGACCATGATCCTAGCCAAAGGCAGAGGCTTTAACCCGCTGAGCGCCCCCGGCGCCCTCACTGACACTTGTGAAAGCCTGTGAAGCCCCATGCACAGGGGTGGGGTCTGAACCCGTCAGGAGGACCAGAGCTCAGGGGCCACGGGGCGGGGAGGGGTGTACGGAGGGGGGTGGGGGGTTGGGGGAGAAGCAGATGGCCTCCCCTCTGAATGCAGCGGGGGCCACAGGATTTACAGGCAAGGAGCAGCCTCGGGTCAGCGATGGACAGTGACCGTGACCGAAAGGAGCCTTTGGGGGCGGGGGCGGTCAGGCTGAACCCACCTCCCAGGACTTTTGCTGAAGGCAGGCCAGGTGGCCAGACCTCACCTGGGGGGAGATGAGGAAACTGATGGATGTGGAGGGCGGCAGGGGTGGAGGTGGGGGCTTCTCGCTAAAACTGGATGTCACCCGAGGGCACAGATGGGCCTGGGGAGGGTTCCGGAGCCTGACTAGAATTTGGCCAAGCAGAGAATCTGTCACCTGACACCGTGGCGCTCAGGGTGCAGCCTGGAGGGAGGCTGCCCTCTCCTCTGAGCCCCCTCCCATCCCGTCTCCCCAGGCTCCCCCAATGGCGCAGCCCCCCCTGGCCCAGGGGCCCGTGCGGGTGGCCAGGTTGTCACACCGTTTCACACCCCGGCCTGTCAGTCAAGTCCTTCCCAGGTGTTTTCTTCCTCTTTTCCTTGTGGCCTTATTCCCTGCAGGGCATCCTGAGAGCCGTGTGGAGCAGGGCAGGGTGTGGGTCCTGGGTCAGGGTCTGCCTGGACAGCGCAAGCCCAGCTCTCTGCCCGCCAGAGTCCAGCAGGACACGAGGGGGTGGAAAGACCAGACGAGTGACCCCGAGGTGGTAGGTGCTGGGGAAGGGCCAGCCCAGCCCCCACAGTGACTGCTGCTCCCTCACCCCCACCCGTGGGCCTCAGAGCCCGCCCCAGGCACCAGACAGCCCCTCCTCCCCCTCTCCCCCTCCCCACCATGGCCCAGCTTTTCTGTAACAGCTACAGGCAAAGAATATGATGGTCCTGAGTGAGACTGCAGCCGGCTGGGGTCCTCCCCCTCCAGTCCACTCTGTGGACCGACCAGCACTGTCCTCCTCCCCACCTTGTGGGAGGCAAGTCCTGGGGACTCTACCTGGCCCCAGGGAGTCTCAGGTCCTGACCTCTCTGGCCACTGAGGCTCTCCGGCTTGGAGGGGGGTCTACAGGCGATGGAAGAAGACTGCCGGGTGGGCGGGTGTCCATTCATTATACTATATTTTTATCCATTTGTCCATTCATGCTGTGATTGAGTCGATGGTGAATTTGGGACTGCGAGATCCACAAAGCCACAAAGATGGGAAGAAAGGGGTGTGGCAGGCAGGTGTGAGAAAGGAGCCTGGGCAGGGCAGTGGGGGGGCGGGCTGGTCTCCCCAGGGAGGACTGAGGCAAGTTCCCCAGAGCGGGGCTGAATGCCTGGTGTCCTGACCACAACAGAGAGGGACGTGCATGGGTCACACAGTTGTCAGCCCCCACGAGCAGGGACGGAGTGGCCATGTCAAGCATGGCCACCGCTTCTTGGTTGCTGGGTGAGAGACAGCCGAGGGCACAGTGGACAGGATTGCTGGATGTCCAGCTGTCCTCCTGGCCTCCAGGAAGGAGTTTCTGGGAAGCCACGGTGGCTGGGGGACACGATGGGGAGAAGGCTCCGAGGGGTCAGGGAAGAGCCAGACGGCCAGCTTGCGGTCAGCGAGACCCTTTGTGGGACCCCAGTTACTGGTCACCTTGCTTCCCCACAGTGAGGCAGGGAGCCCTGTGGGGGGAGGGGCCGGAGAGGGTCCCGTGGCCCGGATGTCTTGGCTTTCAGAAATCAAGAGCTGGAGGGAGGCCCACGTCCCTAGGTCACCAGGAGGGACAGGAGATCCTGTCCCTGAGGTTCAGGTTCAGCGGGAGGGAGAGAGAACTCTGCTTCAGGGCCCTTCTGGCCCCAGGCACAGGGGATGGCTCTGCCCTACAGAATGTGCCTCTGGCGTTGGCGTGCCGTCATGCACACCTGCCAGGCTTTGCCCCAAGCTCCCCTCCCCCAAGGATTCTGCAGGGGGGGCTACCTTTGGGGGCCACAAGGCTGCCAGACTCATGGGCTGTGAGTGGGCCACTGGGCAGCTCCAGAGTGGTGCGCGCAACAAAGCCCTGCGGGGACGGGCATTTGGATAAAAATCGGGTCTCCCGATGAGCGTTTTGTGACCCTCTTGTGACCCATTTGTGACCCCATGTGCCCACTGGAGGGGCCCCTCTGCAGCCCTTGTTGTCGACTGAACATGGAGAAAGTGCCCTCTGCCCCAGAGCACGCAGGAGCCCAGCCTGTCCCCTCCCTCCCCCGCAGAGGACAGCCCACGGAAATTCCGACACGGTCCGAGGCTGGGCCTTTGCCTGGACTGCGTCCCCCGCAGGGTGGGCCCGCCAGACCCTGCCAAGGCCAGACGCTGCCCAGGGAGGGATCTGAGCTGAGGGGCAGCGCGCCTCCAGGTGCCTCCCACGCGGCTTCTTCCCTGTCCAGAGGGTCCAGAGGGTCCGCTGGCTCCCGGCTGCCTTGACGCTCTCTCCGGGTTCAGCCCGGTGCGCTCGCTACCTCTATGACTGCGCTCGGCTCCTGCTCAGGCTCCAGTCCCCGCCGTGGGGCCCAGCCAAGCTGGGCGAGCGCCCGGTCCGAGGGCAGGCGGGGCCTCGCCCGGGCCGTGTCTCCCCCATGCCACGGCGGTGACTGCGCCTGCTAGTGGGCAAGGAGGGGCAGGCTGAGGCAACTGGCAGGAGGGACAAGAACCCCAGCGGGACGGCAGGTCCGAAACAGCGGTCTGGGGTCAGGGCACCAGGTCCCCGACAGGTGCTTCCTATCGGGCCTGTGCTCAGCCTTGCACGCTGCATTCCAGCGCCTGATGCCGCCGTGGGCACGCGGGGCCCTTCAGGGCTTCACGCTGTCTGAAGACCAATGGACCAGCCACCAGGCCCTTTGGGAGACCCATTTTATTTTTATTTTTTAAAGATTTTATTTATTTATTTGACAGAGAGAGATCACAAGAAGGCAGAGAGGCAGGCAGAGAGAGAGGAGGAAGCAGGCTCCCCGCTGAGCAGAGAGCCCGAGGCGGGGCTCGATCCCAGGACCCTGAGATCATGACCTGAGCTGAAGGCAGAGGCTTAACCCACTGAGCCACCCAGGCGCCCCTGGGAGACCCATTTTAAACTAGTGAACCAAGTCAGGACCTTGTGCTAAGCAGCTCGAGTATCTTCCCGTAATAACGCTTCTGTGCCCCTCGTTTCCAACCCTGCTGGTCTAACGTTCTAGGTGAAAATGGGGAATTATTTTTTTTTAGTGTAAAGTTTTGATTACCCAACGGGACACACAGATGACAAAAGCCAACACAGAGACTCTGGGACTGGGGAGGTGTGGGCCAAGGGGGAGGTTCGCCATCTCAGTTCTCCAGAAAGCTTTCTCCGCCCCCTAAACAAAACAAAATAAAGCAAAAACGAAGATAGAATCTTCTGGGTGCTGCATTAAGTGACCGTAAGTGGAGTGTGTGATCCTTGGGGCACAGCTGGCGTGGCACAGGGAGCCTCAGCTCCTGGCCATTGTGCACAGAAACCCTCCAGATGCCGCCCAGGCCTGTAGGGGGGAACTGATGTCACGACAAACAACTGTTTACAGCTGACCACCCCGAAGTACCTCAGAGACCCAGGGCTGCACGGAACCCACCGAGCTTGATGGGAGACCCCAGGACAGAGGCTGCATGGGGGGCCCTGTTATCCTCATGGAGGTCCTGACATCACAGACTGTCCCCAGGGGGACCTGGGTGCCACATGGGGTTGTGGTTCTTTCTTTCTTTCTTTTTAAAGATTTTATTTATTTATCTGACAGAGGAGAGACAGCGAGAGTAGGAACACAAGCAGGGGGAGTGGGAGAGGGAGAAGCAGGATTCCTGTCAAACAGGGAGCCGGATGCGGGTCTTAATCCTAGGACCCTGGGATCGTGACCCGAGCCCAAGGCAGAGGCTCAACGGCTGAGCCGCCCCCCCCCCAGGCGCCCCTGGGATTGTGTTTCTTACATGTGTCCGACCACTGAGGCGCTGCCCCGGCCCAGCGAGGCTCCCCGTGAGCTTCTGGTGCTGCCCGGGGTGCTGCTGCAGCTGTGATGGGCTGGGGCTGCCACCAGGTAAAACCTCCAGACGAAAGTCCGACACCGCCTGTGCTCTGAGGCGCGTCCTCCTGGCTGGGAGACTGCTGGGACTCACAGTCACATCTAACCCTGCGGGTCCTTGGGTCCTTGTGGCCTTGGCCCACTGCCGCCTCAGCCTCCGTGCTGGTTACGATCCCAGCCCCTCAAGTCCGTCCACTTGGGTCCTTGATGGGACAGCCTGGGATTTGCACTCGGGTCCTTGGAGAGCAAGGCTCGCAGCTGAGCGGTTGGGCTCCTGGTTCAAACCCTACGTGTGTGTTGAGCCTGACCACAGGAGGTTACAGGGGTTCCGAGCGAGGGTCTCGTCGGGCTCAGCCTGTGTGCACTGCAGCCCCGTGAGTCCATGCTTACGTTCATTCATTCACACACCCAGCCTGGGTGCCCTCTGGCTTCCTCGCAGGAGGGCGAGGGGGAACGTGAAGGTGCCTCACCATGACCCCATGCTTTCCCACCCCAGCACTCCCCCTCTCTCTGATCCCCGGGTCCTCAAAACCCCCCGAAGCTTCATCAGAGAGACTGTCCCCCAGAGGACTACAGGGCAGGGCGGTTGGCGCCTTGTCCTCCTTTTAGGCTTTTGCTCACAGTGTCCAGAAGGAGGGAAGGTGGCACCATTCCGTCCACTGCGCTCTGGCTTTGATCAGCTCCGCTGAGCCGACAGCTTGGCCACGGGGATGCTTCAGGGCTCTGGGCACGTCCTGCACCCCTGGCTGCCTGAAATGTCTGGGGATCCCCTCGCCCCACTCGCACCTTGCTAGAGGGAATGGGAATGGTACAGGCACTCGGGAACCAGTTTGGAAGCATCTAGTAAAACCAGAGAGGAAGTCACCCCAGGAGCCGGCAAGTGCACGGTTGGGCGTTGCGCCGGGAAGCTGCACCAACAACAGCTTGCCCGTGAGCGAGAGCCGGGGCAGCAGCAGCCCAGAGGTCCCGCCTCGGGTGCACAGTTAAACCGGGCCCGGCCCCGCAGCCCCGCTTGGCAACCGAAAATTTGAACCAACTACGGAGAGGCAGGACTAGGATGACTCCGCAGGCGGAGGCTTGAGAGACGCTGACACCAGCGAGACCCACCGGGCACAACTCCACTTCCGTCAAGTTAGACGTGACAGACTCTGCCGCCGCCAGGGAGCTGATTCCTGAAGGCAGAGGCTAGGGAGGGAGGAGTGAGAGGCAGGGAGGTGGGTTAGGAAAGTGCACTACCTTGACCACGGGGCGCATGGACCCTGCGGGCCGCTGAAGGTCATAGGTCTAAACAGCCACACACAAGGGAGACCGTGGGGCGAGCGGTGGGTGGGTTGTGTCGACGTCGGCATCTTGCTTGTGATATTTTATCCGGTTTTGCAAAGGTAACTGTTAGCAGACACTGGGTAAAGTGTACACAGACCACTCCGTTCTTTCTTAAGACTCAAGTGAATCTACATTATCTCAATAAAAATTTTTAAAATTAAATTACAAAAGGGGCGCCTGGGTGGCTCAGTTGGTTGAGTTACCGGCTCTTGATTTCAGCTCAGGTCATGATCTCAGGGTGGTGGGATCGAGCCCTGCGTCAGGCTCTGGGCTGAGCGTGGAGCCTGCTTAAGATTCTCTCTCTCCCGCTCCCTCTGCTTCCGCACCCCCCCAGCCCCGCGGCACACTTGCTCGCCTCTCTCTCTCTCTTTAAAAAATAAATGGCAAAATATTTTAAAAATCAACGTCATTCGGGATATCATCAAAACACGATGCACTTAGCAATAAATTCGACAAAATATGTTAAAAGAAATTAAAGAAGACTATTTTTTAAAAGCTTATTTTTTTTAGACTTTGTCAGTGAGAGAGCATGCACAAGCAGGGGGAGAGGCAGAGAGACGCAGACTCCCTGTTGAGCAGAGAGCCCCATGCGATCGTGACCATGACCATGACCTGAGCTGAAGGCAGACGCTTCACTGACTGAGCCCCCCAGGTGCCCCTAGAGAAGATATTTTGTTCACAGATTGGAAGACTCGGTATTCCTGAGGTTCCAGACCTCCCCAGACCAGTATCCACGCAACCTCCATCTGAATAAAAAACTTACATGAAAATGCAAAGTAGCTAAAGCAGCCAAAAACACTTTTGAAAAGGAAGAACAAATCTGGAGATACGACATTACATGGTTTTAAGCCTGAATGTAAGACTCCAGTAATTAAGACAGTTTTCCAATAATACATTATAGGTTAATTAATTGAATTTAAATTTTAAAAAATAAATTAAAATTAAAAAAATGGATGAATCACTGACCTCTACCTCTGAAACCAATAATGCATTATATGTTAATTAACTGAATTTAAAAACTTAAAAAATAAAGAAAGAAAATTTTAAAAATATTTTAAATAAAACAAGAAAGAGAAAAAGGACGGGTTTGTTTTGGGCATCAGGACGGACACATGCATCAGTGGAACAGAAATAAACCCACATGTGTACAGTCAGCTGATTTTTATAAAGTCATCAAGGTGATTCAATGGGGAAAGGATTGTCTTTCCAGTAAGTGGTGCTGGAATAATTAGACTTTCATATGACAAAAGTAACCCATATCTCTAACCATACACATGGTTCCTCATGCCCTGGGTGTCATTTTTCTGTGGGGCAGGTCTAACATGTAAACACAAGAGCTTATGCTTCTAGAAACAAGCCCAGGGGATCATTTGTATGACTTTGGTGAGATAAGGGTTTCTTAGAACACAAACAGCATGATCTATAACATGAAAAACACAAGTTACACTTCATCAGAATTAAAAACTTCTGCTTTTCAAAAGACACTTCAAGGAAATAAAATTGAAATCCAAAGCCAGAAGTAAATATTTGTGTATATTAAAATAGTGCATATGGGGCACTTGGGTGGCTCAGTGGGTTGGGCTTCTGCCTTCAGCTCAGGTCTTGGTCTCAGGGTCCTGGGATCGAGCCCCACATCGGGCTCTCTGCTCGGCTGGGAGCCTGCTTCCTCCTCTCCCTCTGCCTGCCTCTCTGCCTACTTGTGATCCCTGTCTGTGTCAAATGAATAAATAAAATCTTTGAAAAAAAAATAAAAATAAATAAAATAGTGCATACGATTAAGTATTAAGATTAGATACAACAAATGGGCAGAAGGTCTGAATCCACACTTCACCAGAGAAGAAGTTCAAGGGCAAAGAGCTCAGGACAAGAAGTTGGGTGTCTTCAGCCCTTAGGAAAATGTACACGGAAACCACAAGGAGATGCTGCGGTACCCGTGTGCGTGGGACAGAAGGACCAGGGTCACACACAGGCAGCGCTCAGCGCCAGCGTCTACGGAGGGAGCTGGACACCCACACTGGCCAGAGCAGCTGTTTGGAGAAATGGTTGGCAGTTTCTTAGAAAGTGAAACCTAGTCTTAGCGCGTGACCCTGCAGGTGCTGCTCTGGCCCTTTATCCCAGAGGGATGGAAGCGGAAGGCAGCACAGACCTGATGTCTGCGTTCCCACCAGTCTTACTCTGTGGGCTCCGGACCCCCCCCCCCCACCAAACCTCACCTTATTCCAAAACCCCATCTCCAGGGACCTCTTTGGGCGTGAGGACAGGTTCCGTGTGTTGACTGTGGTGGTGGTTACAGGATTGCATGGACTTGACAAAACTCATGAGATCGTGCCCGTAAAGTTTGTGTATTTCATTCTTACAAAGTATACTTCAAAAGACTCATTTAAAATTAACTTAAATAAATAAAAAATAAAAAGAAAATTTATTAAGATAAAAAGAAAAACCCGATTTAGAGGCTCTCACTGGTTAATTCTTCCAAACATTCAAAGAAAAGATGCATCAATCTTCCAGAACCTCTTTCAGAGGAAAGGAAGAAATGAACACTCCCTAATTAATTTTCAGATGCTGCATTAACTAGATTTTGAAAAAAATGCACAAGGTATTAGAAGAAATGAAAATTCCAGGGCCATCTCCCATAAAAATTAATGAAAATGTACTCTAATGTCAGAAAATCACCAAGGCCCCCCCCCAAAAGGGAAAACATACTATATTCCCATATGTGCAGAAGATAATTTGATTAAATTCAACAGACTGTATGAGTGCTCTCAGCGAGCCAGGCGTGTGAGGGGGCCTCTAATGTGACAAGGGGCTCCTATAATTGCATCACCCCTGCTTCTGGCGCTGTCACCACTTCTATTTAAGGTGGGAAATCAGCCCCCACCATTCCAATGCCCTGTGGTTTGAATTCGGAAAGTGCAGGAGGAGGTGCCCAGCAACTATTGGAATTAACGCGGGAACGTAAAAAGGTCACAGGCTGTAGAATCAGAATACAGAACCCAGTGCCTTCTCCGCGCCACCAAGAAATTTAGACTCTTACATTACCCCACCCCTTGAATTCTGGGTTTCCCAGGGCACTTCCAGCTACTTTCCAGCAAGAGCGGGAACTCGGGTCAACGGAAAGGCAACAGGCCCCACCTCTGCCGTGACCTCAGCACCGGGGAGATGGAGATGCCCGGATGTCCCTGGGGGGGACAGACGCGGTCTGGCAGGGCCGGGAGGACCTGGGCACCTGGGGGCAGCGGGGAGGAAGGGGGAAGGAAGGCAGAGTCCGAGGTGGCGAACCAGACGAAAGCCGGCCCCAGAAGGGGAGGGTCTGGACTTGGAGCTGGTGGCGGGGGGACCAGCCGCAGGCGACCGGAGCGCGGGGCCGTCCCATGCGGCCCTTCCCGGGGCGCGGACCCCTGCGGGCTGGTGGCAGATGGGAAGAGAGAAGTAAGAGGGAAAGTACCGGACGCCCCGGGACGGGGGGCGGGGCCCCTCCCACCGAGCGGCAGCGGACCGGCCGCAGAGCGAGGCGCGACCGCGGCGACAGCCCGCACTTCCCCGCGCCGCCGGCAGAGGGCGGCCCCGCTCGCAGACCGCCCGCCGGGCCCGCGCGGGAACGTGCGGGGAAACCAGCGGCGGCAGGACGGGTCCGCAGCCGCGGGCGAGCCCCGCGCGGAGCGACGTCCGGACCGAGGGCTAGAGCGGGCGACGGGAGGGACGACGGACAAGGGAGGAAGGGCAGGAGGCGACGAGCCGCTCGGAGACCCGCCTGCGGGGAGGAGGAGGGGAGGGAGGCGGCCGCGGCCGCGCAGGGGCGAGCGGGGGCGGGGGGAGGGGAGCGGCACAGGTTGGGGGGATGGGGGATGGGGGATGGGGTGGCGGAGCGCGGCCGCGGGTGGGGGTCGGGCAGCCTGGGGCCCCGCGGTTCCGGACGCGGCCTGGGCCCCAGAGGAACCGCAGCTCAGTGGGCATAGCGGCGTCGAGGACCCAGGAATAGTCCCCAGGACCTGGGTCCCCAAACACCTGTAAGAAAAACGCGGCTTGATGCCGGCCTTGTCAGCCGCCGAAGCAGAAATGATGGCAAGAAAAACTGCAGAAAGTAAAGGTCGAAGCGAGGATTCCCTTGGGTAAGCAAGGGCTCCTCCAAGTACCCGCGCTGTAGAAGAAGGTTTTAAAGCCCAAATTTCGGTTTCGTTGAAAAGAAGAAGACGTGGCAACACAAACAATTGGAAAAAGAAAGAAAATCACCGACTAACATCTCTTAGATATACCAGAGCAAAAATCTTAAAAAAATATAAACAAACAGTATCCAACAGCGCATTGAGACGTCATACAGTATGACAAAGCCTGGTATATCCCAGGGATTCAATGACGGTTAAATACTAGGGAAGTTGTCAACATAGTTCCTCGTATTAATAGATATGAAAATAAATATCATAGGGGCAAATCTACAGACTTGGCAAATACCTCTGATAAGTCAAATAACCTTTCTTGATTAAAAATATTCAAGAAAAACCCAATCTCCTGAAGTCATCATCTTACATTATAAGAAGGACAGCAGAAGTGTCCCCATCACGATGCACATTTGAACGGGAAGTACTCAGCAGGAGTGCGCAGAGAGCAGGACAGGCATTAGAACAGGAAGAAGGGGCACCTGGGGGGCTCCTGTGGTTCAGGCTGGGGCTCTTGATTTCGGCGCAGGTCATGATCCTGGGGTCATGAGATCCAGCCCATGTCCGGCTCCTTGCTGGACGTGGAGCCTGTTTGAGATTCTCTCCTTCTGCCTCTGTTTCGCCCCCCCCCAAAACCGTACTGTCTCTCTGCCTCTCAAATAAATAAATAAATCTTAAAAAAAAAAAAGAATGGAAAGAAGTAAAACCTGCTCTGTTTGTAGATGATATGATAGTGTACCTGGGAATCCTGGAGAATAAGTAATAAAAACAGCAAACTTGGGAAACAGTCCGATGGACTGGGATGCAGAGTGAGCATGTGATTCCGCAGCCGTCAGAGGGCTCCCACGAGGAGGGACGCGGGAGGATGACGTGGACCGTGCGGTCAAGTACTTCACCGGACCGGGGAGAGAAAGCCAGACGGATCGCCACTGCTGTGTTTAAAATATGCTGGAGAGTTGTGACGGGAGCAAGGGCTGAGTGACCAGGGAACCAGAGGTCAGAGTCCCTCCCAGGTGGGCTGATGCAGTGGCCTGTCCTTCCCATGGCCATGTGGCAACTCCAGGCACCAAGGGACAGGTGCGACCCACACAGACTTGGCTCTGGGCAAGGGAAACCAGTGATGATCTTACCACCAGGTAGGTATTTGCAAAGCTGCCAACGCATTCTCCCACCCAGAATGCATGCAGAGCGATGGATGCGGGAGACACGCCCTAGAAGGGACAGCTGCCAGGAAGGTGACCCTTCCCACAGTCTCCTTAGGCAGCAAATCCCCGCAGAGGAAGAGGCGTCTGACGCATGTCTGAACCTGCTCCCAAGAGAGTTGTCAGACTGGGAAGCTGCTTCAGAACATGGGAGCGGGAGGCTTGCAGGCAGAGCTCACCGTGCCAGTGAGCGGGCAGAATGGCACCTCCCACGTGCTCCAGGGCCAAGGAGACAGGCCACTCTCAGCCAGAGGCTGGGGCAGGGGAAAGGGACACACGGGAGTTTCCATGAGCCTTCCTCAACCTGCAGTCCAGACCCCACGAAGCTGTATGTGCTTGGTACTTGGTACCCGCTGATCTGGCTAAGGAGGGTGTGGGGCCCCCGTCCCGGGGGTGTGTGAGTGCAGCCTCTGTGGTTCTTACTTCTTCAACGCCCAGCGCACAATAAAGCCTCCGAGGATCTCCAGAGGCAGGGGACCATGACCAATCACAATAGGGGAAAGCCACACGCACAGACCAGCAGATGGTCCACGGGAGGGAGTTAGCACAAGGGAATTTTGGAATAGCAATGGCACTGCGCTCCATAAAGCAGAGGAAAAGACAAAGAGATTCAAAGACGAAGGGGGCTCCAGAGAACAAACCAAATGGACATTCTGGGCGATGGTCAGGATTCTCGAGAGAAACAGAACAAGAGAATGTTTCTGTATACAGGACAAGATCTCGTGGACTGAGCCGGCTTATATGGTTATGAGAGCCGGCAAGTTCAGAGTCACCAGCGTGGTCTGGCAGAGCAGAGGCCGGGAAGAGCCAACATCGCAAGTTAAGTCCGGAGGCTGTTCGATGCTGAACTGCCTCTTTCTTGCGGGGTGGGGGGCGGGGGTGTCCGTCTTCTGTGCCATCCAGATCTTCAACTGACTGGACGAGGCCCACCCACACGACGGAGGGCAACCTGCTTTACTTGAGTTTCGCCCACTGGAATGTTCATCTTATCTACAAACACCCTCCCAGAAACATCCACAGTCGTGTGGGGGCCACATATGAGGGTGCTGTGGTAGCTCTCTGAAGAACTCCCGTGGTGACCGCTAGTGCAGAAGACAGTACACAAGGAGGCAGAGGCGGGCGCGGGCAGCCCAGGGAACCTGCGGGAACAAAATTCGGAGAGAACAGCTCAGAGCAGGTGCGCCCATGTGACCCAGCAGAAGGGTGTAAGTCACGCGAGCCGGGAGTAGCAGCAGGAGAGTGGGCGGGTGCGCACTTGGAGGGACAACGTTCTCCAGGAACCAAGCAAAAGTCTCATTACAAAAAAGGCATTTGAACCCCGTGGGAGAGCTTTGCGATTGCTCGATCTCATCCCTGCCCCAGCCCCTCTAAGAGTGGGTGTTGCGGGGTTTGTTTTGTTTTTGAGAGAGAGAGTGAGGAGTAAAAGCAGGGGGAGAGGGAGATGGAGCCCCAAGCAGACCCCCCCACTCAGCGTGGATCCCAACTCGAGGCTCGATCCCACAACCCGGAGCTCAGGACCAGAGCAGAAACTGAGAGTCCGATGCTCAACCCATGGAGCCACCAGCATCCCCAGGAGGGATCTTGAGGATGGTGGCTTCCTTCCTGTTCCTGCCCTGGGTTCCTGGTGCCAGGAGGGCAGAGAGACACTGTTCTCAAAGAATAGTGTTCGTTGTAATCTACTGAGGGGCTCCCCAAAGCACGAGCATGAAGCAGGTGCCTTTGTGTTGGTGAACTCAGGACCCTCTGTCCAAAGCAAGGAAGGGCCCGGGTCTCCAGGGGGTTCTGCAGACTCCTACTTGGGCGTGAGCACCCCTCCTGTCCCCGAGGACAAGGGGTCTTCCCCTTGGGGGGGTGCTTCGGCCCAAGTCTCTTGGTTTGAGCAAAAAGTCTGTCACTTGCAGTAGGTAAGGACGTGGGGAGACAGGTCTCCAAACGCAGTCTCCTTTTGCGGTTAGTGCAGGAAGCTCTTACACATGGTGCCGGGGAGGGGGAGCTGGTACCTAGTTTGTGACTCAGCCTACTGATGTACGAACGATGTTCGCTTTCGAAGCCCATGGCCAAGAGAGAATTCTTGAGTCGTCTTTGGTGCAAAAAGGTGGTTTTATTAAAGCATGGGGACGGGACCGGGGGCAGGTAGAGCTGCACTGGGGTCCCGGGGAGGGGCCCATTATATACTTCCAAGTTGGGAGGGGTTAGGGAGAGTGCAGGCCTCCCAGGTATTTTGGGAACAAGGTTTCCAGGACCCTGAGGGGGCAGCTCTAACAAGGAGAAGGTCATGCACTACTGTTCCATGAAAACTCAATCCTGAGACCTTTTGGATGTATCTCGGTGTATGTATGCTTGGGGCAATAATGGCCACCACGTATCTTGGGGTTTAGAGAAACTAAAGGGAAAGGAAGTTTTAGGGAAAGGAAGTTTCCAAAGGAAGTTTTATATGTTGAAGTAGACTTATGGGATCCTGGGGGTTGGGCTAGGATTGCCCTTGCCCTTAGCAAAGTGTCAGCGTCGAGGCAGCTGAGCCCCTAGAGGAAGGTCGCTCTGCCTGTTCCGAGGACTTGTCAGTGGGCTGTAGGGAGAAAGGAAATTTAATTTTTCTTCTGCTTTTGTTTCCCACGTCACCCCCCCCACCCCGAACCGTCTGACCCTTCAACCTGTAAGTTGTTGATGGAAGGTCTCATCTTCCATAAGGTCTCCCTGCTGACTAGGGGCGGAGAGATGTCCCTACTGGGCTCAAAGTCACTGGGGCGTATGTGGCTAGAGCAGCAACAGAGGCAGAGGCGCTGAACCAGGAGAGACCACACGTGCGGATCCCCCGAGCGGGAAGCACCATCAGCGGGAAGTAGCGGCAGAGAAAGCATCTCGGCACCAGACAGAGAGACATGGGGAGAAGACACGAAACATGGTTAGAGTAACAAAAAGAAAAAGAACCCAAATAAGAGTCTTTTTTTTTTAAGGTTTCATTTATCTACTTGAGAGAGAGAGAGAGAGAGAGAGAGCACAAGCAGCGGGAGGGTTGGAGGGAGAAGCAGGCTCCCCAATGAGCAGGGAACCCGACCAGGGACTCCATCCCGGGACTCCTGACCTGAGCCAAAGGCAGACACTCAACTGACCCAGCCACCCAGGTGCCTCCAGAGTCCTTGGAAAGTTGACAAAAATCCTGTCCAGTCCAGGAGTTTAACCAGTCATTAAAGGAAAGACGGGGGGGGGGCGCCTGGGTGGCTCAGTGGGTTAAGCCTCTGCCTTCAGCTCAGGTCATGATCCCAGGGTCCTGGGATTGAGCCCCACATCGGTCTCTCTGCTCAGCGGGGAGCCTGCTTCCCTCTCTCTCTCTGCCTGCCTCTCTGCCTACTTGTGATCTCTGACTGTCAAATAAATAAATAAAATCTTAAAAAAAAAAAAAAAGGAAAGACAGGGGTCTCCCAGGACGCCCACTGAGTATTCCTGTCAGTTAGAGACGCAGGAAGAGTTTCGTGGCATCTGGAGCGCATGCGTCGCATTTTGTTTCTGTGAAGCACGCGCTCTGCCATTGCAGCAGTTAAAGCATCTCACGCTTTCTGTTTCGTAAAACTGGTTCACGCATTTGTGCTATTTCAGTATTTAGTAGAGAAATGTGATTTTGGGTGTCATTTAGAGCTTGGGCTATGCCCTTATTAAGAGCTTCCGTGTGCCAAACAACATCCCCCAGGCCCAAAGAAGGAGCAAAGATGGATGCTAGGTGGTCAGACCCCTGAAACCCAGAACGTGTACCCTCGTTTTCAGTTCCGAAGGTTGGCTGGGCTTGTCATGGTTTGAACAGTGGGTCCGCGCATCCGGGCAAAACCCGGAGTCCAGTGGCCTATCCCGCCTGGGGGAAGGCACAGCCACAGGTTAGAGCCACTTCGGGTCCTCTATGGAGCCGGTCACCTGCTTCTGGGCCTCCTTGGACTGCAGTCGGGGTTTCAAGGGCCCTTTGGTTCTGGAAGGCCACCTTCTGCATTTGTGGGTGACTGCATTCACGCTTAGTTCCAGGTGGTGGCTGCATGATTGCCTGAAGCCTCCTCTTGTAATTTTACATCAACAGCGGTAACTTCTAGGATAAATGTGGCATCAAGAAGCCTTCATTGTAGGAGGTTGGGCCTTCACATGACCCTAGTTAGCAGGAATCACTGGCAATTGGGTAAGACTTGTCTCGGGATAAGGGCAGCCCCCAATGTATCATCCAATGCAATCCTAAGGAACGTGGGGCCGTCCGCCATCTGCAGAAGCCCATGGATAACCCCGTGGCGTGGGGTACGCTGTGCTTCTAAGGAGTGACTTTGTCATCCAAGCCACACAGAATTGGTCACGGTGATCACTGACTTATACAATTGTTGGGGAACCAATCCCATGTTCTAGTTGTTCAAACAATCCTGTGCCCACGGGGTCTCGTTATTGTCCCCACAGAGTAACAAGCAAGATTGTCCATACATGAGCTGTTGGGGTAATTTCTCTGAAGGTTCTCAAGCTGGCTAGCTCAGGCAAAGAGCAAACACTCAAAGACAATCAGAACTACGATTTAACATCTGCAAAGGTGTGTTATCGAAACGCAAATTTTCTCACTAAAATCACTGTTATTTCCAGAGGTAGCCAAGTTAAGACTAAATCGTTTGTAAAACAAGTTCAATTTTAACACACCTGGCCTGATTATTTCCATAAGCTCAGCAAGAACAGTGAGTGATCCTACAGATCTTTTAGAATCTGCTTTGCTGGAACTCTATAAGGAATCTCTAGGTTGAAGCTTCAGTAGCCTCTCCAGGCTGGGAGCCAAGCCAAGTACTTGCCATCAGACATGACTGCCGTACCTGTAGATGCGGCGGATTCCTCTCCACCAGGTCCGCAGGACAGCCCGAGGGTCCTCCACCTGCTGGGAAGTGACATTCTTGACGCACCTGGTGAGGCTGCTGGGGACTCCGTAAGCAAGGGGTCAGGACAACAGTTCCAAGGGGCTTTATGGCTCCAGGTTTCATAAAGTCAACCTTAGCTCCTTCAAGCTGTCTGGTCACATCTGAGTCTGTGCACGTCTCTCTCAAATGTGACATCTGAAAGCCTTGGTAAAATCATCAGTGTTTCCAATGATGCCCTGTTACAAGGAGAACAGATCCTTACAGAGCTCATGCAAATACTATGATTACCCGAGAAGAAAGGATACTTACTGAGACCTTTTGAGCTTCAGGGGGTTCAATCAGAGAGAAAAGTTAAATGCTTCAATGTGTTCACAAATGCATACTTTACCATGTTTCTGTAAGTCACAGATATCGCAAGAGAAAGGTCTGGAAGAGCAAACGTTAGAGACCAGCCATGTTTCCGACGGTTCAATGACGACCTTGCACCAGAACACAACACACCATATAAACAAGCCTAATTAGTCAAAGAGACGTTGTTTACAATTTTAAATCTCAGGGAAGTTTGGTAAAACATTAGGAAGTTAAAGCACATGCCTAAGCAGGATTACGGATCATTAAAAACCTGATAAACACAAACCATAGAGACTGGTTTTTCTGGCAAAGAAAGAGAAAACAGCTTTGTTTATATTTTCTTGTCAAGAGCAGACCAACAATCCCACAAAACTGTGTCTTTTGAACAGAGAGAAAACAGAATTTCAGTCTCATACTAGCGTATTTTCAAATCCGCTCATTTCAACCTTGGTCCATCCTGACCACACGTGAAATTCCTTTCCGAAGACTTCCCTTCGCAAACCTCCCACACCTTCCCTTCGACAAAAATGTGTTCCCTTTCCTCAGATCTTTCTTACACATACTGAGTTTCTTCCCTTATTCCCACCGGTTTTAATTACATGTAGCAGGATTTTAACTCTTAGTCTCCAGTGAAAACTAAGCAGTGACCAGTTGTGAACCGCCACTCCAGAGTTCTGCAGATGGCAGTTTTATGACTCTATTAAGCACAAAGCACGTTTTCCAACAGACCCAAATATCCTTAGTTTCTTTGTAATAAGAAGTCAAAAGTGCAAAGCTGTGTTCAATGGGACTCTCTCTTATTTGGAAAAGACCTAGATGTCCAATGATTTCAATCCCAATTTATCATTGAGCAAAACGTTAAGTTTCAGGTTATGACAGACTTTGAAAGCTCTCTTAGTTACCCATGAAAACCTTGAGACAGACAAAATTAACCATGATTTTAAGTCATCTTTTTAAAAAGATTTTATTTATTTATTTGACAGACAGAGATCACAAGTCGGCAGAGAGGCAGGCAGAGAGAGAGGAAGGGAAGCAGGCTCCCTGCTGAGCGGAGAGCCCAATGCAGGACTCGATCCCAGGACCCTGGGATCATGACCCGAGCGGAAGGCAGAGGCTTAACCCACGGAGCCCCCAGGCGCCCTTATGTCATTTTTTTACTAATAAGTTGCAACAGAGACCAAGAGCTTATCCGACCTTGGGCAAGCCTTGGTGGAATACTGATGAAGGGCAGCCAGAAGAAAGGCCGGCAGAGACAAGGACCCTCTGTCCCAAGAGGAAAACTACCTTTAAAATGGAAAGGACCCCGTCCTGGTATTCTAAGCTTTCCTCAGCTTACCCAGTGCCTCATCTAAAGTCTTCCTACAGGGAAGACTTACAACTCGTATGTGACAGAAGGAAGGGAATGGCCTCGGGTGTCTCAACCAGGTCCGTGGGTGAGGGGGGAGGTGTCAGCTCTGCAGCCAGTGGGACAGCTAAATGAGGAGCTTGATCTGGGGGCTCCAGGCCGGCCGGCATGCTTTAGGGGATGGGGCCCCCTGACCTCTTGAACCCGATGCTATTAAACCCCATCTGGGAAGGAGCCGCCCTTCCCATGCGAACAAGTACCTGTAGTTAGACAAGCACGGGGACAAAAATGGGATTGTGTGACGGGTCAGGAGGGTCACTCAGATTAAAACACCCACGTAAAAGCCAATCATTTTGTTGCCCTCTGTGGTTTTTCCTGGGATCCTGGGGGGAATCCGGAGTGGGCGGGGTCAAGTGCAGACCGTCCTCTCTGCTCCTCACGGCCAGGGGGGAGAAGCCCGAGTGCCAGCGGCAGTGAGGAGGGCCTGGAAGCCAGTTAAGCAGGAGGCCCCCAGGGCGGCGCAGACACGGGAGGAGGAGGGCTGGAGAGGAGGCCAGGTGCCCCCAGAAGGCAGAGAACGCGGTTTCTTGGTTCTAAAGCTCCTCGGCTCAGACAGACGAACAGACACCCTGTTCGTTTGTCCCCCAGCGTGGACACCTGTGGTCCAGGCCGGGCTGGAGAAGACAGGAAACTTCCCTGACACGGAGGGAGTTTCAGCAGCTGCTTGGGAAACCTCCTTAAAGTCCCCATCCCGGGGTCCACGCCCCACAGCTGGCTCTAATTACAGCCAGCAAGCCCGGGAAATGCAGGAGACGCCCCCACAGCTGTCAGGAGGAGGGACAGTGAGATCCCCCTCTGCCTCCTCGGGACCACAGCCCCTGTTTCCTCCAGCAACCTGGATCCCCTCGGGACGAGGCCTGTGTAGATCATTATCATCCTCCCCGCCGGGGGGGGGGGGGGGGGGGGGGGGGGGGGGGTGGGGGGGGGTTACCGGCCTGGTTCCTGACCCAACCTATTCTGCAAGAGGCCCCTTAGGTCGGGGTCCCGATGCAGAGCCCGCAGGCTGGCCCTAGAGCATCTCCGCCCACGCGCCCTGCTTCCTGCGGAAGAGACGAACCGACACATCCCACCGAGGCCACGCGGGGCTACAGGAGTCCTTTCCTCAGCTTCTCAATCCACATTGTTTCCGGGGTGTTAGAAGGCTCCCCGAGGGAGAGTCCTTGGGAACTGGAGGAGGGAGAGAGAGAGAGAGAAGGTCCATCACGGAGAATCCCACTCCCGACTCCCAGGTGGCATCCCACACGGGATACATCAGAGGTTCCTGGCGTCAAAGGGACTCAACGTGTCCCTCCAATGAGGTCACTCTGATCACCGCTCTGCCATAAAGTTCCGGGAGGAGCGATGCCAGCGTCCCCCCTTCTCCCCACTGCGTCTAGGCTAGTAGGGCCTGAAATACCATGCCTCGGGGGTCATGCCGTGAAGGTCACCTCTTACTCCACCTTGCCTTGAAGAACCCACCATTGTGAGCCCATGGAAAACACTAGAAAAGTTTTACAAGGGGAAAGGACCCAATATTGTAGTTTAAGTGGTTAGAGGACCTTGACGGAAAACAGTAAAGATAGAAACCCGTCACGTTCTGAGTGACATTCCCACACGTGTGGTCTTTACAGCCAGCGTCCCCAGAAAGCCATCCCCGGTTGGGTTTAGTTCAGTTGGGTGCTGGGTCCCGCCGGCTCCCAGTGGAGGTCCCGCGGCCGGGAGTGACCAGACCAAGGTGTGGGCAGGATCCCATCAGACCAGTGAGGAGGGAACCTCACGTGGGAGAGTTAAGATGGGCAGCCAGGCTGGTCGCTGGTGTGGCTGTCCCGTGCCCACGACAGATGACTTTGTCGAAGGACAGGAACAAAGAGTGGGCATCAAGTTTCCGGGTCTTATTACCATTCAGGCTCGGGGACTGACTTCCGGTGAAACGGCAGGGTTTCTCCTTCCGTCCCGGTAGAGCAGCCGCGGGCTGGACGATCGTAGCCTGAGCGATCGACATGAGAGTGTTCTAGTAAGACGATACTCCTTGGGGGGCCCCTGGGGGGCTCAGTTGTTAAGCGTCTGCCTTCGGCTCAGGTCATGATGCTGGGATTGAGCCCCACATCGGACTCCTTGCTTGGTGGGAAGCCTGCTTCTCCCTCTCCCACTCCCCCGCTTGTGTTCCGTCTGGCTCTGTCTCTCTGTCAAATAAATAAAATCTTAAAAAAAAAAAAAAAAAGATGATACTCCTTGGGGCACCTGGGTGGCTCAGTCGGTTAAGCGTCTGCCTTTGGCTCAGGTCATGATCCCAGGGTCCCGGGATCAAGCCCCACATTAGGCTCCTGGCTCAGTGGGGAGCCTGCTTCTCCCTCTCCTGCTCTTCTCCTTCCTCTGCTGCTTCCCCCACTTGTGCTCTCTCTCAAGCCCTCTCCCACTCCCTGTCAAATAAATAAATAAAATCTTAAAAAAAAGATTTATTAAAGAAAAAAAAAGATCATATTCCTTTCAAAGCCCCTGAAATGGGAATAGAGGGGAAGAAAGCAGTCGTCAAGTTTGCAGCAAGGCTCAGAGTCCAGATGAAAGACCCACGCCCCATGCCATGCACCAAATAATGTAGGAAATGTTGGGGTTTAGGAGTGAACAAACAGTCAAGAAAGAATTCTTGAGGCGTCTTTGGTGCAAAAAGGTGGTTTTATTAAAGCACGGGACGGGACCGGGGGCAGGTAGAGCTGCACTGGGGTCCTGGGAGGAGCCCATTATATATTTCCAAGTTGGGAGGGGTTAGGGAGAGTGCAGGCCTCCCAGGTATTTTGGGAACAAGGTTTCCAGGACGCTGAGGGGGCAGCTCTAGAGTGGAGAAGGTCATACACTACTGTTCCGTGAAAACTCAGTCCTGAGACCTTTTGGATGTATCTCGGTGTATGTATGCTTGGGGCAATAATGGCCACCACGTATCTTGGGGTTTAGAGATAAAGGAAGTCTCCAAAGGAATTTTTATGTTCAAATAGACTTACGGGATCCTGGGGGTCGGGCCAGAATGGCTTGTTGCCCTTAGCAAAGTGTCAGCATTGAGGCAGCTGAGCCCCTAGAGGAAGGTCACTCTGCCTCATTCCAGGGCTTGTCAGTCCCTGGGCTGTAGGTTGAGGAAATGCAAATTTTCTTTGGACTTTGTTTCCCTCATCCGCTGAGGCCCTGGGTCCCCTACTTTCAGTCTGGGTCCCGGAAACCCAGGCCAGCTGGGGGAGGTGGCATGTCGTTCTGCAGAGTCTGCTCTGCTCTGGTCCCCAGAGAACTCTTGGAAGAGGGGGGTCAGGTTATCCTCTGCTCGGGGAGGGGACAAAAGGGGTGCCAGTCTGAGTCCCTCCCCAAATGGGAATCAGGCAAAGGCAGGTTTGACCAAATTCCCTGCAGAGAACTGACGGCGCGTCCAAACCAGAAAAATAGGAGGAGCGCGGCCGGAGGTGCTCTTTGGAGAGGGGTGGACAGGACTTAGGAAAGCCACGCGGCGCCCCCTCCAGCCCCAGTGACAGGGACACCTGCTGTCTACTGGCCAGGCTGGAAAGGCAGCCAGAGGGGCAGTTGCTGTAGGTGCTCACGAGTGATGGCACTGTCCCAGGAGACCCTGCAGGAGGGAGACCCTGCAGGAGGGGTCCGTGGCATCAACACCCCACTTCGATCTTCTCCTCTTAGAATCTGCTGGGCTCCCAGTGGTCCCTCCCCCAGCCTTAGAACCCCTCGTGGGTATGGTGTCTGCTGCCCCTCACACTGCCCTCCCCGACCCCCAGCTGGCCCCTCCTCCCTGTACACCCCTGTCCTCCCGAATCCATTTCTCGTGCGTTTTCCTCAGAGACCCCCGTCTTCCCACTTCACCTCCTCACAACGGCACAGCCGAGGGGACTCCAGAGACACTCACAAGGTGACACTCTGGGGCCCCAGGTGAGGAGAAACGGCATGTTTAATAAGATCCCCCATGGGGACACGAGGTGGGCTCTTTGCGCAAGAGATGTCCCCACAGGCTGGAGCATGGCCGAGCAACAGCCTCACGGCTGGGGCCTGCGGACGTGGACCCTCAGAGCCACCGTCCCGGGCCGGCTGCGGGGGACTGGTGGGGTCTCCGCAGGCCTGAGCCCCAGCCAGAGCTGCCTTGTCGTCCCTCTGTTTTGTCCCCATCTGCGGCTCTGTGCTTTCCACTTCCCAGATCTCCTCCACCCCACCTGGGCCCTTGGGCGAGCAGGCTGGGGACCTTGGAAATCATGGGAGAGCAGGAGCAGGGCGATGTGGCGGATGGCAAGGACGGGGAGAGGAGGCACAGGGCCTGCCTGGCCTGGGCTGGGCCGTGGGCACCCCCCGGAGATGCACAGAGGGTGGAGGCCAGAGCTGGGGCAGGATCTCTCCACCTCCCAGGCCAGCAGGCCCAGCAGCCTGGGAGGGGCAGACGAGGGACAGGAGCCTGACAAGCCCATTTTCTCCCCAGAGAGAGAGAGACCCCCTCCCTGGGGGTATGCGGGAACCGGACCAGAACAAAGAGCTGACTTTGGCTACTGAGATGGGGGTGGGGCGTCCCCCGGGCTCCTGGCGCTGAGATCAGGGAGTCTGGGCTCCTGGCCAGAGTGTGCCTGGCCCCTCCCTGCAGCCTGGCCAGGTGCCAGGGCACCCTTAGAGTCTGGGGCACGAGGCCCCAGCAGGCCTCCCTCCGAGGCCCCGCCCCTCCCCGCCCTACCTGCCTTCCCCCAGGCGGCAGGAAATGGAAACTTAGAGCTCTGGGCTCCTCCTCCCACCGCTCAGCCCCTTCTCACCCACCCCACCCCCCTCCCTCTGCTCCCTCAGGCACCCTCCCACCCTCCAGCCTTCCCCCTCCCCAGGGAGAGGCAGAGGGAACCCAGGGGGCCCACCGGCTTCTGAGCCCAGCTCTGCAAGGACTTGACCCCAGAGCAGAGGCAGTGCTAGGCCCCGGGGTCCCCCAGCCAGCAGTGCAGGTGGCTTCAAGCCCCCGGCCTCAGGGGGCTTCTGAAAACGGGATAAGCATCACCATCTCTGAGTGTAGGTGCATGAAGGGCAGTGACAGAGGAATGCCACCTGGGAGACAGCAGGTGCGGAGACGAAAGCCTGCGTGACTGTGGGCAGGAGCTGAGCGCGGGGGCCACGGGGTCCTGCCACCTCGCCACCACCCGCCGGGCACCTTGCGACTCAGAGCCACGCCAGCGCCGTCGCTTGACCAATGTTGAGTGAACAATACCGCGAGTGCCTTCTACCCGGGGACTCGGAGCCCCGCGGAGGGCCATTGCCCGCGACAACAGCTGCCTGTGTGTATCTGGGGGACATTCTGATGTCTAGTTCCTGGAATTCCTTTTCTTTTTTAAATATTTTTTATTTTTTAAGTGATCTCTATACCCAACGTGGGGCTTGAACTTCCAACTTGGAGATCAAGAGTCGTGCGCTCCGGGGACCCAGCCAGACGCCCCTTCTTCTGTTTTTAATGCCAGCCTGACCCCTTCAGGTGCGTCGCATGGTCACTGCCCACTCAGTCTCAGTCAGGCTGCTCCAAGGTGCTTCCCGATCCTTCCCCAAGGCACTGGTCAGCTGGGGTCTCCTTCCTCTTGTCGCCTTACCGGGGCAGATCCCTCCTGCCCCCCTTATTTGGGGACTGTCCCCTCCATGGGATGTCACCTGGCTGTGTGTGTTGGCGGGGTGTCCCCACTTGGGTGGCCGTGGCGATGAGAACCCGCATTTCCAAGCGTCCGTGCCCACCTGGAGCTCAGAGATTCCCCAGAGATGGGCCACAATCCTGAGCCCCACACTGACCACTGTCCCGCCCTGCTGGACAGTATTCTGCGGCCACTGGGCACAGGCACACCACTTGGGGCCCCCGGGGTCAACCTGAGTGCGCAGGCGGGTGTGAGGCTGGGAAGCCCAAGGGACCGCGTTTCCCAGAGTCTCCGTCCCGCTCCTCCTCGGGTGGGCGGGTCACAGCGACTCCTGCTCTGCGGTTTCCTTGCTCTGAATGGGCCCAGAGAAGCTTGTTTTCCACTCCAAGGGGAGGCGGTTAATCATCCTGAGTTCTTCCTGGGCCCCAAACACCTGGGAAGGCCTCAGAGAACAGGATCCCATTGTGACCCTCGCTGTCCACGGACTCTACTCTGGATTCCTGAAGGAGCAGGAGCCCGGACCCCTTCCAGTAGGAAGCTCACCCCAAGGGCGCGGGTGCCCCAGGCACTGTCTGCTCTGCTCTATCCCTCATGCTGGTCAGGAAGCCCTTCCCTCACTTCCTCCTGGCTCCCTTCTGATTTCCAGCCTGCAAGAAGCCACGGACACGCTCAGCTCGTCTTTTGGGGCCCCCTCTGGGTCCTCAGACCTGGCCTGCTGGCATCAAGTAGAGACCGACTTCCCCACCTTCCAGGAGTGCCACGACGCACCCCAGCCCAGTCAAAGGGGCCGTGGGCTAGGAACACAGAGCCTTGCCAGCAGGGACGGCTTCTCTGGCCGCCACAGAAACAACGTGGCTGGCAGAGACGAAGTGGGCACAGGGCAGTGTCCGCTCACCCGCTCCCTGGCCCCTGCCTGCCCAGTCAGGTTTGCCTGTGCCAGCTTGGACCCGACGGGCCAGGCATCCCATCGCCGAGTCCCGGAGAGCCAGACGCCGGTGCCACCGAGTGCCTGCTCCTGTAGGCTCCTTCTCCCCACTCCAAACCCATTCCTGCCTCTGGAGGGGGCTGCCTTCCTCCCAGAAGCAGACGGACCTCCCTCCCTGCTTCCTGCCCTGCCCTACCTGATGATGAACTTCCCACGTGGCCAAGAGTGGAGGTTCTCTTCTAGGCCTGGAGGGCAGAGAACTATGGACTCAGGGGAGCCTCTCCCTATGTGAGCCGCTGGGTGGGGCCATGGGGGTCCCCCCCCACTGAGGCCCCTGCAGGGAGGGGGTCCCCCAGATTGCAGTCATGGCCACAGGCAGTCACGGCCAGAGCAAAAGGTGGAGAACATGTGTTTATTTGAGGCACCAAAGCAGCAGGCAGAATCCAATGTGGGGGTGGAGGGAGAGGGTGGGGCCGCAGCTGGAGGTCAGTGGGGGGGGCGGGATTCCTGGGTCCAGTGGCCTAAACCCTGAAGCACTGAAACCCCATCTTCCAAAAGGCCAGCCTTAAAGTGAGTGAATGTGGGCTGCAGAAAGGCCAGAGAAAAGCAGCTTTGTTGTTGAGGTCGGGGTGCTCCGCGGCCTACGTTGGACTCCTGACCCCGTCCCCCCCCAACTCTGACTCGCCCACACACTCGCACGCATGCCCAGGGTGCACCCAGGCCCCGTCCGTGCTGCTGAGCTAGGCCGTCCCCTGCGACAACAACGTCCTCGGATGGTGACAACAGGCCTTCTCGGAAGCAGCGGCCAAAGCACAGCTCCCAACCCAGCTGGGAACAGACGTGCCCCTCCCAGTGTGTCCCCAGGTCTCAGTCCTGACTCCGGGACCCTCGGCCTCCGGCCCTCAGCCCTTCCCAGGTTCCCTGAGGAAGGTCGCTTGGCCGCCTGGGGAGTTGAGCGCTGCGGGCTCCTCTCCGGGTAGGGGGAGGCGCCAGGGGCAGGCCAGACCCTGAGCACCACGGGCAGCGGGGCAGCGGGGGCTGGGATCGAGCGGGGCGAGGGGTAGGAGGAAGAGGCTTCCGTATGGTCTGGGAGGGTCTGGGAGGGGCCTGGCCTTCCTTCCTGAGCTGGGGGAGTCCGGGCCGGCTGCTGGGCGGACGAGTCAGGGCCCGAGCCGCTGCAGGGCGGACAGCAGGCTGAGCAAGAGCCCGAGGCCCAGCAGCCCGGCGCTGGCGCGCAGCCCCCGGCCAGCCGTGCTGATGTTACACAGGAAGCTCTGGCAGCAGTGGGTGCCGATGGACGCCACGCCGAGGTTGACGCTGGGGCTGGGGCAGATCGGGGAGCAGCCCTTGTTCAGGGTATGGCCGAAGTCCACCAGTTTCCCTGCGCAGGAAGACAAGGCGGTGAGGGCCGGCGCGGGGGCCGGGGAGGGGGTGGCCTGGGCCACGGGCAGAGGCGGCGGGCTGCGCTCACCGAGGCCGGCAGAGGCGGACACCGTGACACAGTAGTTGTCCGAGTCCGAGCACACGGTCGGCTTCAGGCAGTAGAAGTTACTGTTCTGATTCGTGCACGAGAAGCACACCAGGGAGCAGGCTGCAGAGGAAGGGAGACGCAACAGGTGACACCTGTCTCGGGCCCTGGGGCGCCTTCCAGCGGCGTCCCCCGATGTCCCCTGCCAGTCCACAACCCCCAATCCTTGGTGGATGTTAATCGAGCAATCATCACACTCCAGACCCAGGCCCCGGACCAAATGCACCGCGGGGAGCGTGTCAGGGCAGACCCGAGGCCTCCAGGGGAGCAGCGAGGAGGAGTGACCTGCTCTGCTGGGGCCGTCTGGAACAGGTCACATGGGAACGGGACTGAAGGTCCCCTGGGCGCTGCTGGGCACTGCTCGGGAGAGAAGGCAGAAGGAGAGTCCGAGAGGAAAGCAGGGCTCACCCAAAGGCAGGGCCCGGGGCCCCGGGGGGGCATCTCACCTCGCTCCACACCCAGCAGGGCAGCCAGTAGCACGGGTAGGAAGACCTTCATTCCGGAGGAGATGGGTGTCCGGTCTGGGCTCTCACAAAGCCAAAGATACGGGTCCTGCTTAGACAACAGCTTGGTGGGGGACACAGCTGCCCCTTGGAAGGAGGGACCAGAGCCACAGGCCGTAGGAGCCACGCTGCCCTCCATTTGATAGACAGCGGGGTGGGGTGGGCTGTCTTCCGGCAGCCACACAGCCAGCACATGGAGGGTCCTCCTGCTCCATTCCCGCCCACCTCGCTCAGTGCACACTCCGAGCTGAGACCCCTCCCCCAGCCCGCGGGGCTTGCAGCTGGGCGGGCTGGGGAATCTAGACAGATCTCAGGACCACACAGAAAGGAAGGCCAAGAGACTGGCCCTTGCTGGTGGTGATGCTGGGGGTGGGGGGCATGGTGACCAGGAATATTAGCCAGCCCACATCCAGAACTTTCCGTTCCTGCCGTGAGGACTCAGGGGCCGGCTGGGCGCTGGGCACCCGCCTCCAGCAGCCTCCAGCAGCTTCGGTGTTGCGGAGGCAAGGGGCGCTTCCCGCTCTGTATGATTCAGCGCTGATGACAGCGAGCCTGCAAAATCTGCTATTTCCCCATTTCCTGCCTGAAAAATAGGTTTGGCGAGGTTCAGCCAGGGAGATCTGTCTATGGAGGCTGCCTGGTGCCCTCCATTGGGACCCTCTCCCAGGCAGAGACCAGTGGCAGTTGGTGGAGGAAGCCCCAGGGGGGAGCAGCTGGGGCTCTGGTTCCATGTTCTGCAGGAGGCAAGGTGTGGGAGGCGCAGTCTGGTGCCTTCCTGGGGGAACAGCCATGGGCGGCGGAAAGGCATTCTGGGCCCAGGGAGCTGGGTCCCAGGCACTGGGAAGAGGAATGCGGGGGAGAGAACAGGCTTCCCCCGTCCAGTTCTGGGCCTGGGGTTAACATCTTGGGGTCTAGGACAGGAGCTTCGGATGCCCGAGAACAGAGCTGAGCCCATCTCCAGATGTGGGCAGCGCGGGAGAAAGGAGCCCCAGCTTCCTCTCCTATAATGTGAGGTTTGGGCCTGGAGAAGCTCTGAGCTGTTCTCCAGGAAGCTCTGGAATGCACAGCCACCAGTCACACCTGGTGTCCCCACTGTCCCTGGCAACCAACCAAACAGGCCCCACTGGGCTGAGTCGAGGCACTGGCTGGAGTGGATGGACATGAGCAGGGTCAGGCAATGGGAGCCCTGGGGCACCAGGGGGCCTCAGGGACAGTGCCATCTGGGATCCGGACTGCCCACTCCTCCCCCAGGCTCACGAGGCTGATTTCTGACAAAGCCAGGCATGCAGGGACAGGGCCACTACAGAGGAGCTAGTCCTTGTCCTGGAAGATCGAAGGTGGCTCAGCGGGGCGGGGAGCGGGGGCTCTGGGGGCCGACGTCCCTAGGCACCTCATGCGCTTGCATAATCTTTGGCAAACTAGCTTTCACCCCTTGCCAGGGTATGCTCCAGTCCCCAGGGTGGTCGGTCCGCCAGGAAGGGCCCTTAATTCTTCCCATCCTGCGGGACCGCCAAGATCCCAGCCCCCTTCTCGAGTCAGCAATGCTGCCCCTCGCCAGTCCCCACGGAAGAGGCGAAGGGGAACCTAGAGTCGGGTGATGGCCCCCCTGCCTGCGCGGCTCTGGGTCACCCAGCCAGGGAGGGCGCCTGATTTTGGTGCGTGCCCGCTCCAGCCCCGATCTTGGGCACGGTTGGGAAGGGCTGGGAGGGCTGGGGGATGGGAGTGGAGGCTCAGCCCCCGTGCGCCGGGCCCACCCGTAAGCCCAGCCTCCCAGCCTCCTCCAGACCCTCCCGCGTCGCTCCCGGCACCCCGCTCGCCGCTTCTCTCCGCCCTGCCCGGCGCCAAGGGGGTCGTCCCCGCTCCCCCTCCCCGGTCCGGACCCCGCCGACTTACGCGGGGCAGACGCAGGTCCACGGCCTCGCCGAGCTCCCCAAGCCTGGCGCCCAAGCGCACGACAGCCCGGACTCGTGTCAGCCGCGGCGGGCGGGGGACAGCAGGCGGAGCCGGCGCTCGCGCGGGCGGGGGAGGCAGGGGCGGAGTCGGGGCTCCGGCGGGCGGGGGGAGCAGGGGCGGAGTCGGGGTTCCGGCGGGCTAGGGGCGCAGGGAAGCTGGGGGCGCAGGGGCGGGCGGCGCAGGGCTGGCGCTGCCGCGCGCTGGGGAGCAGGAGCAGGGGCGGAGTGGGGGCTCCCGCGGGCGGGCGTGGGGCCGGCATTCCGGGGAGTGGGGACCCGGGCAGGGTCGGACTTCCCCGGCCCGGGTGGGGCTGCCAGCACCCCCCACGACGGGCCCGTAGCCCAGCCCCAGGGAGGTGTCGCTGGCCCGTCAGGCTGGTCCTTCTCGTCCCCACGCTGGGCACGCGTCATCGCGCGGCAGCCGGGCTACGTGTGGCGGGCGTGTGGGGGGCGGGGACAGGGCCCACCTTCGCCGGCCGCGCCCACGGAGGGCTCGCGTCCCTTCCTCCCAGTCCGGTGGGAGCGTTTCAGACTCCCGGGCGGGCCGGGCCGGTTGCGGGCGGGGAGGAGGCGGGGAGCTTGCCTTTAGCACGCCGCCCCCTCGCCCCGGGCCGCCTGGGTCCTCGGCTCCCGGCCTCGCCGCCTCGGGAGTGAGCCCTTAGCCCTCCCGTGGCTGGGGGTGGGGGAGGAAGGCCCCAGAGGGCGGTGGTTGTGGCCGTAGGAATCCCCGGCGGGACATCCTTCTTTGCTGCTTCTGGATTCCTTTCTGCCCTGGGCGCAGGGGCTGCCTCTTCTGCGGCTGCCCGACCTGGGCCAAGGCTCTCAGCCAGGACGCTCCCGGGCCCCCAGCTCGCTGTGCAGCCAGGGGATCGGCTCACAAAGCCCGCCTGATGGGACCCTCCCGGCGCAGAGCCGAGAGGCCCGCTGGGATAAAGGCAGCACCCTTCTTCCGTCAGCACAGCCTTTGGGCGCTGTCTCAGTAGGTGTTCCCTGGCTGGACCCGCACCATCCGTGCCCTGGCGGGGCAGCGCCGCCTGGCAGGACTCCACGCCCTTGCATCCTGCTTCTCATTGGCCAGGCTGGGAGGCTGCCTGCGGCCGGGGCAGCTGGGGATGCTGGGCCGGCGGCAGGCAGGCCGGGCTGCAGGGCCCTTCTTTTGCGGGGGGGGGGGGGGTGTTCCCCTCCTCCTGCAGGGATGTTGGTGGCGGCGGCAGCTCATTTGCTGAGTCTCAGTCACCTGCTTGTTTTGGAAGTACACTTCACTCCGCGGGTCCTGGGAGGGGCTGTGGCACCTGACCTTTTCTCTTTGCCTTTCTGGATGGCACTTGCGGGGAGGGTGGTGAAAGGCGCCAGGCCTAGAAGCTCTACCTCTTCTTCCTCCTCCTGTTGGGGAGAACAGGTGAGGTGGAGGGAGCTGAGGCAGAATGGCAGGGTGGCCGGGGGAGCTGCAAGGGAGAGGGGCTCTCATAACACACCGGTTGCATGGGAAAGGTCTAGGGGTATGTGAGGGGCCATGTGAGTGTGCAGGGGAGTGAGTGAGTGTGTGGTCGGTGTGTGTGAGTGTGCATGTAAGAGTGTGTGTGTGTGTGTGTGTGTGTGTGTGTGTCTTCAGTTGAGGATCAAGGTCAGACGTTGCATGGTTCTGTGTAATGTCCCGATGATGTGGGATGGCTCAACTTGGGAAGGCTTTAGGGGCTTTCTCCCTGGGGGGTCTGCGCGTGTCCCAAGAGGTCCCCAGGCGAAGAGCGGTGGTCTCTGGGGTTCCACACGTCTAAGGGTGATGGCCCTGCTGTCCCCAGGGACACGCAGTAAGCCACAGCCCTTGGTCACCCGCTCCGGATCTTCCCTCCGGAGGTAAGCTGAATTTGGGTCCCCATAAGAGGCTCGTGTTTTGCCTTGCGCGGCCCGTCACTTTCTGTGCGGGCTCCTTGCTTGTTGAAACCTCCCAGCAGGTCAGCCCTCGAGGGCAGTGCCCAGCACCCAGACCACTGCCGGCTCGTGCTCGGGGCTCAGCAAGTATTTGTGGCCGAAAGCATATGTGGGCTCTGCCCCATGCAAGACAGGACCCCGTGATTCAGGGAGCTCTGCGAGTTTGAACAACCAAGTCACAATGAGACTCAGATGTCCTTTGAAAATGTGTCTGAACATATATGGCCAAGCCAGGAGCTTGGGCAGTGCCTGATGATGTAATCTGTGGGGTCCTTCTGAGAACCTTCCCCTCAACAGATTCCTGGAAGTAGAATGACTTTGTCTCCAGTTCGTTTCTGTGAGGTGTTTCGTGATACAGGAAGGATTCTAGGCAGGTCCAGCCAGGTGGGTTGGAGAGGGTGGGTGTTGTGGCTAGGGTAGAGGGTCATGCCCTCGGACCCATTCCTCCTGAAGGAGGCCCCACATCCAGGGACTTGGCATATCCAGGAGTTACCGGTCACACGTGTTCCCTGGGACCACGGTGACACCTGGGGGCCTCCTTTATAAGGTCTGCCCACCATGGTGGACCCACTCAGGCTCCCTCCTTCAACCCTGAACTCTGGAAGCCTCCTTCGCGTGCACTGGACACCCCCTGGAATGGCCAGGTACGTGTCCATCTGGTGGACTTGTGTCTGTGGACACCCCTGCTTCTGCTGCTTCTGTTTCTCTTTCTTGGGCTTGCTGAAGTCTTTGGGCTTTGTAGACCCCCTGCTGATTTCCTGGGCCAGCCACTGCCCCCCCCCAGGGGGGGCCCAGAATGTTCTTTCTTTCTCTACTCCAGTGCCGTGGTGTTCGCCAGCCTTTCCCCCGGCAGCTCTCCCCCTGCTCATGCTCTCTGGGGAACTTTCTCTGGGCAGAAGTGGCTGGAGTTTGGGGGTACACATTTGCCGCTGGATGCCTCCTAGTCCTGTCCAGGGTCTGGACCCAGGGGTGTGCATGGTCTGGCTTGTCTGGAACTGGGAGAGACGGGTGCCCGCTGCCCTCACCGTCTGCAGAAAGGGGATCCAGGGGCTTGAGGAGCCCATAAGAGGAGCCTGGCGCGGGGTGCTGAGGCTGGAGACCGGAGACTGGGGCCACGGGGCGCAGGTAGGCAGTGGCCCTTGGCCAGCATTCTGCATTCTCACCCTAAGAGGGAGGCACAGCCCTGGTCCTGGACCTTCAGCGCCTGCAGCTTCTGTGGGTCGTGCTCACGAGCTGGAGCTGTGACAGGTGCGCTTGGCCTCTTTGGGGCCCGGCCGCCGAGCTCTCCCATCTGGAGCTGCCCACCTCCTCTGAGACCCCTACCGCAGGTCTCTGCTCAGGGGTCCTGTGGGGAAGTGTGCAGACCCCCGGCCCTCCTCTCCTGCTGCTCTAACTCTCCCAGGCCAGGAAGCCCCGAGCCACTCTCGCTCGGGCTCTAGCCGGATGGGAGGCAAGGTGTCGTCAGGCAGTGGGGCTCAGTGTGCAAGGAGAGCTGCTGGTGAGGCCACACTGTGGGGCATGGTACGCCTGCCTTACCTCTCTGGGCACAGCTCCCCGTCTCCGAGTGGAGCTTTAGTGTGCTCCCCTCTGGCTGGCCCTGCTTCTCCCAGAGAACGGCCCGAAGTGCTACTGTGATTTCAAAGCATTGGCTCCAGCCACAGGCTCAGCTCACCCCGTCACAGGCTCCTGCCTCAGGCCCTTTGCACAGCTGTCCCCAATCCTAGAACAGGAAGTTCACTCCAGACCTCCTCGGCCTGCACCCTCGATTCTCTGCTCGAGTACCCATTCAGAGAGATCCCTCCCCTCCTGCCCTGGAAGTACCTGGCCATTCTCCTTGACACGGAGCACACGGCCAGGCAAGATTTGATGCCCAGTGAATACTCAGATGAGTATATTTGCCTGGAAACACAGATTGAGAGCTGGTGCTGTGGGATAGAAAGCCACTTAGAATTTAGAAGTTAAATACACACACACACACACACACACACACACACACACACACACGTGTGTGCGCGCACGCTTACAATTTAGAAGCTTAAAAAAAAACCCCAAAAACAAAACAACCCCCACCACACTTAGAATTTAGAAGCTAAAAAAAAGTGTGATGTTTGCAAGGATGGCAGGGCATGGGATGGTTGATCTGCAGGAAGGGGAGCTATGGAAGGGAGAGCTGTGGGAGAGGGGCTGTGGGAGGGAGAGCTGTGGGAGAGGGGCTGTGGGAGGGAGAGCTGTGGGAGAGGGGCTGTGGGAGGGAGAGCGGCAGGGAGGGTGCTGGGGCCATAGTCCGCCAGGCCCCTTCACATGCAAGACCTCAGGCTTCCTACAGACACAACCTGAGAACCTCTTCAGAGGGCCTGGTGGCTGGCCGTGTGGAGCTCCCGTGACAGCCAGTGGGACTCTAGGTCAGCAGACCTGGGCTCTGAGATGACCCGTCGGGATCCAGTACGGAACTTGCTACAGAGCACGTGAAGAAAGACCCCTGACCTACAGGACGGTGCCCGGAGTTCTAGAACGCTCGGATCTCGCACCTGGGGCTGGGTGCCGGGAGGCTGAACTTTGCTGTTGGTTGATGGAGACACGGAGGGCAGGGCTGTCCCTTACAGCCATGTCCATGGATGAGTGTGCCTGGAAAAGATGCCACCACCCATTTGGCAGAAGGTCCTGCGGTGGTCTCAGCTAGGTGGTGATCACCCAGACCCCACTGCCACCAAGCTCTCAGCCCTCCAGTGGGGTTCCGTCTGAACATGATTCTAAAAAGCCTCAGACCTCCTCCACACCCAGGGTGGCCCCCTCCCTCCAGCCTTAGGGCCGTTCTCTGTCCCTGTCCCTCGTGCTGGCTGGGAGCTGGGCTCACAGGAGGCCATAAGCGTGGGTCCTCCCACACCCCCACACCGCCTCCCCTCTAGCCAATTCACACTCGTCCCCACCCATCCTCCCCACCAGATGTGAACCCGGCAGGACCCTGGACAGGTGCGTGAGCCTTTGTCCCCTCGTCAGTCCCCCTCCCACTCCCCAGCTCACAGGGACCTCCTCCAGCACAGCTCCTGTCCCAGCACCCCTCCTGCTCTTCTATCTTCCTTCGCAGGACCCTTCCCTCATCCCTGAGCACTCCCTGTTTCCCTCTGGTCTCCCTAGATTGAGCAGTGCCCCTGCTGCAGGCCGTGAGGCTGGGGCCGGTCCACCCCCGAGGCTGTGCTCAGTCTGGGCCAGCTGGGTCTCCATTCTCCTGGACACTCTGTGGATTCACTTAAATGGTCCCGGGACAGGCCGGCTTCATTCTTTCCCTGCCGTCCCTGCCCTGGGCCCTGATCATGACCCTTCAGGCTGGCCCAGCCCATCTCCCACACTGGAGCCTGGAGGGTCCTCTGTTCTCACAAGCAAATCTGCTTCAGGCTCTGCGGGGTGTCCTGGGGGGTGGGGAAGAGTCCTCCTCAGGGCACACTTGCTGCTCTCTTGCTGGGGAGTGGGACCTGGATCCTAGCAGGTTGCTGGCCCCAGGACCCTGGGACCCCTCCCTGAGGCTCTGCCTGGTGGGAGCGTGGGGCCCAGCTAGGTGGGAGAGTGAGTGAGGCTCTGAGTTTCTCCAATGGAGCCGTCAGCACAGGCCAGCTCTGGCCCTTTGCCACCCCAACCGAGGGGCAGAAACCAGCCATCTATGGCCCTGGGGGCCCAGATGGGTGGAGGCTGGATGTGCCTCACTCTAGACTTTGACTTCAACCTGATTCTGAAAAGCCTCAGGCCTGCCCGTGGGTTGCCCATTAGCAGACACTTCCTTGGGGCAGAGACGCCCGGCTTGGGCACCCCCGCGCCTGGGCTTGTCTGAGCCGGCTCTCTTGAGGTCCGTCCTACAAGGTGGCCCTCCAGGGTTCCCGCACCCAGCCAGCCAGCGGAGCAGCTCCGACCCCAAGAGGCCTCTCTTATATTTTGCAGACCAGTTTATTTGTAAAATTTCTACTAGGAAATGCAGAAAACTCACCGCTGGGTATAACAGATGGGAAAGGAGGTGAGCATGGCTGTCCTCGGAACCCAGAACTGAGGCGGTGAGGATAGAGTACAGCCCCTCCAAGAGAGGGCATGTTCCTGCACACCCAGATGTGCCCCCTCTGCCCCTCTCCTCCCACGCTTTGTCCTTGGTCCTTGGTCACAGTGCTCCCTGGATGGCTCCCTACACCCTGCTGCCACCCTTGCCTTCAGCCCCTCAAGCCGCCTGACTCCTCCTTGCCTGGAAGAGCGGGGAAGGGGAGAGGTGGGGAGGAACAAGAGGGGAGGGGGAGAGAGGTGTCAGTCTGGGTGCCCTGGAAGCAGACCCCAAGGGAGAGGCAGGTTCAAGAGAGGGATGCTCAGGGACTCTGTGAAGGAGAAGGGAGGAGGGCTCAGGGTGAGGTGGGGGGCCTTCAGGCCCCCATGCAGGGAAGACTGGAGGGAGGCCTGGGGAGGAGCCGGGCACTGGGGGTAGCTCACCCGCCTGAGCTGGGAGGCTTGGGGCAGGATCCTGGGAGCTAAGCAGAGCGGTGTTGCTGCCCTAGACACCATCACGCATACTCTCGGGAAGGCGCTTCCCTGGATGTCGCGACGGAAAGGGGATGATGGGAAGCATTTGAAAGTGACTTTGTCCTAACAACATTGAACTACTGGGTGCCTAGAGGATCTTCCAACGCCTCCCACATCTCATGACTTTGGGTCTGGTGAGGGATGGGGTTTTCCCTGAGCTCCCCAACACCCCCAGAGCCAGGCCTCAGCCTGGGCCCTGGGAGAATTCTCTGTGGGCCTGAGGGTAGGATTCAGGCTGGGGTGAGGCTCAGCCACAGTCCTGCCCCTTCCTGGGGGGTCACGAGCCTCTCCCACCCCCTGGGAGGCTCAAGCTTTGGTGAGCCACTCTTCCGTATTTTATCCCAGATGCACTGTAAAAAAGATTCTTTACTTTATGACCAGTATATGTAAATCCCCACCGTGTGGGGGACACTCTGTGTTTCCTATTCTATGCAGTTCTGTCTTGCTCCATTCTGTCTTTTTTCAAGATTTTATTTATTTGAGGGCGCCTGGGTAGCTCAGTCAGTTAAGCATCTGCCTTCTGCTCAGATCATGATCCCGAACCCAGGGTCCTGGTGATGAGGGAGCAGGAGGCTGGCTGAGGACAAAGCAAAAGCTGGCACCTTGCACCCCCTCTCCACCAGCTCCTCTCGGTAAGGTGTGACATTCCTCAGGCGCCCCTGACTGCCGTAAACGAGAAACAAATAGTTCACTTGAGAAATCACAATCCTACAAGACAGGGGTCTCCCTTGGTTTACAAATGTCCTAGAGATCTACAAACAAAGAAGTTACCTTATCAATAGCACAATTTCCAGAGGCACATAACTCAGTTCCTCAAGCCCTAATGTCACCCTCCCCTGCAGAAACAAAACTGAAGGAGGCTGAGGTAGAAGGAAATGTAAATATAGTTAAATCTCTTCTGAACCTGAATCTCACTAACAAATACACTAGATAGCAGGATTGTGACCTCCCACCAGGAACCTCCCAACTATCTTGATGTTAATGGCTGGCCTAAAGACGGACATGGATCAAGCCGCAAGGCCTCCGCAAGGCCTCCCGTGTCCCGGCACCTTGTAGGCCCTCTTTAGCATATGAAAATTCCGTTGAAACCTCCCTTCCCCTCACCTTCCCCCAACTGCAAGGTACATAACCTGCCATCCCTCACAACCCCAGGCAGCAGCTCTTCCTGCCCACGGGTCCTGTCCCCGTGCTTTAATAAGCCACCATTTTGCACCAAGATGTCTCAAGAATTCTTTCTTGGGGGGCGCCTGGGTGGCTCAGTGGGTTAAGCCGCTGCCTTCGGCTCAGGTCAGGATCTCAGGGTCCTGGGATCGAGTCCCGCATCGGGCTCTCTGCTCAGCGGGGAGCCTGCTTCCCTCTCTCTCTATCTCTCTGCCTGCCTCTCCGTCTACTTGTGATCTCTCTCTGTCAGATAAATAAATAAAATCTTAAAAAAAAAAAAAAAAGAATTCTTTCTTGGTCATCGGCTCCGGACCTCAGCCCACTGAACCTCACCTAGGTTCTAGAACTTCATCACTGGGATGGAGCCCCATGTCCGTAGGGAGCCCGCTTCTTCCTCTCCCTCTGCTGCTCCCTCTGCTTGTGCTCTCTCTCTCTGTCAAATAAATAAAATCTTTAAAAAATTATTTGAGGGGCACCTAGGTGGCTCAGTGGGTGAAGTGTCTGCCTCCGGCTCAGGTCATGATCCTGGGGTCCTGGGATTGAGCCCCACGTTGGGCTCCCTGCTTGGTGGAAGCTGCTTCTCCCTCTGCCTGCTGCTCTGCCTGCCTCTCTGCCTGCTTGTGATCTCTCTTTCTGTGTTAAATAAATAAAATAAATCTTCAAAAAAAATTATTTGAGAGGGAGCGAGCACACAAGCGGAGGGAGGGGCAGAAGGAGAGGAAGAAGCAGGCTCCCTACTGAGCAGGGAGCCCATCGAGGGGCTCCATCCCAGGACTCCAGAGCTCAAGGCAGACTCAACCAACTGAGCCACCCGGTCGCCCCATTTTATAAGAAAATCAAATAAGAAGCCACTATACTGACTTCGCCACCATTCTGGAAGGCACCACCGAAACCCCTAGTTACCGGCATTTATTTTTCAGAGAGCTTGTTAGGACTTTCTTACAGAAAATAGTTAATTGAGTAAGGAAACCATCATGTTTGCAAAAGAAATGGAATGGTAAATGCAGATGATCTTGGTTGCAGCCGTGGGAACAGCAGCTACCCCCCTCCCCCCACCCCAGGAAGTGGGGGTGGCCTCACTGATACCCCAGAGCCTGATGTGGGGTGTCTTTGCAGGCGTGGCCCACCCCTGGGGACGCCCCCCTCCCCCCCGGCCGGGTTCTGCACAGTGCGAGTGAGGGCCTGGCGCCTGCCTCAGCCCTCCCAAGCCCGCGTACCAGCAGAGGAACGGATGGGGGAGCAGAAGGCTGGCTGGGGAGCAGAAGGCTGGCTGAGGACCAAGCTCCAGCGGACCCCCAGCAGCCTCTCCCTCCCCCACTCCTGGGTGCGACCTGCGGGACCTTCCTCCAGGAAGCTGCCATCTCTCTGGCAGTTAAGGCCTAGCTAGAGGGAAAAAAGCAGCTTTAACTTGACAATGGCAAGGCCTCGGGTATCCTGGGAGCCCTCTTTAGCATATGAAGTTTCGTTGGAAAATCTCCCTTTTTCCCTACCCGCAAGCCCTAAGTACAGAATCCGATCCCCCCACCCCCCAACACTGGGACAGCAGCTCCTGCTGCCCACGGTCCTGCCCCTGGGCTTTAATAAGACCAGCATTTTGCATCAAAGACCTCCCAAGAATTCTTACTTGGCCGTGGGCTCTGAACCCCACCCCACTGAACCTCACCTATATTCCAAAAACCACATCATGCCTGAGGGCAGGAAAGCACTCAGCCAGGACCTGTGCCCGTGGGGAAGTTAGGGGGACCATGGGCTGCACGGCGGCCGCACAGGGGGCTGAAGGGACCAACCTCCCCCAGAAAGGGGCCTCCAAGCTCAGCCCCGACAGCACCCAGCTGGGAACTGGGTGTGCCCAGGTGCCACCAAGTTTGGAGGAGCAGGACCCCCAGGAACTGAAGTTAGTGGTCACTGCGCGGTGACGATGGCCTTTGGGCACACTCACTCATGCCCGACCGCGAACTGCCATGTTGAGAAACATAAAACCAAAATCTTGGGCTGACCCAGAAAACCGCTCCCCAGAGCATCGCCCGACAGAGCAGGGGGAGCTCGGGCCACCCGCAGCCTTGGGCACGGCAGGGGCAGCCCCGGTCTGGGCGTCCAGACAGACAGCTGGGCCCGGGAGAGCCGCTGGCATCCGGGTCACCTGTTCAAGGGACAGAAATGCTTCTCCAAGGGGCAGCGCAGAACTCGCCAGGACCAGATCTCTCCAGCACGCGCCCCGAGAGGGGACGGGGAGACTGGTGCTTTGCTGTACCGAGGTGGGTGGGGGAGGCGTGCCCCTCCCTGCAGGGACCATGGGGAGTCCGCAGACGGCCTGTGTCCTCTGGTCGGAGTCTCCCGGCGTCCCCTGGTGCCTGCTGTTCACCCACTCCCCACGCATGCAGTCCACGGGGCTTTGCTGCCTGCCGTCCAAACCCCAGCCCCAGCCCGTCTAGTGTCCCCTTCCTCCCAGGATTCCTCTGCCTTTGTCTTCCTCACTCCACCCCTCCAGAGGCCCCCCCACTCCCACCTGCCCCAGACCAGGACAGCTCTTGGCCCGAGCTGACCCTCCAGCTGTCCGTGCGTCTCTGGGTGGACACTGGTCAGTGCTCCCGCAGGGCTCTGGACGCCCGTAGGTGGGGAGGCGTTTTGATGTAGTTTGGGAAGGTAGGGGAGCTTCGCTGGTGTGGGTCTGGAACCCAGGACCAAGAAAGAATTCTTGAGACGTCTTTGGTGCAAAAGGGTGGTTTTATTAAAGCCCAGGGATGGGACCCGTGGGCAGGAGCTGCTGCCCCTGGGCTGTGAGGGGTGGGAGTGGAGAGAGGTAAGGACAAGTGAGGTTTCAGAAGGATTTTCATGTGTGTAAGAGCACTCCGACCAGAGCCCTTGCCATTGTCAAGTTAAAGTTGTTTTTCCCCCTAGCGAGGCATGAACAGTAAGACAGCCAGGAGCTTCAGGAGGAAGGTCGCAGGGTTTGGGGTGGGGGCTGCGGGCTGTCAGCTTCCGCTTTGTCTTCAGCCTGGCTTCTGCTCCGTCATCGGTGGGGGGGGGGGGCGCGTCACAAATCTGCCCCACCCCACCCTTTCCCGGCCCCACCTCCAGCTTTGGAAATGCCAGGCAGCTCATTCAGAAAGGGTAGGCCCTGGCCAGGCCCCAAGACCTTGAGCACCTTTCAGTGCACCTTGAGCACCATTGTTTCTACGGCTCTCTCTCGTGTTCAGACAGAGATTTTATCTCCTCACTAGGAAGCCTCCTCTCCTGTCCGTGGCAGGGGAATGGCCGAGGAGGCTGGGGAGGTCTTCAGTCTCCGGTTCTGGGTGCGCTGGGGCCGACCCCTCCCCACACGGGGCACCCAGGGCTTTGACCTGCAGCTTTCCGGGCCAAAGGAGCCCAATGTCTCGGTGCCCCTCACCTTCCCTCCGCTGCTCAGGCTGGGCCAGGCCCTACAGGAACAGGACAGCGGAGGGTCACCGGCACCTCGTTCTCCCCCGAAGCCCAGCCAGGAGGCCCTGCCCGCATTGTGTCCCTTCCCTGAACACACATGACACACACAGAGCACACGCACAACCCCACTCACATGCACACACCACATAGACACGTGCTCCCTGCTCCCTGGACACCTTGCACACCGGGGGGAGCATCTTGCCAAGTATGACCAGAAGCTGGGCCGGGGGCAAGTGAGGCCACTCGCCCATTGCACAGAAAGGGGCGTGTCCAAGGGCCACGTGTCCTAACTACGCAGTAGAACTGGGCAGGATGGACGCTGAACCCACACAGACAGAAAGACCCACTTTGATTCAAGTCAAGCAGCTTTTGGAGGCTACTGTTCTCCGAGCCCGTGCCCACAGGCCTCCCTCAGATAGGAGCTGCCCAGGGTGGGGTGGGGACAATGGGGTCAGATCTGGGACCTCACTTCCGGTGGCACCTGGAGGCCCCCCGGGCATTTCCAGTCCACAAACAGGGAGGTGAACCTTAGGAAGCGTGGATTGTCCAGAGCAGGAATAGTCAGGATTAATTAAGATCTTAGCACGAGGTGGAGGGAAACACCTAGAAGTCTGCCACGGGCACTGGCCGCCAGGAGTGGCCGGGAAAGCTGCAGGAGCCGGCCCGGGGAGGACCGCGGGCGGGTACCACGCCTAGGACTGGGCTCTGGACCCAAGCAAAGCCCCGTGGGCGCCGTGGGGGCTCGGCCCAGGTCTGCAGTGGGAATCTGTGAGTCGGCCTCACGGCGGTTTCCTGTTTCCGACCCTGGTTATGTAAGAGGTCAACATCGGTGCGTGGACTGAAGAGATATAGGAACTCTGTGCTATTTTTGGAACTTCTTTGTGAGTGTGAACCTATTTCAGAATGAAAAGCTGAAACGTTTTTAGCTCGGTGAGAGATAAGAATGGGGGTCGCTGGCCATTCCCCCCGCCAACTCCCCACCTCCCGTGGCCTCGTGGGGTGTGGTGGGGGGTGGTGTCCGGGCAGCAGATCAGAGAAGGGTGAGCTCTGCCCCAGACCCTGTGGGGTCAGGGCTGGTGTGTCAGGGAGAACACATTTCCGATGGATCCAGACACAAATTGAAAATGGAGAACTTGGCAATTTTAAGAAAAACCATAAGAAAAGTTCTTCATATATTAACAGAAAATATTTTTAGGTAACCCACTAATGTATTTAAGGATATTAACAGTGAAAAAAGTTTGCCTGTTATCAGGATACAGCGATCAAGAAGGAAAGACCAGTTTCCTCCAGGAATGGGCACCACTTACTGGGATGGATGCACAAAGAAACCCACGGAGATGGTGTCATGGTGAGCGTGCGGGCCGGTGGCTCTGGCTACTATCTACGCTGCTGTGGGGGGACAGAACCCAGCTGTGTCCCCCGGGCCTGTGCCGGCGCCTGCAGAGGGCCCTGCTCGGCACGGGGTGCCTTCACCAGAGCAGGCTAGAGGATGTGGGCCCTTGCCCAAGGTCACTGGGGGGTGCAGGGTGAGGTCAGGAGGTGCAGAATGGACGTGGTTCTTCAAACTCCTCTGCCCACAAACACCCCGGTCCCCCCCTCAACGCACCCTCACTCCAGAGCCCTCCCCCACTGCATGGCACTGTTGGTTGGTTGCTCTAGGGGTGTAGAGTCAGGGTGTGTGGGTTGTGGCCAGCACCGTGGTGGGAGCGAGTTGGGAGATGCTGGGAGGAGGGGTGATGGGGAAGACGCTTCGGATTTCCAGACCTCAGAGGCCTCAGGACCTGTCCCTGTGGGCCTGGTGTCCCCTTCCCCAGCCCCTGTATTTCCTCCAGCACCCTCAGCCTGGGGGGGGGCATACCCTTGTTGTCTCTTGGTCCACTCCATGGAGGCGCAGAGGGCACATGTGGGCAGGGCGACACTTCTGGTTCCTTGTCTTTGGCTGAGACTGGCAGTAACTTCCCCTGCCTCAGTTTCCCTAGTCACGAAGGGAAGGCCCTGCAGACCTGACCCTGACAATCCCGGGAGTTCCCAGAGACACACTCAGGGTTTGCTGGACCGGGCAGAGAACAGCAGAGAACAGGAGGGTGCAGAAAGGTTTATTTTCTCCTGGCACGGGCTGTCACACTGGGGGCAGGACCCCGGGGAAGGCCTGCCGGCTTTGCTCTCCCAGAGGCCCCTCCGGTCAGGGCGTGGCCCTCTCTGCGTCTTGGGCCAATAGTTGGTTGACAGTGTTTGCAAAATTGGATAAGCTTGTGGGCATAGCAGGGCACTGCGGGCCTGAGCCTAGGGCTGGGCAGGGGAGCTGGGCAGGGGGGCGGAGGTTTGTAGGGTCTGTGCTCTGGGTGCGTGCGTGTGCCTGTGCGTGCATGTGCCCGCTGCATGAGACTCTGTTCAGAACGGGGCCCCCCTTTCTGTGCTGGAGAGTCAGGGCTGGTCACAGCAGGGCCCAGAGCAAGACGGGCCCTAGGCTGAGCAGGAGCCCCCCACCAGGGCCAAGGTGCCCTGGCCCCCCGTTACACAGGTCCTTTTCACAGCACACCAGACCCTGCGATTCAAACTTAGGTTGGCCCTGCAGGCCTGCAGGGTCCAGGACATCCAGGGGGATCATCTTGGAGAGCTGCTGCATTACCCTGGAAACTTCGTTGCAGGAGGGGGCGCACCCCTTCTGCTGGTATTTCAGCTGCTTTCCTGTGGGCAAGGAGGGAGGAGCCTGGTGTGAGAGGCTCCATGCCCCTCTCAGCCTCCTCGACGTGTCCCTGGTCACCATCTCCCCTCCCGGGGGAGCACTTGGTCCTCTGTCCTGCTGCTGGAGTCCCATCCTGCCCCATCCCCGAGGAGGCCTCTGGAGGCCGGTCCCTCTCCATGCAGATGGGGATGTTGAGCCAGGTGGGAGCGTGGCCACTGCCAAGCCCACACTCCTCCGAGGGGCTGGGGAGATGCAGCGCAGAGCTCCCCGGGCTGCCCCCACCCGCTGCAGCCTGGGGACTCACCGTCTCCCGTGGTCAAGGTCATGTTGCTGCTGTAGCAGACGCCCTGCATCAGACACTGGAGGGGCTGGCAGGGACCGCTGTTCTCCATATCAATGCAGGTGTAGCACTGCAGGCTCAGGGCTGGCCCGGCGGGGGCAGGGGGCAGGGAGGACGCGATCAGACCTCTTCAGTCCTGAACCTCGGCCCCTTCCCACCCTCTGGGGGCCTGGCGGGCAGACCCCTCCCATGCCCACACACGGCCTCGCACAGGGGATGGCCAGCCATGCCCAGCAGCACAGACCCTGGCCTGGTGCCCCACTGCTCACCATGCTTCCAGCACAGCAGGACTGCCAGCAGGAAGAGGTGGAGGCCTGTCATGGCTCCTGGAAGTGGCGAGATGTGCGTGGGCTCCTGCTGGGGGAGGGGGACAGGCTCAGGCTCAAGCTGCTGCCTCCCCTCCCCAGACCCTGGCCCCCCATGGCTGAGCCCTCGCCAGCCCAGTTCCCTCCTGACTCACTCACCCGCAGGCGTCAGGTCCCCGTCCGTCGGCTGGCACTGGAGCCATTTATCCCTCTGCCGAGAAGTCGTCCCCCAACATCCTGTGCCCCATCAAGAGGAAGTTGGGGCTGGACTCTCTTGTCTCCACCCTTCCCGGAGTAGCTATCACACCCGACCTGAGTCCCAGGCCAGGACGGAGTGTCACCTAGCCGACCAGCAGTGGCTTCGGGGAAATTCCAGGAGGAAGCTGGCCGATCTCTGTTTCTGGCTTCACCTTCAGGGGTCTCTCGGAGGCTCTGGGGCCCTCCCCAGCTGTACAGCTGAGACCTCTCTGTCTCTCTTCCACTCCTGGCCCCCAGTCCCCAGTCCCATAAGCCCGTCCTGTCCTCCGTGCATTCTCCCCAAAAAGTGCGCCTCACAAGTCACAGAAGCAGAAACAAATTTTTTTAATGTTAAACACATCGTTGTTGGTTTTTTCTCGTTTTTCTGCTGCATTTGGTGTTTGTGTAGTAACGGGTGCTGAGAGGCTCACTGTCTCGGGATCTCTGTCCTTATACACTTGTTCTTTGGTTGAGTTTATAGTTTTGATGATCTTAGCCATCCAGGGGACGCAACAGCAGCTAATCTGAGGCCCGAACTCAAACCGAGAGAGAGGGAGAGAGAGCAGCACAGGCAGACAGAATGGCAGGCAGAGGCAGAGGGAGAAGCAGGCTCCCCGCTGAGCAAGGAGCCCGATGTGGGACTCGATCCCAGGCCGCTGGGATCATGACCTGAGCCGAAGGCAGCTGCTTAACCAACTGAGCCACCCAAGCGTCCCGAGACACAGCGTTTTGATGAGACTCACGATATCAAACTAGTCTTATTTACCGAAGATTTGCCCAAATCACATAAACTTGAATGGTACTTGGTTAATTTCTCTGTTGACAAGAGCGTTAGGGATAGTTTGTTTCGGTGGAAGCAAATTAGAACAGAAGAGTTTTGTCCACGGGATTTTATAACTCAATTCAGAGGCAGGAGAATGTCACAAGGTGACAGAGGTGACAAGGGGCAAACGGCCGCGGTGCAGCTGTATCCGAAATTCTAGCCACGAGCCAGGCAGAAGCCCCGTGAGACAAAATTCTCTGGTTTACATGAAAGAGTTAGCTCTCCTCTTTGCCCCACTTTCTGTTTTTACCTGAATTGTGCTTCTGCAGATGAGACAATTTGAGATCTTCTGACTCACATGAGGGAGAATGCTTCTCACCCAGCTTGATGGAAGAGACCTCAAGATTTTCTCCAGCCCGACGTGCAGTCTTACGGGGGCAGCGGACTACGTTTCGGTTGGGGTGCTGAGGGCCGGCCTCCTCTGAGTGTCTGAAACAGGGTTTCCAATGAGCCTCCCAGCTTGAGGGGTCTGCTGGTAGGGTCCCTGCGTCCCTGAGAGCCCCCAGTGGTGGCAGGCAGCTTTGGGCTTGAGTGGCTGCAGGGGAGGAGGGTGGAGTGGTGGGGGGAGGAGGTTGGGGTTTGAAGGACACTCAAGGACAGGCAGGGGGCCCGGCGGTGGTAAAGCTTGGGAACAGAGAGGTCCGGGAAGAACCAGTCTGGGGAGATCTTCAGTGTCCTGAAGAGGTCTCCAGAGGTCCAAATGATCCTTAGTAAAATCTTGCCAACAGGGAGGAAGGGGACAGAGCTAGCACCACAGTGGCGGGCCGCATGGCCCTGGGAGTCTTCAGAAGCCAGGGACGGGGAGGAGAGCAGCAAGGGAGAGTCCCAGCCGGACCCTGCAGGGAGGCAGCCACCTGAACCACAAGGACCGCATTTCAACCCGGTTTGACCCGGCGCCAAGTTCCTGGGCTCTAAAGAGTTGGTCCTGGGCGTGAGCCCCCTGACCCACAGGGACGCGCTCCAGAGCCCCCGAGGACACCTGGCGCGGATGGAGCGGAGCCCGGATAGATGGTGTTTTTCCCGCACGTACGGACCTGTGGGGAAGTTTGACGTCCAAGCGGCCCAGGAAGAGACAAAGCCCGTCACTAACCATAAAAGGGGAGGACGCAGGGAGGGCGCTAACTCTGTCTTAAGGCACCTGCCCTATCTTTTGGGCTTGTCGGCCGCACTGGCCCCTCTTGTGAGGACGTGAGGGGATGACCTGCCAGGGTGACCAAAGGAAGTGGGGCCAGGAGGGGCACTGACTGCCTGCGGGCCTCCGCCCACGGCAGGTGATGGGGGCTGGGCAGAGTGACACCCCCTGTCAGGGGGACCAGTATGTCCCAGCCAGGAGCAGTTGTCCCTGCCGGGGGGCCATTTAGCCACATCTGGAGACGCTTCTGGTTGTTAGTCTGGGGGAGGGAGGGGTTGGTGGCATCGAGTGGTTAGAGCGGCCTGTGGGGCGGCTGTGCCATGTCCCAGTGGCCCTGCGCACCCGGCAGCCTCCCGGTGCACCCGGCTCCTTTTAACTGAGACCATACAGGTAGCTCGCCCTGCAGCTGTCCTGGGAGGTGCTGGGTGGGCCTTGGCATGCGCGGGAGAAGAGGGCTGGGTTTGGGAGGGTGCACAGGAAACGCACCCACCCTGAAATGTTCAGATGGCAAAGTGTCGACGCACTCGTGGGCAGAGGGGACGGGGAATGGGGTGGGAGGTCAGCTCCAAACACCCACCATGTGCTCCACAAACTGGAGGAAGCCCCAGGACCTTCCTGGTGGACTCTGTTCCGTCATCTCCCAGCCAAGGCCACCGGCGGGGGAGTGGTGATGTGCACACAGTGCCCAGGGCGAGCGCTTGCACTCGGAGCTGCTCTCTGCTCCAGAACTCAAGGAGCCCGAGGCAAGCTTCCTCCTCTCCTCTCCGCCTGTCTTGCTTTATTCGCACTCACCAGCTGGTGGGTGTCCACTTGGTTTGGTAGGTGGAGACCCACTTTGAGGCTCACACTATCCCAGACTTGGTACTCAGAGCCCTTAGAACTGACCTCTGTGCTCTGCTGTGTCCCCAGAGGGCAGAGGCACATCTTGGCTTTCTGGAGTAAAGAATATTCCAGGCTCATCCTGTTCTCTCCGGGATCCAACCCTGGAGCGGCTGTTTCTCCCCCAAGCCCCAGTTCTTCCTGGTGGAGAGCCATTTTCGGCTGTGGACATGCTTACCGCTGCTGGGGGGTCACTGTCCCCGGACTCTCAGTGCCCAGAGCCAGGAGACACATGCCGGTGCTGTCACTCATGCCTGGACACCTGTGGCCCTTCTGTGCCTGTGCTCATGGGAGCCGTGGGTTCACACCAGCATCTTCATGGGATCTAACAGCCTTGGCTGCCTCCCAGCTGCCCCTTTCCCACGGCTCCCACTGCCCACAGCAGCTGTTCCCCTGCCCACCGCCAGTCTCCCATCTCCCCCGATCTGGGTTGAACTGTGTCCCCCAAGAGATATGTCTGAGTCCTAACCCCCAGTGAATTTGACCTTCTTTGGAAGTAGGGTCATCGCAGACATAACTGGCTGAGTCGAAATGAACCCATACTGGAGTAGGGAGACTCCCGTGTCGACGAGAGTCCTTCTTAGATCAGGCGTGCAGGGAGAGGAGGGCCAAGCGACCACGGGGGCAAGGACTGCAGGCCGGCCCTGGAAGCAGGGAAGGCGACGCATGAGTGCTCCCTGCAGCTTCCAGGGGGCAAGGCCCTGCCCACCTCGGTTTTGGACTTCCAGCCTCCGGAACTGCGACAGAACACGTTTCTATCGAGTGCAGCCAGCTGCCCGGTTATGGTCGTCAGATGCCGCAGCTCCCCACCCCGCCGGGCCCTGCGGGGGACCTTCTACCCCACCGTGGGCATTTCTGCCAGTCGAGCACTACCCTCACACCCTCCCCATCTGGGGCCCCTCAAGGCAGAGAATAGGGTCCCTGTCCAAGCTGGGTGTGTATCCTGATAACCCCAGGATAGAAGACAGTGGTTTCACTAACTGAGCAAGAATGATTAGATCTGGGCTCTTGATTCACTGGGGTCCCTCCCTCTGCCTGTTCCTGAGCCTAACAGCCCAGGGCAATGGGCATTGGGAAGCCCTGTAGGGCAGGATTAACTCGGGCTCGGAGAGTGGGAGACTGTGAGGCCCAGGGGCTGCAGACCCCGGGGACACCTGCACTGTCCACTGTGCAGCCATGAGCTCCAGGCCCCTGCAGGTGAGCGCCAGAGGATGTGGCCCTATGACCGTGTCAGCGTGCACACTCGTAGGAGAGCCTAGGCAGAAGGCCCAAAGGGCTGCTCGCTGTCCGATGGCTGTGTGTGTGGGGGGGAGTTGTCCCAAACCCAACAGGCAGCTTCTCCATCCTTAGCCCCAAACCTGGCACCGGCTTGTTGGCAGGTCTCCTGCTGCGGGCAGAGAGGAGGGGCTGCGTGGCAAAAAGACACCCCAGAGATAAGGGAAGAGCTGGCAGGCCTTCCACGAGACCCCCTGTGTGTAGGGTGGGGGTGAAGGGATGAAGCCGAGGCAGGGCCTCCTCTGTCCTCCAGGGTCTTCTAACTGAAATGCCCCAGGAGGAGAGGGAGCGTCTCTTTCGAGCTCAGTAGGGAGAATGCAAAGGGATTTGGCAACAAATAAAGGAAGCTAGAAACATCTCCCTCCCCGTGGCCCCAGTCACTGCAGTCCGGGGAGGCGACTGTCCGAAGGCCAGCTCTGCGAGCCCTGGTCCTGGCGTCCTTGTTCAGTCAGCGCCTGTGCCCACCTGGCTGTGCCAGCTGCTTGCAGTCCATCAGCGAAAAAGGGGATTTCTTTGCCTTAATGAAACTCAGATTATGAAGCTCAGTAAGAAGGAACTTGCTCGATGTCAGGGGGCTGGACAGGAGGGACAGCGGGGAGCAGCGGCTCTGCAGCTGGAGTCCAGTGCGTGGGAGGAGGGGACGTGGCAATTTTCAACTTATTTTGTAATTTCAAGCTGGAGAAAGGGCTATTTGAGCAACGACAGAAAAAGGAGAGGGCGGTTAGTGCACAACGTGCCTGGAATGTTCTAGAAACATCCGAGGGGCTGAGGTGGCGGGAAGAGGGCTGCAGGACCGGGTCTTGCTGAGGTGATTGTGAGCAGAGCAGAGGTCCGTACCAGGAGCTCGGAGGGCAGAACTGACAGGATTTCTCCGAGAACCACTGAGAAACATAGTGAAGGGGAACACAGGCCCTCTCTGGGGAAATTCTTCAGCTGCACAGACAATGGACTATTTTGTGCCTGTTAAATTGTGTGAGGCATCATTCCCACTGATGGGTTGTTGTCTCTGTGCCCTACTCAGTGCAGAGAGTGTGTACACACACACACACACACACACACACACACACACACACGTGTCTGTGCCGGTGAGGCCATGGAGGCTTGTTTCCCTCTGGAGTTTACACTGTTTTAAGAGAGATTTTTATTTTTATGTAATCTCCATGCCCAGTGTGGGGCTTGAACTCACAACCCTGAGATCAGAGTCACTGGCTCCGTGGACGGAGGCAGTGTGGGGGTGCGTGTGAAGGTCACTGTTCCAAGTCCTCCTGATTTCCAGCCTGGTTTGGGGTCTTTCACCCCATCCAGGGGGACTGAGCCCCTCCCCAGGGATGAGCGCCAGCAGGTGGGGGAGGGCCCGTCCTCTCCTGCCCCTGAGCTATGCACAGCCTCAGCCCCCTGAGGTGAAAGCCTGCGCTCTGGCTGGGGTCATCTGTGGAGGGGAAGCTGTCCTGGAAGGCAGTGAGGGCTACAGGCCTCCAGGGTCAGAGTCAGGAACTCATGCTTCAGTTGCAGGACACGTGGAGCCTTGCGACACCAAATGAACAAGGCTTTAGGCATCTCTAGGAAGGCGTTGTGTCCGAGCCGGAGTCAGGACAGATGCTGCAGAATGTGCTGTACATGGGGAAGAAACTGTGACGGGGGAAACAAAGGCAAAGAAAAATTGTTAAATATCCTGATTTCCTGGAGCCCACTGACAAGTCCTTGAATGAGGCAAGGTGACCTTCCTCTAGGAGCTCAGCTGCCTCAATGTTGACACTTTGCTAAGGGCAACAAGCCATTCTGGCCCGACTGCCAGGACCCTGTCAGTCTATTTTAACATATAAAAATTCTTTTGGAAAACTCCTTTATCTCTAAACCCCAAGATACAAGTTGGCCATCATCCCCCCAAGCATATGACCCACCGATATACATCTGAAGTGTCTTGTGACTGAGTTTTTATGAAACAGTAATAAATGACCTTCTCCTAACAATAGGGGCCCCTCAGAGTCCCGGAAACCTTGTTCCAAAATCCTTGGGAGGCTGTTGCTGTCCCTAACCCCCTCCCAACTTGAGAGTATATAATGGGTCACTACTCATGACCCCAATACAGCTCTATCTGCCCCCGCGTCCTGTCCCTGTGCTTTAATAAAACCACCTTTTTGGACCAAAGACGTCTCAAAAATTCTTTCTTGGGCCATGGGCTCCTCACAGACATTCCACAGCTACATCATTTGGCGCCCAGTGTGGGGCTCTGGTTGTTTCACCCGGACTCAGCCTTGCTGTGGGCTAGTGAGCACTTTCTCTCATCTCCACACTCTCATTTCAGGGCCTTTTTGAAGAGTATCGTCTTACTGGAACACTCTCATGTCAATCGCTCAGGCTACGATCGTCCAGCCCGCGGCTGCTCTATCGGGACGGAAGGAGAAACCCTGCCGTTTCACCAGAAGTCAGTCCCCGAGCCTGAATGGTAATAAGACCCGGAAACTTGATGCCCACTCTTTGTTCCTGTCCTTCGACAAAGTCATCTGTCGTGGGCATGGGACAGCCACACCAGCGACCAGCCTGGCTGCCCATCTTAACTCTCCCACGTGAGGTTCCCTCCTCACTGGTCTGATGGGATCCTGCCCACACCTTGGTCTGGTCACTCCCGGCCGCGGGACCTCCACTGGGAGCCGGCGGGACCCAGCACCCAACTGAACTAAACCCAACCGGGGATGGCTTTCTGGGGACGCTGGCTGTAAAGACCACACGTGTGGGAATGTCACTCAGAACGTGACGGGTTTCTATCTTTACTGTTTTCCGTCAAGGTCCTCTAACCACTTAAACTACAATATTGGGTCCTTTCCCCTTGTAAAACTTTTCTAGTGTTTTCCATGGGCTCACAATGGTGGGTTCTTCAAGGCAAGGTGGAGTAAGAGGTGACCTTCACGGCATGACCCCCGAGGCATGGTATTTCAGGCCCTACTAGCCTAGACGCAGTGGGGAGAAGGGGGGACGCTGGCATCGCTCCTCCCGGAACTTTATGGCAGAGCGGTGATCAGAGTGACCTCATTGGAGGGACACGTTGAGTCCCTTTGACGCCAGGAACCTCTGATGTATCCCGTGTGGGATGCCACCTGGGAGTCGGGAGTGGGATTCTCCGTGATGGACCTTCTCTCTCTCTCTCTCCCTCCTCCAGTTCCCAAGGACTCTCCCTCGGGGAGCCTTCTAACACCCCGGAAACAATGTGGATTGAGAAGCTGAGGAAAGGACTCCTGTAGCCCCGCGTGGCCTCGGTGGGATGTGTCGGTTCGTCTCTTCCGCAGGAAGCAGGGCGCGTGGGCGGAGATGCTCTAGGGCCAGCCTGCGGGCTCTGCATCGGGACCCCGACCTAAGGGGCCTCTTGCAGAATAGGTTGGGTCAGGAACCAGGCCGGTAAACCCCCCCCCCCCCCCCCCCCCCCCCCCCCCCCCCCCCCCCCCCGGCGGGGAGGATGATAATGATCTACACAGGCCTCGTCCCGAGGGGATCCAGGTTGCTGGAGGAAACAGGGGCTGTGGTCCCGAGGAGGCAGAGGGGGATCTCACTGTCCCTCCTCCTGACAGCTGTGGGGGCGTCTCCTGCATTTCCCGGGCTTGCTGGCTGTAATTAGAGCCAGCTGTGGGGCGTGGACCCCGGGATGGGGACTTTAAGGAGGGTTCCCAAGCAGCTGCTGAAACTCCCTCCGTGTCAGGGAAGTTTCCTGTCTTCTCCAGCCCGGCCTGGACCACAGGTGTCCACGCTGGGGGACAAACGAACAGGGTGTCTGTTCGTCTGTCTGAGCCGAGGAGCTTTAGAACCAAGAAACCGCGTTCTCTGCCTTCTGGGGGCACCTGGCCTCCTCTCCAGCCCTCCTCCTCCCGTGTCTGCGCCGCCCTGGGGGCCTCCTGCTTAACTGGCTTCCAGGCCCTCCTCACTGCCGCTGGCACTCGGGCTTCTCCCCCCTGGCCGTGAGGAGCAGAGAGGACGGTCTGCACTTGACCCCGCCCACTCCGGATTCCCCCCAGGATCCCAGGAAAAACCACAGAGGGCAACAAAATGATTGGCTTTTAAAAGAGGATCCAGGTGGAATGTAATTGGCATTGAAACTAATTTGTTGGGGTGCCTGGGTGGCTCAGTGGGTTAAAGCCTCTGCCTTAGGCTCAGGTCATGATCCCAGGGTCCTGGGATCGAGCCCCGCATCGGGTTCTCTGCTCAGCGGGGAGCCTGCTTCCTCCTCTCTCTCTGCTTGCCTCTGTGCCTGCTTGTGATCTCTGTCTGTCAAATAAATAAATAAAATATTAAAAAAAAGAAAAAAAAAGAAACTAATTTGTTTGTTGGATTAATTAAGATGAACATATCTTTAGAATTATCAGCATTAAAGGTGAAACATTTATTCTACCAGGGTTTGCTGAAGGTCAAATAGACTGTTATCTCTGTTGCAATTTGTTAGCAAAAAGACGACTAAAGTGATGGTTCATTTTCTGTCTCAAAGCTTTCTCTGGGAAGCCCTGGGTCGGTTGAACGTCCGCCTTTGGCTCAGGTCAGGAGTCCCGGGATGGAGTCCCTGGTCGGGTTCCCTGCTCATTGGGGAGCCTGCTTCTCCCTCCAACCCTCCCGCTGCTTGTGCTCTCTCTCTCTCTCTCTCTCTCTCAAGTAGATAAATGAAACCTTAAAAAAAAAAAAGACTCTTATTTGGGTTCTTTTTCTTTTTGTTACTCTAACCATGTTTCGTGTCTTCTCCCATGTCTCTCTGCCTGGTGCCGAGATGCTTTCTCTGCCGCTACTTCCCGCTGATGGTGCTTCCCGCTCGGGGGATCCGCACGTGTGGTCTCTCCTGATTCAGCGCCTCTGCCTCTGTTGCTGCTCTAGCCACATACGCCCCAGTGACAGCATTGAGCCCAGTAGGGACATCTCTCCGCCCCTAGTCAGCAGGGAGACCTTATGGAAGATGAGACCTTCCATCAACAACTTACAGGTTGAAGGGTCAGACGGTTCGGGGTGGGGGGGGTGACGTGGGAAACAAAAGCAGAAGAAAAATTAAATTTCCTTTCTCCCTACAGCCCACTGACAAGTCCTCGGAACAGGCAGAGCGACCTTCCTCTAGGGGCTCAGCTGTCTCGATGCTGACACTTCGCTAAGGGCAACAAGCCATTCTGGCCCGACCCCTAGCATCCCGTAAGTCTATTTTAACATAAAAATTTCTTTGGAAATTTCCTTTATGTATCCCGAGATACATGGTGGCCATCATCCCCCCAAGCATATACGCACAGAGCTACTGTTGCGGAAAATCCGAGGTGACAGAGAAAACCCAAAGGGCACACAGAGAGATGGGAGAACACAGCTTTATTAACGCCAGTGGGCTCAGTGGGAGCAAAGACTGAGCACCGGACAGGGTTAGGAGTGAGTTTTTATGGTTACAGGCAATGGGGGATGGTAGCAGCGGGGTGTTTTCAAGGTCTCTCAAGGCCTGGACAGTTTCCCAGTTCCCCAAGGCCAAATGGTCCTTTCCTGTGGCAGTATACTCTGTGTGGAGGCATCTCAGGAGAGTGTTAAATCACCTCGGGGGCTGTTGCCCTTTCTTTTCTTATTCAAACAGGACCGGGGATCTGGTCTTTTCCTTCTGTCTCAAAGGAGCAATGACTTGCTATTGTATCTCAGTCAGACCCGATGGACGGGAGGGTATTTGGTCTTTTCTTGGCCTTTGCAGGAGCAAAGGGGAGCCAGGGACAGAAAGGGGTGGAGCCGGGAGTCTCTATCCGCCTCAATAAATCCAAAAGGTCGCTGGACTGAGTTTTCATGGAACAGTAGTGCATGACCCTCTCCTCGCAAGAGCTTCCCCCTCAGGGTCCTGGAAATCTTGTTCCCAAAATACCTGGGAGGCCTGCACTCTCCCTAACCCCTCCCAAGTTGGAAATATATAATGGGCTCCTCCCAGGACCCCAGTGCAGCTCTACCTGCCCCTGGTCCCGTCCCCGTGCTTTAATAAAACCACCTTTTTGCACCAAAGATGCCTCAAGAATTCTTTCTTGGGCTGTGGGCCCTGAACTTCACCAATATTCCAAAACTGTGTCTAGTAGTCCAGAGAATGAGCCATTTTACAGCAGTTTAATACATTTTCTCATCTTGTAAAAGCTCAAAGGATGATAGATCAGCATACAGGCAGGAATCATAAGTTTAATGGCAAGGAATGTGGAGAGCAGAATTGGTCCATATGTTGAAGACAAGATGGTTTTCCTTTAGATGACTCAGTTACACAGCAGGTGTGTGTATTGTAAACTTGCTGGGCCATAGATCAGGCTTCGGGTTTATTTATTTACTTGTTTATTTTTAAAGATTTCATTTGTTTATTTGACCGAGAGACAGTGAGAGAGGGAACACAAGCAGGGAGAGAGAGAGAGGGAGAAGCAGGCTTCCCACCAAGCAGGGAGCCTGATGTGGGGGTGTAAGGGCCTATTCAGCCAGAGCAGCCCCACCCCGGATGAACTGCCATTTTGCTGTAAAGCTTAAATTGACCTTGCCTCCCCCCGTCCCCAGGGGAGCTTATTTAAAAGCAAGTCCAGGAAACCAGTCCCAGGTAACTAAGTCCAAATACAAGGGTGGGTGAGGCCAGGTGGAGGTGTTCAATCAGTGGGGGCGCATACTGTCTCCCTAGCTACCAAGAAGTGTGGGCCCCGCCCTTTGGGCACCTTTTGGGCGCCAATTCTGAACTAGGTGATAGGCTGGTTCAAATGTCTACTAGGGTAAATTGTAATTCAATTGGTCACCTAGCATCACTGTGGAGTTTCCTGTGTGGGTTACAATCTCATTGGCCGCCTGTGTGTGGCCAGGCCCCACCCCATGGCCTTTGCTCTATAAAAGTTAGTCTGGAAAGCAGGGAGTCGTCGTCCTCTCTGTAGGGGCGGCCCCAACCGGTCTGTTTCCTGATGCTTGGCGCGAAATAAAGCTTTGCTTGGCCTTCGCTTTGTATCGGTCTCGCTCCTTTAATCACGGACCCAGTATTGGGATACCCAATTTTGGGGGGACCCAACAGGGGTCGATCCCAGGACCCCGGGATCATGACCTGAGCCAAAGGCAGATGCTTAATGACCAAGCCCCCCAGGCGTCCCTGATGAAGTTCTTGAACCTACGTGAGGTTTGGTGGGGTGAAGTTCGGAGCCGACAGCTAAGAAAGAATTCTCAAGACGTCTTTGGTGCAAAAAGGTGGTTTATTAGAGCACAGGGACAGGACCCGTTGGCAGACTGAGATGCTGCCCCGGGGATGTGAGGAGGGGCTGATTATATACACAGGAGTTGGGTAGGTGAGGACAAAGGGGTGTTCAGAAGGGCTATCAGAGTAAAGAGACTGTCAGGATATTGGAGGCCTGGTTACTATCAAGCCAAGACCGTTTTTCCCTTTAATGAGGCACTAGCATGAAGACAGTTGGGGGTTTCCTGGTGGAATGTCACATTCCTGCTTTCAAGCGTCCTTGTTAGTGAGATTTGGGTTTAGAAGAAATTTAACTTTATTTACATTTCCTTCTGCCTCAGCCTCCTTCAGTTTTTGTGGAGGGGAGGGTGATGTTAGGGCTTGAGGAACTGAGTTATGTGTCTCTGGAAATTGGGCTATTGATAAGGTAACTTCTTTGTTGTAAATCTCTAGGACATTTGTAAACGAAGGGAGACTCCTGTCTTGCAGGATTGTGATCTCTTTGTTTGTTTGTTTTTTTTGTTTTTCTTTTAGGGCAGTCAGGGGCACCTGAGGAATGTCACACACATTACCGAGGGGAGCGGGTGGAGAAGGGTGCAAGGTGCCAGCTTTTGCTTTGTCCTCAGCCAGCCTCCTGCTCCCTCATCATCCCCAGGCTTTGGGTTTAAACAAGTCTCGGTATGGTCGTGCTGGTTTGGAGGTGATCTGGAGTGACTTCCTTACATCTCGGCCTTAGTGAGCTTCTTCAGTCAAATCCCCAGGCAGGGGCAGTGGCAGGACCCCGTGGCCCCCACGCTCGGCTCCTGCCCACAGTCACGCAGGCTTTCGTCCCCGCACCTGCTCTCTCCCAGGTGGCATTCCTCTGTCACTGCCCTTCATGCACCTACACTCAGAGATGGTGATGCTTATCCCGTTTTCAGAAGCCCCCTGAGGCCGGGGGCTTGAAGCCACCTGCACTGCTGGCTGGGGGACCCCGGGGCCTAGCACTGCCTCTGCTCTGGGGTCAAGTCCTTGCAAAGCTGGGCTCAGAAGCCAGTGGGCCCCCTGGGTTTCCTCTGCCATTCCCTGGGGAAGGGGGAGGCTGGAGGGCGGGGAGGGTGCAGGCCGCCTGAGGGAGCAGAGGGAGGGGGGTTGGGTGGGTGAGAAGGGGCTGAGCGGTGGGAGGAGGAGCCCAGAGCTCTAAGTTTCCATTTCCTGCCGCCTGGGGGAAGGCAGGTAGGGCGGGGAGGGGCGGGGCCTCGGAGGGAGGCCTGCTGGGGCCTCGTGCCCCAGACTCTAAGGGTGCCCTGGCACCTGGCCAGGCTGCAGGGAGGGGCCAGGCACACTCTGGCCAGGAGCCCAGACTCCCTGATCTCAGCGCCAGGAGCCCGGGGGACGCCCCACCCCCATCTCAGTAGCCAAAGTCAGCTCTTTGTTCTGGTCCGGTTCCCGCATCCCCCCAGGGAGGGGGTCTCTCTCTCTCTGGGGAGAAAATGGGCATGTCAGGCTCCTGTCCCTTGCCTGCCCCTCCCAGGGTCTGCCACCTGCACTGGCTGGCCTGGGAGGTGGAAGGATCCTGCCCCAGCTCTGGCCTCCACCCGCTGTGCGTCTCTGGGGTGCCCATGGCCCAGGCCAGGGAGGCCCTGTGTCTCCTCTCTCCAGTCCTTGTCATCTTTTAATGAGCTAGAGAACAAGATAACCTACTAAGGAGTGACACTGAGAATAGCCCCTGAATTCTTTTTTTTTTTAAAGATTTTATTTATTTATTTGACAGAGAACACAAGTAGGCAGAGAGGCAGACAGAGAGAGAGAGAGAGAAGCAGGCTCTCTGCACTTAGCAGAGAGCCCGATGCGGGGCTCGATCCCAGGACCCTGGGATCATGACCTGAGCCTAAGACAGAGGCTTTAACCCACTGAGCCACGCAGGCGCCCCTAGCCCCTGAATTCTTGACAGCAACTACAGAGCAGAAGAAAGTAGATGAGAACCTAGAGTTCTCTGGGCAGCAAAGGTACCAAGAAAAAGTTGAAAGAAAACCATCGATCATCAGAGAGACAAAACCAAGAGTTTCTTGCCACAGACTTGCAGTAAGAGTGTAGGAAGTGTTCATCAGCCAGAAGGAAAAAGATACCACTTGGAAGTGAAGGATCCAGGAATGAGGGAAATCCTGGTGAACACGTGGTAGCGCTAAGCAAACACTGATTTTGTACGATTAATTAAGTGTGTCTTGTGGGAGGCAAATTTATAGAGGGAGAATGGAAAGTTACCAGGCAGAGCTAAGGGCTGAGCAGAGCACAGCTGCATAGCCTGGGGAGGGAGGGGGTGGGGCAGGTGTCTGGGATACCACCCAGGCGAGGCCTCTCCAACCAGTGACTGTCCCCTCTCCAGAGCAGCTCTACACACCTCCAAAGGGAGTCTCCACTTCCAAACTAGGAATGGGAATGAAAACAAATACACAGAATCACGAAGAAAAGAGGCAAAGAAAGAAAGAGAGAAAAAAGGAGCATTGTTGTATTGGGGATAGATCGTAAAAAATCATAGTAATTGTTATTATGCCCCAATAATGGGTCTGTGATTAAAGGTGCGAGATTGATATAAAGCGAAGGTCCAGCAAAGCTTTATTTCGCACCAAGCATCAAGAATCAGACCGAACGTTCGGGGCCGCCCCTCTTACAAGAGAGGGCGACCCTTCTCCATTTCACAGACTAGCTTTTAACGGCAAAGGCCATGCGGTCGGGCCTGGCCCTGCACAGGTGGCCAATGAGATTGTAACACACACAGGAAACTCCACAGTGATACTAGGTGACCAACTGAGTTAGTTTACCCTAGTAGACATTTGAACCAGCCTGTTACACCTTGATTGGGATTGGCGCCCAAAGGGCGGGGCCCATACTCCTTGGTAACCAGGGAGACAGTATGCATCCCCCCCACGGATCAGATGCCTCCACCTGGCCTGACCCACCCTTGTATCTGGGCTTTGTTGCGTGAAGCTGGTTTCCGGGACTTGTCTCCAAGTCAATCCCCTGGGGGAAGGGGAGCGGGGACAGTTTAAGGGTTAAACAACAAGGTTTTTGTTTAACCTCAATGAAAGCCTCTTGCTAAAATATAAAAATACAAAATAGGTCCTTAGAGTAATATGATAGATTAAAACCCAAGTATATCTCTGTAATTTATTAAATGTAAATGGATTTAATGCTCCAGTTAAGGATTAAAGTTTGTCTGCATAGTTTTAAAATACTCAATACATGCTGTTCCTAGAGATCCACCTGAACTGTAAGACTAGGTAAAGGCTGAAGCAAAACCGTGGAATGTGGCAAGCCATGACATTTAAAAAAAAAAAAATCAACCTTATATAATTACATTATCAACAAACAAAACAGAAATCATGCAAAATAGTTTCTGCAATCACCATGCAATTATACTGTAAACTATTAACACAAATACAGAAAATCCCCTCTATTTGGAAATAAAGAAATTTTTAAATAAATACCTCATGGGTCACAGAAGAAATCAAAATGAGACTCAGCTTGCTAAGTAAGTGATCGCAGATATGGGATGTGTCCACTCACATGCAAACCACTGACCACACCTGGAGAGAACTGTGTGGTCTTACCTTCCTACATCCAAAACAAGAAAAGAGTCAACATTGGGGGCGCCTGGGTAGCTCAGTGGGTTAAGCCGCTGCCTTCAGCTCAGGCCATGATCTCAGGGTCCTGGGATCAAGCCCCGCATCGGGCTCTCTGCTCAGCGGGGAGCCTGCTTCCTCCCTCTCCCTCTGCCTGCCTCTCTGCCTATTGTGATCTCTGTCATAAATACAATCTTAAAAAAAAAAAAAAAGGAAAAGGAAAGAGTCAACATTAATGAAGCAAGTAAGTGTCTGTCAAAAAGTCATGGAAAAGAACCGCCAAAGAAATCCCCAACAAATACAACAAATACAAGAAACAAGAAAGCGGAAGGAACACTAATCACAGAGTGGAACTTAACCACATGGAAGCCACGCCTGCAGGGGACAGTGCTCCCCCAAAACAGGATGTGTTTGGAAACATTAACTGTAAAGTTTTGCAAGCGATGTAGACACATCAGGCGAGGTGGGCGCAAGGCAAGATTTACTAAAGGCATTTCCGGCGAAGTTTCAGGGCTTAGGAGAAGGAATGCCAGGAAAGTCGATGGGGAGGAGGTGGGCACCCTCGGGCGAGGTTCCGTGACTCCAGAAAGGGGAGTCGGGGAAGTCGCGCTGGGAGGGAGTCGGCGGGGGTCTTTAATCAGGCCGAGGCAGGGCATGGGCTCACATCCATACATGGTAGGGTATTTGGTGATCGGAGGGTATGGGGTGGGGGCTTCTGATACTCCTGTTTCCTGCATAGGTATCGGGTTACCTATGGGGACGTGACCTGGGCATACATCCTTTTGGCGGGAGTCAAGGGTTAAGGAAGCGGGGGCGAGGGGCTGGAAGATGGCGGCCCCGGGGGTCATTTCTATTGTTCCTCCTGCACTCCCCGAGCCGCCGAGCCACCGACCCAACATTAATGACAGGTGGAAATCTGGTGACACTAGTCAGGATAAAAAGGGGAACCAGCGGTCTCAGCCCCTGTAAAATTGTGCTCCTTCGAACCTGCCCCGCAGCCTAACCCTGGCTGGGATCCGAGTCCTGTGAGGGCCGCCTTCCGGAATGGGACTAGTGTCGGGACCCCCTGAGCCCTTGGGGAGGGGCTGACAACCGGAGGAGGCGGCTCTGAGCCAACGGGTGGTCTGCACTGACCTTGGTGCCGGGCATGGCTCCCCCGCCCCCAGCCTGGCCTTGGCGTTCGTGGCTGCAGCCCAAACAGACACCAACTGGTTTAAAACACAGCACACAGAGCAAGGGTTTTTTTTTCTAAAGATTTTATTTATTTATTTGACAGAGAGAGATCACAAGCAGGCAGAGAGGCAGGCAGAGAGAGAGGAGGAAGCAGGCTCCCCGCTGAGCAGAGAGCCTGCCGTGGGACTCCATCCCAGGACCCTGAGACCATGACCCGAGCTGAAGGCAGAGGCTTTAACCCACTGAGCCATCCAGGCGCCCCCACAGTGCAAGGATTTTACTAACACGTTCAATATAAAAAAATTTTAAAATTTAAGTTAATGAGGTAAATTATGCATCAAAAGCTAATAAAACTGTTAAAAGAAATAATAGAACACAAAAAGCTCTGATTTTTGGGGGGGGGTGTTAACTTTTACTTGGACAGAACTATGCACTCAGGGGAGGCTCACGGGCGGGTGCTTGGCCCCTAGCAGCAGCCCAGACTTTGAGGGGGACACCAGTACAGGTGCAGCCCGGGCTTCCTCGCTGAGCATCCTGCGGCCTTCACCCCTCCAGCGCGCCCAGCGCTCGCTCCCACTGCGCAGCGCGCCGTGAAGCCTCCTCCTCCCCCGTCACTGGCTCCCATAGTTGCTCAGGGCCGCTCTCTGCCCTGCAAACGGGTCACTTTGAGAATGATGCTTCGTCCACTTTCTTGCCTTTTGCTTTCCCGCCCATCCTCCGGAGATGTGACGGACGTGCAGACCGCCAGCGTCAGGTGTGCAGAGTGCTGACCTATGTCACGTTTGCAGTGAACCCAAGGTGGCCACAGGCTATCAGACGGGTACACAGGTGTCCTCTCCTCATCACAAGAACTCGGGATCCTCTCCCTTGTCTGCTCGTGGAGCCTCGAAGCACTAGCTGCCCACTGACAGTTCAGCTCCTGCTTCTCCCCCGGGGAAATCGGTCCTTAGGATACACCCCCCCACCTCCTCCCTCCCGCACTCCACCTGTGGAAACTGCAGATCTGATTTCTCTTAAAAAAATTTTTTTTTAGGGACGCCGGGGTGGCTCAGTGGGTTAAGCAGCTGCCTTCGGCTCGGGTCATGATCCCAGCGTCCTGGGATCGAGTCCCACATCGGGCTCCTTGCTCATTGGGGAGCCTGCTTCTCCCTCTGCCTCTGCCTGCCATTCTATCTGCCTGTGCTCGCTCTCTCTCCCTCTCTCTCTGACAAATAAATAAATAAAATCTTTAAAAAAAATTTTTTTTAAAAAGATTTTATTTGAGAGAGAGAAAGAGAGAGAGAGAGAGAGCAAGCGCATGTGAGTGAGTGAGTGAGTGCTCCCGAGCGGGAGGGGTCGGGGGAGGTGCAGAGGGAGAGGGAGAAGCAGGCCACCACCCCCCCTCCCCAGCAGGAAACCCTATTAGGGACTGGGGCCTCCGTCCCAGGACCCTGCGATCATGACCTCAGCAGAAGGCAGAGGCTTAGCAGACTGAGCCACCCAGGCATCCAGATCTGATCTCTTTTCCTACAAGTTTGGTTTTCCTGCCTTCTTCCTGTTTTTTTAGGTCCCACGCGTAAGTGAGGCCGCGCAGTATCTGGCAGCATTTGTCTGTCTGACTTACCTCAGCAGGGCCGTCATGCTTCCTGAATGGCAGCATTTCCTTCTTACCCAAGGAGTAACATTCCACTGCGCATACACCACCACCAGTCCTTTACCCACAGACTGTGGGAGGGCACTTAGGTTGCTTCCATGTCTTGGCGGTTGTGAAGGACACTGCGAACATGGATGCAGGACAACGTCATTTCAATGCAGTCACACAGCATTTTCCGCACAGCGTGACATCCTGGAGACCCTGAGTTAGCTCTTCCGCTGGGCCCTTCCCGAAGTGGGTCCGTTACCCGGAGAGAGGCATCTCGGTTGTCTCCACTTTTGGGGTGCTGCCAACAAAGCTGCCATCAAATAGTCATGACCCGTGTCTACCTCCTCCTGTGTCACAGGATAAACTGTGCCACAGAATTCACGTGTTGGAGCACCTTGGAGGGCGACCATGCCTGGAGATGGGTCTTTGTGGAAGTGAAAGGAGAAAGGAGAAAGGAGGTCACTGGGGGCCCTGATCCATGTTGGCCGGTGTCCTGATGAGAGGGGGAGAGCAGGACGTAGACACGCACACAGAGATGCCCATGGGAGGACATGGGGAGGGGACGGTCATCTACATGCCAGGAGGACCAGCCCCACTCGTGCCTGGAGCTCAGACTTCCAGCCTCTGGGACTATGAGATAACAGCCTTCTGTCACTTGAGCTGTCCTGTCCGTGGTGTTTGTCATGGATGCTGGCAAACAACCCACTCCAGGGGATGTCCGGGGTCCCACTTGTCTGCAACCCTCCCTGGATGTCTGTTAGGTGAAGGGGGGCAGAGGAGGTATGTGTGAGGGAGTCACGGGAAAGGGAGGGGTGGAGGGGGCAGTGTGTGAGAGGGTCACAAGGAAGAGGGAGCCTGGACAACTGTGGGCATTCAGGGAGCAGGGGGAAGGGTTTCTTACTCTGACCATAGCTCAGGTGATGAGGCACGCTGGGTTGGAGAGTCAGGAGACAGTGAGGGCTGTAAGGGCCCCACCCCAGTCACAGCTGGACAGAGGCCCTCTGAGAACAGGCTGGCCTGATCTAGGCCCTACACAACTTGCCCTCTTGCCCTGCACCTGCTCTGTCCAGCCACTGCCTGTGCTCCTGCTGGCTTAGCCGGGTGAGCCAACGGATGTGCTGGCCTGGGTCCCCCCTTCATTCTTTCCCCCCATCCCTGGGGTACCTGGGTTCCATCCTGAGGGCTGGGAGCTGACCTGCTGGAGGGGTCCCTTGCTGCCCTAGAGGGGGAAGCCGGGGCACAGAAAGGAAGGGGCTTGCCAGAGGTCCCACATCAAGTGCAGCCAGCAGCCCAGCTCTCCATCTCATCCCGACATGCCCACACCCCTCCGCCTTTTCCTACGTTACCCAGACGTGTGGCTGGACCTACTAATGCCTTTGCAGCCCCCGGAGAGGTGCCTTCCACCAGGCTGACGTCCCTGGAAATGCTGTGAGGCACCGTCGGGCGGGGCTCACCGGTTACCAGGACCTCCACCGCTCAGAGCCCCCACCCCAGGGCTTTGTGCTGCCCGTCCCCTGCAGGCACCGACAGGGTCTGCGTCATGGTGGCTTCCTGTCTGAGCCCATGTGTGCACCCATGGGGCAGTGACCTTCACGGGCTGCCCTGCATGGGTGGGGGGAGATGTGCCTGGCAAGCTGGTACTTCCCAGAGAGTTAGTGTGGGAGACGGCAGTGGGCTCGTGCCAGGCCCCAGGCTGTGCAGCTGTGGTGTCAGAGGACCGGGCAGGAACTGGGTGTGGTCTCTGACCACCAGCTGTGTCTCCCGCAGCAACCGAGGTGCTCCTTGGTGACCAGGGCAGTGCTTCCGGCCCCCCTCCTGCAGAGAACACTTGCTTGGGGCACCCGGGGGCTCAGTCGTCAAGCGTCTGCCTTCGGCTCAGGTCATGATCCCAGGGTCCTGGGATGGAGACCTGCATCGGGCTCCCTACTCAGCGGAAAGCCTGCTTCTCCCTCTCCGTCTGCTCCTCCTCCCACCCCATGCTCTCTCGCTCTCTCAAATGAACAAAATCCTTTAAAAAAAAGGGAGAGAAGACTGCTCTGGCAGACCACACGAACAGCAAGCACAGCCCTGCTGGAGAGCAGGGAGGCTGGGTGCCACGGAGCTCGTGGGTCCTCCAGCAGGAGGCTGCGGAGTGGCAGACGAGATCAGCAGAGTCTGAGAAGATCTGGTTTCTTTTCTATCTCCCTTCCATCCATCCCCCCTTCCCCTTTCCATCTTTCTTTCCTATCCTTTTAGATTTTATTTTTAAGCAATCTCAACATCCAGCTTGGGGCTCAAACTTACAAACCTGAGATCGAACCACAGGCTTCACTGATTGAGTCAGCCGGGTGCCCCAAGAAAACCTGGTTCCTTCCTTCCTTCCTTCCCCCTCCTTTTTTTCCCTTAGTTTTTTTTTTTTTTAAGATTTTATTCATTTATTTGAGAGAAAGCATGAAAGCGAGAGATTGAGAAAGCGAGCGGGGGGGAGGGGCAGACGGAGAAGCAGACTCCCCGCTGAGCAGGGAGCCAGACTCGGGGCTCCATCCCAGGACCCTGGGATCATGACCTGAACCGAAGGCAGACACTTCACCGACTGTGGCACCCCGGTGTCTAAAGACCTCGCTTTTTATTTTTTGTTTTTTTTGTTTTTTTAATATTTTATTTATTTATTTGACAGACAGAGATCACAAGTAGGCAGAGAGGCAGGCACAGAGGGAGGGGGAGGCAGGCTCCCCACCGAGCAGAGAGCCCGATGCAGGGCTCGATCCCAGGACCCTGAGATCATGACCTGAGCAGAAAGCAGAGGCTTTAATCCACTGAGCCCCCCAGGCGCCCCTGAAGACCTCGTTTTTAATCCAAGTACACGCATTTGCCAGGAAAATGCTATAACTGCCCTGGTCTCCGTCTTCTCTTGCCAAAATGGGACTGAAATGGTTGTGTCCATCTCAAGGTCCTTAGGATGAGTGAAGGAGATGGTCCATGTGGGACATTCCACACAGCGTGTGGCACAGGCGTGCTCAGGTTATAAGACAGGTTGTTACAATTATGGACTGGACGGTGTAGGCTGCACATAAAGGAAGAGGGAGAAGTATGGGGCAGTGGGTATAAGACTTGATCCCAGTCACAGGCTGGGCCCTCTCCGACCCTGGTCACACTCTGAGCCCTGATCCTGGCCAGATCCTGAGCCCCGATCCTGGGTACATGAGGAGACATGACTTCACTTACCTTTTCCTGTGCATCCCCACAGAATGGGAGAGTAATCTGAAAGGGTCCAGGCAGGCCGCTGGCAGGTTTGCTCAAAGGGCTGAAGAGTGCATTCTGCAGGTTTCAATCAATAACCCTCTGTCCCGTGGGTCCCGGGTTCCCCAGGCCGGGAAAGGAGAGCCATCAAAACCGCTGCCCAGCGTTCCCAGGGAGTCTGGTTTTCTCCAAGTCCTCCCGTCATAGCACAGCTCTCCGCAACCGTGTGGCGAGCACAGCAGCAGGGGGGGCAGAGCTGCCGCAGCAGGGGCGCGTCCTGGAGCCCACCTCGGTAAATCGCAGAGGGGCCAGCCTCAGGAATACCCAGGAGACGCAGTGTTAGGAGTCTGGAGCCCAATCTCACTGTGAGGCTGACATGCTGTGTGACCTCAGGCATGGCGCTCCCCGTCTCTGGGCCCCACCTCCCCGCCCCAGTTCCTGGCCTGCCCCACCACTGGGCCTGGCACCTCCATACTTCAGATTCCAAGAGAGAATGGACACAGATGTGAGACATTACAAGACACTTGTGTGTGTCTGTGCTGGGTCCTTGCCACTGTCCAGGGTATGGTCTGGGGAGCTGGCCACTGTTGGCCTTCCCGGAGCTCCTGGGCTGAGCCCCCCATCGCCTCCCCTAGCTGCCTCCAGGCCCAGGCCTATAGTCTCTGTCAGTCTCTTAACCCTCTGAAAAATTGCTCTCTCTTCTCTTCATCTGGTTCCTCTCCTTCGAATCGATTTGCTCGTGCCTTTCCTGATACGAATAATATAGTCGTAAAAGCACATTGCATTTTTGTTTATTGACTTCCAATAATTTTCTTAAATTGGGATGACTAGGTCCGAGGCTGGGGATGGTCTAAAGCTTTGGGCAGAGGTGAGCCTACTGCCTTCTAAAGACCCCCAGCTGTGTGCTGTTTTCCTCCGTGCTCATTCCTAACTCTGCGCAACACTGGGTTTTACGACCAAAAATCAAATAGAACAGCGGGAGGCATGGAATGGGTGAGACGGGCTTCCTTGTTGAAATCTTTATTGCCAGGGAGGCTGAGGGGTCACGTCCATCCATTTGCTTCGGAATCACTGGCCCCTCCTTCCTGTGATTTGCCTGCATGGCGATTTTAACACTTGCTCGTGTATTAAAGATAAAAATTTCCTGTTGTGCATTTTTCTCAGCTTTCTATATACTTTTAATTTTTCTTGTGCGTAAGATCGACGTTTCCTTTCTTTCTTTTTAACGATTTTATTTATTTATTTGACAGAAAGACACAGGGAGAGAGGGAACACAAGCAGGGGGAGTGCGAGAGGGAGAAGCAGGCTCCCCATGGGGCAGGGAGCCTGACACGGGGCTCGATATCAGGGCCCTGGGAACATGACCTGAGCTGAAGGCAGATGCTTCACTTACCGAGCCTCTGGGAGCCCCAAGATTGGCCTTTTCTATCCTGGAAACTATGAAACCTTCCCTTTGCTGGCCAGGAAGTCCCTTCCATAGCTGGAGCAGAGTCTCTCTGAAGTCGCTTTCTCTCCTTTGAACTTTGACCCATCTGGGTCCGGATGACATTTGTCTTGATGAGAAGTTAAGGGCTGGCCCTCAGGGGGAGGGGAGTGGCTGGCAGAACCCTGAGCATCTCTGCTTCCTGAAGGGAGATGGCATTTCTCCGAGTCCGAGTCCCTTCCTTCCTCGTGTTCCTGACGCTGGGTGTGGGGGACAGACAGTGTCTGGGCTCCCCAGCTCACAGCCTCAGGCAGGCCACCACTTTCTGATTAGCTTGCAATGCCTGCATGTGACATGAAATTGGAAGATGAGTCCTTAGAATAAAAGGCTAGAATGGGGGGCACCTGGGAGGCTCAGTCAGTTCAGTGTCTGCCTTTGGCTCAGGTCTTGATCCGGGAGTGGTGGGATCGAGTCCGGCATCGGGCTCCTGGCTTGGCAGAAAGCCGCTTCTCCCTCTCCCTCTGCCTGCCACTCCCCTTGCTTGTGCGCGCTCTCACTGTCTCTCTGTCAAATAAATAAATTTAAGGAAAAAAGGCTAGAATGGCCTCAGAAAGGTCAAAAGTGGGCAAACAGGTAAAAACCCAAAACCGCACACTCTTGGGACGGACCCCGACCGTTCTGACCGCTGTGAATCGCAAGCTAGATGTTCACGACAGGTCCGTCCGCCGTGGTTTCCTTTTCTAGAAGGTGACCGCCAGCCCCACCTGCTGGTGGGCAAGAGGGACAGGGCAGCTCTGCCCTTGGGAACAGGGGCAAGTCCAGGCTTAAAGGCGCGCCAGCAGTCCTGCCCTAGGCGGGCACACTGACCACCCTCCCACCCTGCACACAGCCACCCCTGCAGGCCTCGTCAGATATCAGACCTAAAGCACAAGTCTGGGGATAACTGTCAGGGAGGGGACTGTGCCAAGATAATGGAGGTTCCAGGGGTCTCTGCCATGTTCCCCCTGCCGCCGCCGCCGCCATGCAATTAGTTCTTCTACCTGACTAACATTCCCTGTGCACCTGGCCGGAACAAGGAGGTCACTCAAACAAGCAGGTCACCTGCCCCATGACAGGTGCTGGGAAAACCTGGTGAGAAATCGCTCCCGGGAAGGGAGCGGACACATCACCGGTCACCTGTCCTCCCCCGGGGCCCTCCTGAGGGGTGGGTTGGGGGGGGGGCAGAGGCCCGGGTCAGGGTTTATGCAAAGTACTTCCAGCCCTTCCCCGGACATTTACCCGCTGTGTACTCATCTCTGTCCCTCCACATGTTAGTCCACGGGATTGTGATGTGTCTTGATTTTAAAAACTGACAACACGTTTTAGAGATACTTGAATTTCAGGACCCATATCTGGTTCTCTAAGCGGCCGCGTCAGGAGCTGTGGCTCAGCGCCTGCCCCTTCGGTTTGTACTTGGTGTGTTTCCAGGTTCTTGTTTTCACGGCTCTATAGATCGTCTGCACACACCTTTGCGTCCAAATCAGTATTTCTGTTGGACAATTCCTAGAAGAGAAATTTCTGGGAAAAGGAGAAATGCCAGCATGTGTAAAATTTTGGTTCTACTAGCAAATCGCTACCCTCCAACACCCCCAAAATGCTGCATCAGCTTATACAGTGAATAAGCTTGTGTCTCCATCCCTTACAAAGTTTCAGCCGGCCTGGACACCTTTGCCACTTCCCAGAACATTCTGGAGCCGAGCTCCAGTCCGCGTTTCACTTAGTGGCGGGGGTCAGGTTCTCGCCTACAAACTGCCTACTCATATCCCTTGCTCTTGTATTTGTTGGGATGTATATATTCCATATTAATTTGGGGACATTAATTTAGGGGATTAATTTAGGTCCTGAATATTAACCTTTGCTTGTTACACGATTGCAAATATTTCCTCCTTTTTATTTTATTTTATTTTTTTTAAAGATTTTATTTATTTATTTGACAGACAGAGATCACAAGTAGGCCGAGAGGCAGGCAAAGAGACAGGGGGAAGCAGGCTCCCTGCTGAGCAGAGAGAGGGGCTCCATCTCAGGACCCTTGGATCATGACCTGAGCTGAAGGCAGAGGCTTAACCCACTGAGCCACCCAGGCGCCCATATTTCCTCCTTTTTATCGTTTGCTGTTTTTTTTTTTTTTTTTTTTTTTAAGATTTTGTTTATGTGGGGGTGCAGAGAGGGCATGGGCAAGGGGAGGGGCAGAGGCAGAGGGAGAAGCAGGCTCCCTACTGAGCAGGGAGCCCCACGTGGGGGGCTCAATCCCAGGACCCCAGAATCATGACCTGAGCCCAAGGCAGACACTTTGCCCACTAAGCCCCCCAGGTGCCCCACATTTGCTGTTTTTACATTTTATTGTTTATGTTTGTTATGCAAATGTTTTTACTTTTGAAGAATTTAAAATTCATAAACATTGGTCCAAGCTATTCTGTTCTAAGGCCATCAGTAGGAACCTCTGGTCATCTCTAAATCGCCGTTTCTAGATTTCCTTCTCTTGCCCTACTCCTCTGCAGCCTGCGCTGCAGGCTCTCCCCGCCTGCCCGGCCGCCCGATCTCTCCCGCCCGCTCCGCACGGGTAGGATGTCGCCCGGTGCTGCAGGCTCGGAGGCTGGAAACCTCCTGTCCGTCCTTGTATTACATTCACACACGCGCCCATGTCTGGCGTCCACGCGTCCGTCTCTCTTGCCGCTGGCCTGGCGGTGCCGGAGGAGCTCCAGCCCTCCTCCGGTGCTGATGTTCGCGGAAGGTCCTCCTTTGTCCTCTTCTCCCTTGCTTCCTGGTTGTACACGTTTTAATCCTCCGGGAGACCGGGACGCACACGCAAGTCGCACTGGGGAAGTATCTGGAGGGTCTAAATGTGACGACACGTCTCCCGCTGTGGAAACAGCCCCGAGGCAGGGCTTAGATGCGTGCGAGCGGGGCGCGCTGGGCGCCGTGGAGACCCTGAGAGGCCACGCGGCCGCCTCCAAGTCCCGCGGGCCAGACGGGACTTGGGCGGGGTTGTTAGGGTTCGTGGGATTCCAGTGGCTACATCTCGCCTCCAGAGAATAATTTCTTGGACTCTTCTTTATTTTTCAGAGTTGTCCGTCGGGTCATGAATTTACAGATCTGGCGGGTCCTTGCGGGGCCGAGGCCGTCAGTGGACTCAGGGCTTGGGGGTGGGCTGGATGCGCTCTGCTCGCTCCATCGTGGCGTTTCCTTTGCCTCCGCGCTGCTGGTGTGCGGGGACTGCCGTTCTCCATATCACCGGCCCTTAACATCCACTGTAAGAGGCATGGTTACTAGCTTTGTCATACTGTGAAGTGAGGCAGCTGTCCCCGAGACCCCGTGGGGTCCGCCGATTCGCTCCACGGGCTTCCAGAACTTACGAGAGTGGTCAGGCTCCCAGTTAGGCTCATCGCAAGGAAAGGATGCAGACCGCCCTCAGCCAGGGGCAGGGGCGTTGGCAGGGCCCAGGAGGGTCCACACCACCCTCTCCCCGTGGAGTCGCGGGCAGCACGCGCTCTCCCGGCCGAAGTGCCAGTTCGCACAAGTGCTGCCGGCCGGGGAAGCCCCCACCTCGCCGTCCAGGGTCTTCGTCCAGCTCCCGTCACGCTGACCTGGTCATCTTCCTGCGTGGCCGACCTCCGTCTCCAGCCCCTGGGGAGTCCGAGCTGACACCGTGTGGCCCGGAGCCCCCAGGGGAAACAGGACACTGGGCTCGGGATGTCCCCAGGCTCTGCAATGACCTCCCGTAGCGGAGAACAGATGTCCGTATTCCCTGGGGCCAGATTAAATAAGTTCTACTCACAGGGACCGTCGCAGCTGTCTGGGCGGGACCTTCCCGCCCCCTCATGCTCTAGCAGCCCCTTCCAGGTCCTGACACGGGGGTCCATGGGATCCTGGTGAGTCTGAACTTGGAACCCTCCCTCCTCCTGTATAGTGGCCTGAATTGAGTCCTTCCCAAACTCCGAAGTTGAAGTGTTAAGCCTCAGGACCTCAGAAGGTGACTGTGTCTCGAGATGGTCCTACAGGTGCCCTAAACCTGTGTTATTGGTGTCCTGATAAGAAGGGGAAACCTGGAAGACAACCATGTGAGGGTAGGGGGAGGAGACGCCGGCAGGTGCTGGCAGGGAGAGTCCTCAGGGCGCCCAGCCCGGCCCACACACCTGGGCCCCAGCCTTTCGGCCTCCAGGACTTGGAGAGGCTAATCGCACTGGTCGCTGGTGATTTGTCACACCTGAGCCAGACCAGCACTCAGACTCTCAGCAGGTCCCTTCACCAGACAAAGGACAATTAGAGTGATGTCTGATTCTGGGGGCGGGGGGTGGGGGTTGCGGTTTCAGGACTAAAGGAGAAAAGGAGGTGAGAGCCCCGCCCTGAGTGCCTTCTGCCCCAGTGTTTGGTAAGGTCTTTGGGAAGAGCCTGCCTCTCCAGGCTGTGTAGGGGGGTCCATGATGAGTCCCCCCTGCCCCCCACCAGCCACCCTCTCTGCCAGGCATCAGCTTAGGGGTCTGAGTTCTGTCTGCAGGTTCTGGGATGGGCCAGTCCTGCCTAGTGCTCCCGCTGGTCCCTGGTCCTGCCTGGGACTCGTCCCCCGTTGCCTCAGGAGGAGGCAGCAGCTAACAGGCCACTGGACTCTGGTGGCCCTGATCCAGGCACCCCGGCCTATGGCCACTTTGTCTCCAGAGGGCCCCCAAGTCACCTCTTGTCAGAGTACCCCGAGCACTTCCTGTATGATGGCCTCAGTGCCACACGAATGACACACTGTATGGTTTGAATGGTTTTGCGAGGCACAGAGACCTCCAGGGAGAGCAGAGAACACGCCTCCACCTGGGAACCATGGCCACAGTGGGCACGAAGCTCGGCTTCAGGTTGGGTTCTCTTGAAGCAGACATTGAGGCAGGATTCCCATGTACGAGCTTTATTCCAGAGGCTCCTGGGGGACCCGTGAGGAAGCGGGGATTTGGACAGGGACGGGAGGCACTGAGGGGAGGGCTGGTGACCCACAGAGCCCCAGCCTGACCAGGGGCTCTGGGGTGTGAGTCGGGCCTCATGTTCTGCGCTTGAAAGCAATATCCTGGCTGTTGGGTCCTCCACCCAGGGCAAAGGACACTCCTCCCAGCACCACCAGGGTGGGGCGGCAGCTCCCAGAGGACAAGGGCAGGGCTGGTTCTGCCAGCTGAAGGGCCAGGGAGGACACCCAGACAAAGTCAAAGACTGGGAGGTTCTCTGCATTGGTGTGCTGGGGGTGGGGGACATCTGTCAGCCTTGAAGATTGGGGATGAGTTGGTGGAGTCCTTTGTGACCATCCCGCCTGGTCCCCTACCTCCCCAGGCTCCGTCCTCCATGGATGTGCTCATAGACAGTTGGACGGGGACAGGGGCCGTGCCACCTCACGCACGTCCTGCACCTCTGGGTCACAAGAAGGCCCCTGGGAGGGTGACGAGGACAGTGGCCATAAGCATGAGGCCCACGGTGGTGGCCCCTGGGCCCCGGTTCCCGGCTCCGTTACACAGGTCAGTGCTACAGCAGTGTTGGAAGACCTGCATCTTCTTGATGTACGCTCTGGCTTTCACGGGCATGGGGTAGTCGCAGGACTCCGCACAGCTCTTGGCCACTAAGGTGTATTTCCCGTCCAGCAGGCCCATGCCCGTCGCACGGAAGGAACACCAGAGGCTGCCGGTCTGTGAGCTGAGCCTGGAACCTTCCTCCTGACCCCAGAATGGGCTCATCCTGGAGCCCCAGGCCCGAGAGCCCACAGACCTCATTTCCTCCTTGGCACCCAGCCCAACAGCCCAGAGAGCCAGGCTGGCCACAGAGCCCCTGGCTGGACCCATGGTGGAGGGTGCCCTCGAGGCCGGGATCTGGCTCACGCTGCAAAACCACATTTGGATTTGCAGGAAACCCCCGGGGATTCTCGCTCTGACATCCAGGTTTTGGTGTTTTTTGTTTTTTGAGTGAGAGCTAGGGTGGGAGGGGCAGACTGAGAATGAGAATCCCAAGCTGGCGCTCCCCTGAGCTCCATCCCCCCACCCTGAGACTGTGACCCCCCCCCCCCCCCAAAATGGAGAGGCGGCCGCCCGGGGATTGCGCCCCCCCGGTGCCCCGGAACACAGGCCTTTTTTTTTTTTTTTTTTTATAGAGTGACATGTGTCGCACCTCTGCCAGGTAGGAAAGTGCCTCCCCCCAGACTGCCCTGTCCTGCTTCCCCAAGCCCTGCTGAGGTCTTCACGTCCCACCTACCCCTCTTGGCTTCTGGAAGACAGAAGGGGGAAGAGCAGGGAGGAGAGGGATTCACTTATCTTCCCTGAAAGGCAGGCTTGTGCGCCGCGGGGGCATTCTGTAGGTCCTGAGCACGTGCTCCCTCCAGTGCTAGTACAATTGTGGCATCTCAAGGCCCAGGCTGTGGGGGGACAGAGGCCAGCATCAACCGCCTGGTGTGCCGAAGCCCCAGGGCCTGGCCACGGCAGGAAAGGAGGCAGAGCCCCGTCTGCTGCCCGGGACCTGGGATCCAGGACAGACCTGAGTGCAGAATCCAGGTGCTCCAGGGAGGAGGGACAGGTGAGGGAGGGGCAGGGAGGAGGACCCCCAGTGAGCCGAGGGGGTGGTCAGAAAGTACAGCAAGAGACACACGGCAGGGACTGGGAAGGGTGAGTCTGGGAAGAGGCGTCCCCCCTCCACCCGCCCCGTCACCCCGTCTCCCTGTCTCACCACCCTGGCACAGCAGGGCCACCAGCAGAACGACAGCCTTCATCCTCACAGCGACCGCCGCCCAGAGAGCTCCAGGCTGGGCTGGGCTGGCCCATATGTAGCTGCCAGTCTCCTTCTCCTCAGTGGGCTCCTGCCTCCAACCCTGCGGGTCACGGTCACGCCCCTGCAGCCTGGGCCAGACACACCCCCAGAGCAAAGGTCCTTTATCCCAGGCCCAGACAGACAAGCGATCAAGACATCCCTTGGCGGTGCTTCCCACGTCCTGTGCTGAGGACAGAGACGAGGGCTCTTGGGCTCACTAGTTCCTTCTGGGGTCTCTGGGACAAAGGACGTGGAAGGAGGCAAGAGCCCGGAGCAGCCTCTCAGAAATGCGGAGGGCTTGGAAGCCTCCATATTTATCCCGCAGCCGGGCGTGACTGCCACCGTGTCCGCCTACGAGACCCACGTGTCTGGGTGAAGAAAACAGGGCTTTAACGCAGCCTCGAGGACACGTGCTCTGACGAGCGGCCCCCCTTCTTCTGTGGTTGTGGAGACCTGGGGCCCCTCGGGCAGAAACCCGAGCCCCCGTACCAGGGGTGCCCACGCAGCCTGGTGCCCGTGGGCGCTCTCGGACAGGAGTCCGTGCCACCCGCAGTAAGCGTCGGGCGAGCGGCCTCCGGCCCGGAGCTCAGCCTCCCCAGCCTCCCTGCCGGGAGAGGGAAGTCTGTGAGCCTCTGGGCGGCTGACGAGGCGGACCGGGTGAACGGAGACCTTGAGACCCCGTGACCTGGCACTCAGTGACAGGGGGTTTTTGGGCCCCAGGGGGAAACGGAGGGAAGGAATATGGAGAAGGAGGCGTGGGAGCCTCTGCAGGGGAGAGGAACGTGGACGTCATCACTTGGACGACCACAGCCGCCCGTGGGGAATAACACTGGGCAGATGGGAGGCGAGAGCCCCAGAGCAGACGGACCACAGGGGAGGCAACTGGGGTAGACTGGCCGGTTTTGATTGGTTTGCGGGCAGTGAGGCGAAAAAAAGAGAGGGGCACCTTGGGGGCTACAGACAGAGGACTTTGTTCAATGGTATTGATGTGAGAAGGCAAAGAAGTAAGCCGCCCACTTACCACTTATGGAAGTCTCAGACCTTCTAAAAATCCTCCTGTATCTTTATAAAAAATTGTGCTGGGCCGCCTGGGTGGCTCAGTGGGTTGTGCGTCTGCCTTTGTCTCCGGTTGTGATCCCAGGGTCCTGGGATGGAGCCTCGCATCCAGCACCCTGCTCAGTGGGGAGCCTGCTTCCCCCTGTCCCTCTGCCTGCTGCTCCCGCAGCTGTGCGCTCATGGTCTCTCTCTGACAGATAAATAAATAAAATATTTTAAAAAATTAAAAATCGTGTTACTATATATATAACATAAAATTTACCATTTTAACCATTTTTCACTAAGCACGATCACGTTGCTGTGCGACCTTCACCCAGGCACACCTCCAGACCCTTCCACCTTCCCAGGCCGACAGGGACAGGCGGTCCCTTCCAACACGGACTCCTCGCCCCTCCCCCACCTTTGCGGCCGCGGGGAACCGCGTCCACAGGTGCTTCGCGGGAGCGGCGTCCCAGGGTTTGCTTTCTCGGCCCGGCCTGTCTCGCCGTCCTCCAGGTCCACCCGCGGTAGTAGGTGTCCGCGTCTCCTCCTTCCTCTTCGGCAGCCCGACTGCATCGTGTCGGTTGGTTCACCGGCCGGAGGCACGGCTGCTGCGGACGCGGGTGCGCGGCTCTCTCTGCCGGCCCTGCCCCTGCACCCCTGCCCCTGCACCCCTGCCCCGAGCGCGGGCCTGCAAGTCGGAAGGGGACTCGGGCCTAGTGTTTGGGGAGAATCCAGACTGGGTTCCGCAGCGGCGGCACCGTTTTATGTCCCCGCCAGCAGCACGTGGGCCCCGGTGCCCCACGTCCTCGCCAACACTCGTGACTTGACGTCGCACCAGCCATCCTAGCGGGTGGCACTGGTCCCTCTCCGAGCGCTGACAGCTCTCCACGCTGCGGCGGCTCCTCCCCCCGTGGACGCTCAAAAACTACATTTCCCAGCCTTCCTTGTGGCTGTGGGTGGACATGTGACATAGCTCCACCAATCAGAAGCGCCAGGTGGAACTTGCCAGAAAACTGGGTTCCCAAGCCCACTGGCAGGCGCGGAGGGTGGCAGTTCGAGGCAGCCCTGGAGCCGGCCGGTGGGATGGCGGCTGCGCGTGGGCCCGAGGAGGCACGGTGCTGGGGCCATGGCCACTGTGGACACAGCAGCGCCCAGAGCGGGACAGGTCTGCGGGTGTGTCTGGGAGCCCAGCCTGCAGTTTTTTTTTTTTTTTTTTTGGGGGGGGGTATGGTGGTGCTGGGGCATTCTCTGCACCGAAGCCTCACCCCTCCACGCCTGGTCCCGCGGACTGACTGTGGGGGGGGGCAGCTACCACAGCGCCCAAGGCCCGTTGGAGATGGACAGTGGTGCGTGGCTGTGTCTGAGCCGCCAAATCAGAGCCTGCACTCTGTTGGCGACGTCCCCGTGAGGCTCCCGCGCAGTAGGGCTGGAGAAGCGCTGTTAAAAACAGCAACAATGTATTTCCCTTTAAAGCAGCCTAAGTGGTTGAATGGTGTGTGGTTAGAGGCTCTGGTCCACACGCGTTTGTCAGACAGCTTTGCTCTGGCGCAGACCTCTCTGCTGGCGGGTCCCGCTTACCTTTCTCTCCATCCAACAACCTCCTCCTTCCTGGCCGTGCCTGCCCTTCCTGGGTGCCTCATCTCGCCTCAAGAGGCAGGAGGGGCCTGACTGTGTGCGGGGGAGAGGGGGCTGCCATCAGAGGGAGGGTGTCCTGCCTGGCTCCCCTTTCCCCATGGCTGTGGGTCAAGGGAGAGGGTCGTGGTGGCTGCGGAGGTGGAGGACTGCGGTCACTGTGACCCTGGGGAACAGGGCTGCACACTGGCCTGGGATGAGGATGTGTTTGCTTACCTGCCCAGCTTTTCAGAGCCACTGTCTGAGCAGGAAATGTGCATCAGGACTCTGGTGTTTACGGAAAATATTCAGTCTATTCCGGGAGCTTCTCAGTGTTCATTATGTAATGTGGCTTAATTACCACCTTCTTCTGTATCTGAGGGTATAAAAGTAGATGAGACAGGCCAGTGACTTGCCCAGGATCATAAACCTGGTGGTGATAAAGTACCGACCTTTGGGCCCGTGGCTGACTCAGTCCACCAGGCTGCTAAGTTGTGACATTGCCCAGTGGTCCGGGATCTTCAGGGTGTAAGGGTTGCAAGACCAGAGCCTCAAGCAGGAGATCTGGGTGGGGTAGATTAGGAGGGTGAGTGGAAAGACACTGCATTCTCAGGTTGGGCGAAAACAAGCAAACAAGATGGGGCTGTGGCTGGGTGTGCAGGGAGGGAGGGCTCCAGAGAGATGATGATGCTTCCTGTTGGCAAGTGGGGTTTGGGGCTTGGGAGAGAAAGATTGGCAGATGGCAGGTTCCTGGGTGAGTCATGGGACGGGGTTGCTGGGTTCCATTGGAGGGGAGACCATCAGACTGATGAGGGAGCAGAAGGCTGGCTGAGGACGAAGCAGAAACTGACACGCTGCAGCCTTCCCAGCCCCACTCCTGGGGGACATGTGTGACATTCTCTAGGAATCTCACAACTATCTTAATGTTAACAGCCTGCTAAAAAGGGCAGAATGACCCTGGCGATGGCAAGGCCTCTGGTATCCCGTGTCTTGTAGGTCCTCTTTAGTGTATGAAAGTTCCATTGAAACCTCCCTTTCCGTTCTCTCCCCAACCCCATCATACATACAGAACCTGCCACCCCTCACATCCCCGGGGCAGCAGCTCTTCCCACAGGTCCTGTCCCCGGGCTTTAATAAACCACCATTTTGCACCAAAGATGTCTCAAGAATTCTTTCTGGGTCATTGGCTCCAGACCTCACCCCCATTGAACCTCACCTATATTCTTAAAACTTCATCAAGACAAGGCCAGGAACCAGGTGCTGGGGGCTGCGGTCTTCCGTGAATGGAAAGAGAGATCAGGCAGGCAGCAGGTGCCTGTGTAGGATGGGCACATGCGAGTCCTTTGGCACAACTGTGTCGTGTGAGGAATCTGGGCAAGAGCCTCTGGGGAGAGCAGTAGGTGGCCCCTGTGTTGGACGGAGGCCTCTGGGAGTCCTAGCTCGTCCCCCTCCCCACTGGCAAGATGGCTCCTGTTAGAAGACCCAGAGGCCAAGTGAGTTCCCCAAACTCCACTCTTCCTGGTTTCTGTGTCCTTGAAGCCCTGAAGGAAGAGGGTAGGGCCCTGGCCAGGTCTGATAAGCCAGGTGCTTGCTGCCCCGAGGACCCGCTGTGTGCAGCTCGCATCACCAACAAGGAAGGGTCCCCTAAAAGCCCAGGTTTGGGGAGACCCCTGCTCCTGAGGCAGCACACAGCCCCCTCCTAACTGGAGCCTCCAGGGATGGGGGCAGCAGAGAGGGCAAGGAGGGTCGCTGCCAAGGGAAGGGCCCTGAAGGCATATCACCCTGCTGTCCACTCTCAGGGCCTGGGGGTCGGAGGGCGCACACCCGAATCCACTCCCCTGGGCCCGCGCAGCCAGGAGGTCTCAATGCAGAAGGGGTGACCCTCATGAGGGTTTGTGATGCAGGGACTGAGAAATGCTTCTTCAGAATGGCCTACGGCCTTGGCCTTGGTTGAAAGCTGACAGTGGTAAGCGTTGCTTCTCTTCCTTGTCTCATCTCCAAGGCTGCAATCCTGGGGGGGACTCTGCCAAGCACTGTGGGGAGCATCTGAGCCGGTCCAGTGGCTCCCAGATCCGTTGTAAGAGCCCTGAGTCACCCCGAGGACGTGTCTGTGCGTAGACGCTCCCTGGGTGCTCGGTGCGGACAGGCCGCCCTTCCGTCTGCTCCCTTTTGCATCTGGCTACTGGTCATCCTCCCTCCTGGGTGGTCCTCCCCTGAAGAACAGACCGTGTTCGCCTCCTGTGGCTTCTAAGTATGGAGGTCTCCGAACTGGCTGCTCCCCGGTGGGTGTTGTAGTGCCCACTCACCCTCTGAAAGCGACAGCATCCTCTTCTAATTTCTTTTCTTCATAGTTGTGTCCGAGGGCGAGGGGCTCCCCGAAGGACACTCTATCCTGAGCGTCATAAGTTGGGGGTCTAGTGTTTGTGACTCAGAGAGAGTCTACATGGCTCCTGCCAGCTGTATCTCCACTTCACTCGTCCCAGGGAGGGTCATGGCTGCAGGGGGGCCCGTGGCCAGCCCTCTGCTTCCCAGCAGCACTCGCCCCCATCTCTCTGCTCAAGGACAGGGCTCCAGGAGCTGCTCCTCTCTCCGCTGTCCCCTTGGTAGAGCAGCGCCCCACTGGTGTATCAGCTGCGATGACACCCTTCTCTTCCTGATGTCTCATATCCCATCCGGTGATTCCTCAACCCCATTTGTCTACTTTTATAGAAAAATGGCTGAGAACCTTCTCTGTGTTCTGTGGCTGCTTCTCCTCTCGCTCCTGCTCTAGAAGGATTCCCAGCCATTACTCCATGAACACAACCGTGTTCATGTCCACCTGTGACCGCTGCAGTACAAACCCAGGCCTTGCCTTCAGTCCCCGACTCACTCCTTGCTCACGCACTCAGTGCTGGGGGGCCCTCCTTCCTGCAGCACCCCCCCCAGGAGGCCCCCAGCCCCACTCTGGCAGGGCCCCCTGGCTTGGTTTTCAGACCTGGTAACCGAATTCCCTGGTGGCCTGTCTGGTGGCTTCACATATCTGTAAAAATGTATTTCCATCTCTTGCTTCCCCACTAAGGAAAAAAAGTCAAAACTTGGGAATAAGGTGAAAAGATTGACTTTATCGGAGAGGTTTGTTGTCCTTAGCTGAGCTAGGACACCCTGTTCTCCCCCACCCTGGCCTCTATCCCAGCCTCAGCGCACACGCTGCTCCCGCCCCATCTACGCGCTGACTCTCTGACTAGTGCGCAAAGTCCATGCAGAGAAGTCTACAGTGGAGTCCGGCCTGTGCCCCAAACCCGCAAAATTACTTGGCAAACAAACGGTGGGCGCTCAGTAAATACGTACTCACTGCTGCAGAGAGCTGCTGGTTGTGCAGCTCCTCAGGTACCCTGAGTCGCGATGCTCTTCGGAGAGCCGCGTGTGCACACGAGTGTGTGGGAGGGACAGGAAGAGAGAGGGGACACGGGACTGAGCAGCCGAGACCCCTCGTCCGGGTGCTGCTGCTCTCACAGCTTCAAGGCCCGGTCCCTTCATGGGCTCTTCTCTCCATAGAGAAAGATTAGCAAGTAGGTGTCGGACTGCACCAGTACGAAGGCAACGGCACTCCAGGCTGGGTTCATGACGCCGTCGCGTGTATGATCACATCAGCACTATTGTTATGACTCCTTCATTGTCGTTTACAAAAATTAAAATGAAAACATTTCCCCACAATATAACTCAGAGCATGGACCCCAGCCCTCCTTGGCCTGATGGGGAAGTGGGCCTTGGGGGGGTCTGGACTCTGTAAGCAAGATCTAATCCTTCAGTGGAGGACCAGGGGAATCTGAGGCCTTAGCAGGGAGGAGTGTGCCCAGGGCATGGAGGAGCGGGAAGGGGGCAGTGGGGAGTGTTCCCGGGCATGGAGGAGCACGGGTGTGCTGGCTGGCTTCCTGTCTATGCCATGTCCCTCCTTCCAAGCAGCCCTCACCTTCCATGCTGGTGGCTCTCCCAGATCTAACCGGGAAGGAAGGACCGGGATCTAGGCAGTAGGTGTTCTCTTGCCTTATCTTCAGAAGGACAGACAGCCTCTGAGCAGAAACAGATATGAATTTTATTCAGATAAGGGAAAGGCACGTCTCACCCAGGGCAGTTAGGAGAAGGAGAGCTGTAAACTTGGTCTGTCCGAGCACCAGACCCTGGAACCCTGGAGGCTCCGCGTAGGTGAGAGGCACAGGGGCACCAGGGGAGCTCCTGGACAGAGGTGCTGAGTGCGCCCGAAGTCTCTGTCAGGGGAACAGTCCAGACTGGGCTCAGGGATTACAGGAACCGAGCAGGGTGTGGGAGACATGTGTGCAGCTCTCCGCGGGTGGGTGGATGTGGGGTGGCGGCAGGCCCCGGGGAGATGTTAGTCCTGTTTCCTAGGCGTGAGGGGCGGGCTGCTAGCAGGAGGCCTCATAGACCCCACTGAATCCCAGAGTCAGTCTTGGTCAGACCCAGCATCCTTCAGGTGGTCCAGCTGGGGTCAGTTTCCCCAGAGAGTTTCCTCCTCATGCACCCTGACCCCTGGCCCTCACCGGCAGGAAGGCCTCCCCATGCCTGGCTTTGTGTGCAAGCCCAGGAGGACCTCTGGCCATGCAGTCACAGGGATGAGGGTTCTGATCCCCACTGTCCCACCCATTAGCCTTATATCCTCAGGCAAAGATGTTTATATTTTGGGCTTCCATTTGCTGATTGTAAGGTAGAAGAATGACAGTCCCTCCTCCATAACCTTCTAGCTATGTGACTATCAGAAACTGTGGACCAGGTCACACCTGAGGGCTCAAGACTGCTCATGGTTGATATATGAAAGCAATATCATAACTACCATGGTTCTTACACGTTCAGTATGGTTTTACAGATGGAGGAAAAATCTGGGAGGCCAGGAGTTAAACCACTTCTCCAGGCTCCCAGAGTGGGAGCTCACACTGCGGCTCAGGCTGCCCAGGCTGCCTAGGGCCATCAGGGAGCACGTTGGTCTCTGGAGGGAGCCTGGTGTTGGACAGGGACACCTGGTGCTGGGCTTGACACAGTGCCCTTGGCATATACTGAAGGCTGAGAGGGACTGATCAGGAATGTTGACGAGGAACATGTGTCACAGCCGGGAGCTGGTTGCATCCAGATGTTCCAAGTGACCCAGAGTTCTGTGCTGCAGGATATGGCTCTCGGGTTCTGTGGTCAGTGGCTGGTCACTGTGTCCACACGTGGCCGCTGCTGCTGCTGGGCTCACACTCATGGTGTATCCTCTGCAGAGTACCTCAGCTCCTGTTCCTTTCCTTTCTCTTCTTCAAAAGGAAGCTCTCCCAAAACTGAACCAGGAAGAAATAGAAAACCTGAACAGACCCATAACCAGTAAGGAGATTGAAACAGTCATCAAAAATCTCCCAATAAACAAGAGCCCAGGGCCAGACGGCTTCCCAGGGGAATTCTAATAAACATTTAAAGAAGAATTAATACCTATTCTCCTGAAACTGTTCCAAAAAATAGAAATGGAAGGAAAACTTCCAAACTCATTTTATGAGGCCAGCATTATCTTGATCCCAAAACCAGACAAGGATCCCATCAAAAAAGAGAACTACAGACCAATATCCTTGATGAACACAGATGTGAAAGTTCTCACCAAAATACTAGCCAATAGGATCCAACAGTACATTAAAAGGATTATTCACCACGACCAAGTGGGATTTATTCCAGGGCTGCAAGGTTGGTTCGACATCTGCAAATCAATCAATGTGATACAACACATTAATAAAAGAAAGAACAAGAACCATATGATACTCTCAATAGATGCAGAAAAAGCATTTGACAAAGTACAACATCCTTTCTTGATCAAAACTCTTCACAGTGTAGGGATAGAGGGTACATACCTCAATATCATCAAAGCCATCTATGAAAAACCCACCGTGAGTATCATTCTGAATGGAGAAAAACAGAGCTTTTCTGCTAAGGTCAGTAACACAGCAGGGATGTCCACTATCACCACTGCTAGTCAACATAGTACTAGAAGTCCCAGCCTCGGCAATCAGACAATAATAAGAAATAACAGGAACCAAATCCGCAAAGAAGAAATCAAACTCTCAGTCTTTGCTGATGATATCCTACTTTATGCATAAACCCAAAAGACTCCACCCCAAAACTGCTAGAACTCATACAGGAATTCAGGAAAGTGTCAGGATATAAAATCAATTCACAGAAATCAATTGCATTTCTATACACCAACAGCAAGACAGAACAAAGAGAAATTAAGGAGTCAATCCCATTTACAGTTGCACCCAAAACCATAAGATACATAGGAATAAACCTAACCAAAGAGGCAAAGAATCTGTACTCAGAAAACTATACAGTACTCATGAAAGAAATTGAGGAAGACACAAAGAAATGGAAAAATGTTCCATGCTCCTTGATTGGAAGAATAAATATTGTGAAAATGTCTGTGCTACCAAAAGCAATCTATGCATATAATGCAATACCTATCAAAATACCATCCATTTTTTCCAAAGGAATAGAACAAATAATCTTAAAATTTATATGGAACAAGAAAAGGCCCCGAATAGCCAGAGAAACATTGAAAAAGAAAACCAAAGTTGGTGGCATCACAATTCCAGACTTCAAGCTCTGTTACAAAGTTGTAATCATCAAGACAGTATGGTACTGGCACAAAAACAGACACATAGATCAATGGAACAGAGTAGAGAGACCAGAAATAGATCCTCACCTTGATGATCAACTAATCTTTGACAAAGCAGGAAAGAATGTCCAGTCTCTTCAACAAATGGTGTTGGGAAAATTGGACAGCAACACGCAGAAGAATGAAACTGGACAATTTCTTTTTTTTTAAATTTTTATTTATTTATTTGACAGACAGAGATCACAAGTAGGCAGAGAGGCAGGCAGAGAGAGAGGGGGAAGCAGGGTCCCCACTGAGCAGAGAGCCCAATGTGGGGCTCGATCCCAGGACCCTGGGATCATGACCTGAGCTGAAGGCAGAGGCTTAACCCACTGGAGCCACCCAGGTGCCCCGAAACTGGACCATTTCCTTACACCACACACAAAGAGACTCAAAATGGATGAAAGACCTCAATGTGAGACAGGAATCCAACAAAATCCTTGAGGAGAACATAGGCAGCAACTTCTTGGACCTCAGCCGCAGCAACATCTTCCTAGAAATATCGCCAAAGGCAAGGGAAGCAAGGGCAAAAAAGAACTATTGGGACTTCATCAAGATCAAAAGCTTTTGCACAGCAAAGGAAACGATCAACAAAACCAAAAGACAAATGAAAGAATTGGAGAAGATATCCACAAATGACATATCAGATAAAGAGCTAATATCCGAAATCTATAAAGAACTTAGCAAACTCAACACCCAAAGAACAAATAATCCAATCAAGAAATGGGCAGAAGACATGAACAGGCATTTCTGCAAAGAAGATATCCAGTTGGCCAACAGACACATGAAAAAGTGCTCCACATCACTCGGCATCAGGGAAATACAAATCCAAACCACAGTGAGATCCCACCTCACACCAGTCAGAATGGCTAAAATTAATAAGTCAGGAAATGACAGATGCTGGTGAGGATGCAGAGAAAGGGGAACCCTCCCACACTGTTGGTGGGAATGCAAGCTGGTGTAGCCACTCTGGAAAAAGCATGGAGTTTCCTTAAAAAGTTGAAAATAGAGGTACCCTATGACCCAGCAATGCACTACTGGGTATTTACCCTAAAGATACAAATGTAGGGATCCAAAGGGACACGTGCACCAGAATGTTTATAGCAGCAATGTCCACAATAGCTAAACTATGGAAAGAACCTAGATGTCCATCAACAGATGAATGGATAAAGAAGATGTGGTTTATATATACAATGGGATACTATGCAGTCATCAAAAGAAAAGAGGGTATTATGTTGAGCGAAATAAGTCAATCTAAGAAAGACAATTATCATATGATCTCCCTGATATGAGGAATTCGAGAGGCAGAGAGGAGGGTTATGGGGGGCAGGAAAGGAAAAAATGAAACAAGATGGGATCGGGAGGGAGAAAAACCATAAGACACTCTGAATCTCACAAAACAAACTGAGGTTTGCTGGGGGGGAGAGGGATTGGGAGAAGGGGGGTGGGGTTATGGACATTGAGGAATGTATGTGCTATGGTGAGTGCTGTGGAGTGTGTAAGCCTGAAGATTCACAGACCTGTACCCCTGGGGCAAATAATATATGTTAATAAAAATAATTAATAATAAAAAAAAAAAAATGGAAGCTCTCCACCCCTTGTGGGGCAGGCTGGAACTCACGAGCCTGCCAAGCATTTCCCCCTTTCCCAACTTTCCTTTTTTCTTTAAAAAAAAAAAAAATTATTTGACAGAGAGAGACAGCAAAAAGGCGGGTGGGGGGGGACAAGCAGGGCGAGTAGGAGAGGGAGAAGCAGGTTCCCTTGGAGCAGGGAGCCCAATGCAGGGCTCAATCCCGGGGCCCCGGGATTATGACTGGAGCCGAAGGCAGACACTTCACTGACTGAGCCACCCAGGCGCCCCTCAGTTTTCCTTTTTTGAAGCAGATTCTGAGTGGTCCCTTCAGAGAGGTTCTGGATAATGAGATGCTTGGTTGAAAAGTTTCATTCAGTGGGTATGCATGGCTGTGTGGTGGGCTGAGCCATGCTTCCGCCTCAAAAGTCATTCCCCTCTGTGCTGTGAGCACACTGTCCTCTTCTCTGAAACCTAATGACCTCAGCACAAATGCATGGGACATTTGTCTGAGATTTTTTTTGGGGGGGGGAGAAGTTTATTTATTTGAGAGACGGAGAGAGGATGGGCAGAGGCAGAGTGGGAAGCAGACTCCCCACTGAGCAGGGAGCCTGACGTGGGGCTTGATCCCAGAACCTGAGGATCATGACCAGAGCTGAATGCAGACGCCCAACCCACTGAGCCACCCAGGCGCCCCACATCATTTGTTTTGTAGTGTTCAAGGATTGTAGCGTTCAAGGATTGCTAGTTGTGTGTAATACCTAGTGCTCATCAGATCGCATGTCCTCCTTTTTTTTCCTTAAATATATTTTTTTATTTTTTATAAACATATATTTTTATCCCCAGGGGTACAAGTCTGTGAATCGCCAGGTTTACACACTTCACAGCACTCACCATAGCACATACCCTCCCCAATGTCCATAACCCCACCCCACTTCTCCCAACCCCCCTTCCCCCAGCAACCCTCAGTTTGTTTTGTGAGATTAAGAGTCACTTATGGTTTGTCTCCCTCCCGATCCCATCTTGTTTCATATATTCTTCTCCTATCCCCTTAACCCCCATGTTGCATCTCCACTTCCTCATATCAGGGAGATCATATGATAGTTGTCTTTCTCTGATTGACTTATTTCGCTAAGCATGATACCCTCTGGTTCCATCCACGTCATCGCAAATGGCAAGATTTCATTTCTTTTGATGGCTGCATAGTATTCCATTTTGCATATATACCAAATCTTCTTTATCCATTCATCTGTTGATGGACATCTAGGTTCTTTCCATAGTTTGGCTATTGTAGACATTGCTGCTATAAACATTTGGGTTTATCCCCTTTGGATCCCCTTCGGATCACTACGTTTGTATCTTTAGGGTAAATACCTAGTAGTGTAATTGCTGGGTCATATTTTCAACATTTTGAGGAACCTCCATGCTGTTTTCCAGAGTGGTTGCACCAGCTTGCATTCCCACCAACAGTGTAGGAGGGTTCCCCTTTCTCCACATCCTCGCCAGCATCTGTCATTTCCTGACTTGTTAATTTTAGCCATTCTGACTGGTGTGAGGTGATAATCTCATTGTGGTTTTGATTTGTATTTCCCTGATGCCGAGTGATATGGAGCACTTTTTCATGTGTCTGTTGGCCAACTGGATGTCTTCTTTGCAGAAATGTCTGTTCATATCTTCTGCCCATTTCTTTTTTTTTTTTAGATTTATTTATTTATTTATTTGACAGAGATCGCAAGTAGGCAGAGAGGCAGAGAGAGAGGAGGTAGCAGGCTCCCTGCTGAGCAGAGATCCCGATGCGGGGCTCGATCCCAGGACCCTGGGATCATGACCTGAGCTGAAGGCAGAGGCTTTAACCCACTGAGCCACCCAGGCGCCCCTCTTCTGCCCCATTTCTTGATTGGATTATTTGTTCTTTGGGTGTTGAGTTTGCTAAGTTCTTTATAGATTTTGGACATTAGCTCTTTATCTGATATGTCATTTGTGGATATCTTCTCCAGTTCTTTCATTTGTCTTTTGGTTTTTTGATCGTTTCCTTTGCTGTGCAAAAGCTTTTGATCTTGATAAAATTCCAATAGTTCATTTTTGTCCTTGCTTCCCTTGCCTTTGGTGATGTTTCTAGGAAGATGTTGCTGCGGCTGAGGTCGAAGAAGTTGCTGCCTGTGTTCTCCTCAAGGGTTTCGATGGATTCCTTTCTCATATTGAGGTCCTTCATCCATTTTGAGTCTATTTTTGTGTGTGGTGTAAGGAAATGGTCCAGTTTCTTTTTTCTGCATGTGGCCGTCCAATTTTCCCAACACCAGTTATTGAAGAGGCTGTCTTTTTTCCATTGGACATTCTTTCCTGCTTTGTCAAAGATTAGTTGTCCATAGAGTTGAGGGTCTATTTCTG